>NW_028081341.1:4152885-4470244 GCF_014824575.4 Sturnira hondurensis
GGGAGGAAGAGAAGGGGGAAGAAGGTACAGAAAATAGCATAGACAGTAGGTAGAAAATAGATAGGGGGGAGGGCAAGAATAGTGGGGGAAATATAGAATCTAAAGAACTTGAGACACATGGTTATAAACTAAGGGGGGAGAATGGTGGGGGAGGGAGTGTGGGGGTGGAGGAGAATGAAGGTGGGGAGAATAGAACAACTGTAATGGTATAATCAATAAAATATATTTAAGAAAAAATAAAAATAACAGTACCATACATTTTTAACACCAAAATAATAAAAGTGGCAGTGACTTAAAAAAAAAAACTCCTGAAATTTCACTATCTTCTGTAAAATCAAAGGGTGTGAAGGTCATTCCTTTTAGCTTTACAAAGCTCCATTTATGTGGCATTGACAATGTTTATTGAGCTAGGTAGTGATATTCCACTTTCTGGAGGTTTCATCTAACATACAGTGTACTCTGGCCAACACATTCAGAAGGTTATAAATCACTGTTCCTGTATTGTACCAAGCCTTGAAAATCAAAGTTGTGAATATTATATTTATAGAAAGGGGGAATACCTATATTCTTGTCTAACACTATTCCTGCCTTGTTTTGTCTACTGGAGTCTAAGATTCTTATAACTATAACCTGATTTTTGTTCCCTTTGTGGTAATACCTAACCCAATGCTTCTGGCAAGTGTAGTATGAATTCCTCAGAGTGAACCTATAGCCATATTACCTGGGAGAAAGCAAGTTTACTTGTCTAGATACAATTTTCATAGTCATCTCAACTTTTAAGATGCACAAAAGGCACCTTAATAGAGTGCTATAAAACTTACATTGACTTCATAGTAACAAAAGGATTTAATAATGCCTCAAATTTCCTATTAAAGCTTATCCAACATCCATCCAATGCTTAACAAGATTTAGGAAATTAAATTTAACAATGTTTTGAGAATCAAAAAAAAGTAAAAAAGAAAAAGAGACTATGTGATTATAATCATTCTCTTTTTGTTTATTTTTCTCTCATTTTTTTCAGTTTAATATTTATCAGCTTGTCTCCCTTTTCAGTAATATTTTTTCAGGACAATGGCATTTGGGTTCTGTTGTAAGTTTCATTGATATTCACATGCTATATCAATTTGATGGAGCTTTACTGGCTTCATAAAAGCAAATCACAATAATCTTTAAAAGGATCTGGAGGCACATAAAGGATAGGACAGCAGAGCTACTGGTGACAGGAATGTTAGGCCATTTTAATTATGGCTGTTCCATTAGATGCCATGCTAACAACCACAAACTCTGTAGAAATGAAGTGGTCCCTGGACTCTCAGTCAACTGCGTTTTTCTTTCAAAAAAATTTCATAGGAAAACTTTGACCTGCTAATGACATAATAAGTGAAGCTTTCAGCTAAATATGCCTTTATGGTGGGGGTAAAATGGAGACAACTGTACTTCAACAACAATTAAATAATTTTAAAAAGAAAAACAAAAAAATAAAGAAATATGCCTTTGAAATGTCACAGTTAAGTAGAACTAATGTATAAATACTCAGGAAAGAGTTTGTAACTACTTCAAAAAGGGAGGTGACTGATAGAAAGGTTACTGTCTCTACTAGACAAAGGTGGAGAAAAGGTTGGGCTAAGTACTTCATTAGGTACTGGTTCATTTATTTATTCATTTTAAAAGATTTTATTTATTTACTTTTAGGAAAAGGGGAAGGGAGGGATAACGAGAGGGAGAATAACATCAATCTGTGGTTGCCTCTCACATGTGCCCCGCACTGGCCACCTGGCCTGCAACCCAAGCATGTACCTCTACCGAGAATCGAACTGGAGACCCTTTGGGTCATAGTCCAGTGCTCAATCTACTGAGCCACACCAGCCAGGGCAGGCACTAGGTTAAAGGCATTTAATTATATCTTCTTTTCCTGTAAAACTAACACCATATGGTTTTGGCGCAAGGAGTAATAACTAGTCTATCAACAAAAATTATAACAGCTCGCCAAAATATGAATATTTAAGAGATGTTTTAGGACAACTCTCATTCCTGTTTGTCAGACCTTGTCAGTCCTGGAAATAAAATAAGACTGGCATTTAGTCTTTATGTATTGATTTATTTTTTAAAGATTTTATTTATTTATCTTTAGAGGGGAAGGGAAGGAGAGAGGGAGAGAAATATCAAAGTATGGTTGCCTCTCGTGTGTCCCCTTTTGGGAACTGGCCTGCAACCCAGGCATGTGCCCTGACTGGGAATCGAACCGTGATCCTTTGGTTCTCAGGCCCGCTTTCAATCCACTGAGCTACACCAGTCAGGGCTGATTTATTTTTAAGAGAGCTATTTTGAACCCACCAGAGGAAAAGAAGAAATCATTAGGAACAAAGCTTGTCTTTTAAAAAACGTATTTCATTTATTATGCTATTACAGTTCTCCCATCTCCCCCTGCCTTATTCCCCTCTGCCCTGCACACCCCCACCACCTGCATCCCTCCTTGTAGTTCATGTCCATGGGTCATACATATAAGTTCTTTGGCTTCTACATTTCCTATACTATTCTTAACCTTTCTATATCTATTTTCTACCTACCATTTATGCTACTTATTCCCTGTACCTTTTCTCCCTCCCTCCCTCTCCTCTTTCCCCCTTCCCTTCTGTCCCCTTCTTACCCCCTTGTGACATTTATTAAGCAGCTACTGTGTGTTAAGCTATATCCTAGACCCTAAACATGCATATATGAATAAGACTTTATAATCCCTGTGCTTTCCAATCTAGAGACAGAGACAATTTCTTATGTAATTGTAGTCTAGTGTGAATAGTTCAACTAGATAGAGATGTTCCCAGAAGGGAGTTGCTTAATATACTACGAAGAAGAAAGCTACACTTGTTGATAGGAAAGAAGATTGGGAGTTCCAGAGAAGATAATATCCTACCTGCATCTGAAAGGGCAGGTTTCACCAGAAAGGAAAAAAGTGAGGTCGGGAACAGTTTTCTAAACCTTTACCTCAAGGTTTAGAGGTAAAGGTCAGTGTGGGGTGTATTGTGTGTACATTGTGGGGTGTTAAGCAGGTGCACTAGGAGGGGGTGACAGTACACTGTAAGCAACTTGGTGTCATCTCAATACAAAGAAAGAGACAGCAAGTGACATTAGTTCTCATGCTAGTAGTGCTGGATATTTGAAAAGCCTAGGCACTCCACAAATTATTCAGAGTCTTGGAATCTTAAAATATTGTATAGTATGTTCTTTGTAAAAAAAAATGGTAGTCTACCTCTATCACAATCTCTTCACAGAACACTGTCATCTCAATTTTACCATGTAAAAAAAGTTTACTGTAATTCTGCAAAAAAATAAATGTTATATAGGCCAGAGTTACTGAATGTAAACTCAAAGGCAAACTTAGAGAAACCACACACTGTATTTTTTTTCTTTACTTGGTTTCCTGTTTGAAAGTGAAAACGTAAAGAATGTGTGTTAATAAAGTAGGTACAGCCCTGGCTGGTGTAGCTCAGTGGATTGAGCGCAGGCCTGCAAACCAGCTGATCGCGGTTCGGTTCCCAGTCAGGGCACATGCCAGGGTTGAGGGCCAGTTCCCAGCAAGGGACCCACGAGAGGCAACCATACATTGATATTTCTCTCCCTCTCTCCTTCCCTTCCCCTCTAAAGATAAATAAATAAATAAATCTTTAAAAAATAAGAAAATAAACTAGGTACAAATCCATCTAAAGTTTTGATGAATCTGAATGAAAATCTGAGTCTTCTGAGGTTTTGACCTCTTTCTGCTATCAAACCCAACCAGAGTTTTGTCTGGGTTTTCATTTATACATTTCAAAGCCACTGTTTTATTTTTTATAAAATAGCTTTTTTGAGATATAATTTGCATACCATAAAATTTATCTGTTTTGCGTGTGCAATTCAATAAGTTTATGAAATTTACAGAGTTGAGTAACCATCATGATAATCCAGTTTCAGAACATTTCCATCTCCCATAATGCTCCCATTTGCCCACTGACTGTCCCTTCCTATTCCCACCACCAAACCCTGGCAACCATTAATCTACTTTCCATTTCTATAGATTTGCCTTTTGTGGACATTTCCTATCAATGGAATTACACAGTATGTCGTCTTTTGTAATCAGCTTCCTTTACTTAGTATAATGTTTTCAATGTTCATCCATGTTCTATATATCAGTGATTTTCCTTTTTTATTACTGAATAATATTCCATTGCACGAATAGACCGCATTTCATTTATCCATTCACAAACTGATGAACATTTAGGTTGTTACCACTTTTTAGTCTTTCTTGTTTTTTTATTTTTGTATTTATTGATTTTAGAGAGAAAGTTGTATTTATTGAAAGGAGAGAGAGGGAGGGGGTGAAAGAGAGAGAAACATCAATTTGCTGTTCCACTTATTTATGCATTCATTTGTTGATACCTGCAACCTTGGTGTGTCAGAATGATGCTATAGCCAACTGAGCTACCTGGGCAGGTGGTCTTTCTCATTTTTAAAATGGGGAAATTATATTGGAAGAAATGATTCAGAGCACCTCTAAAATTCTTCAGCCACATCTTATTTTATTTTGTGAATTATCCTTCACCTTTTTTGTGTGTTACCAAAAATGTATGAAATACTGCCTCTGACGGTTTCAAAAAAACCGACTTAGGATATAATGAACTAATGACTATCTCACTATGCTTTACTGTTACTTAGTGAGATAGTATATGCTCATAGCTAAATATGACATTTAACTATGCAGATATTGCAAACTATAACATTTTAGCAAGAAATAGTAAAAGTACAGCACTTAAAGGTTAAAGATATCAATGCTGTGATTTTTGGTTCCTTTTCCTATTTTTCCAAGATTTTATTTATTTATTTTTTAGAGAGAAGGGAAGGGAAGGAGAAACAGAAGGACAAAAACATCAATGTGTGGCTGCCTCTCACATGCCCCCAACTGGGGACCTGGCCTGCAACCCAGTCATGTGCCCTGACTGGGGATCAAACTGGCTACCCTTTGGTTCAGAGGCCCACACTCAATCCACTGAGCTATACCAACCAGGGCCCTTTTTCCTATTATACTCTGTATTTGTTCCAGAAATCCTACTGTAGTTATAAATTTCAAGCTAAGATATATCTGTACCGCTAAATTACATTGTTGGTTGTAGTATTAGTCAGTTTGGGCTCCCAAACAACAGAAATTATTTTCTCACAGTTCTGTAAGCTGAGAAGTCCAAGATCAAGGTGCCAGCTGATTCAATTTCTGGTAAACACTGTCTTCCTGGGTTGTAGACTACTGCCTTCTCATTGTGTACTTACCTGACTCTAGTGCGTGCACTAGAGAGAGAGCAAACTCTCTGGTGTCTCTTCTTACAAAGACACTAATCCTATTAGATAAAGGCCCCACCCTTATAACCTCATTTAACTTTAATTACTTACATAAAGACCCTTGTCTCCAAACACTGGCATATTAAGGGTTAGAGCAGAAAAAAGTAAACTGTCCAATAGAGTTTTTGATACCTATCAATGAACTTTCCTGGTGGTTAAATGAATTTGTATTGCTACAAATCTGAGTTTGCCTTCGAAAAACACAATGATCTTTATTCAGCCTAGTCATGGATTCTGAAAAAGGTGTGCACTTATAGGCAAATAAGTTAAATAACTAAAATAATTCTTGAAGTATATATGATTAAATTATTCAAAAGACTTTTTCATATATATCTTCTTCACATTAAATAATAAAAGCATACATCAAACTCAGTTTGAAGATACATCTTTCTGAACAGATTCTTCACATTTTTGGAAACAGACTATAATAAACATTCTTTTTAGAAAAATAATTTCAACCTAGGAGTCTTGACAGCTTCATTTGCAGAGCAGTCAGCTAGGATGAAAATTGAGCTTCCCAAAGAGAGTTGGCAAAATAGTTTACTTGCTGTAATTAAAAAAGGGGAAATTTCTGAATCACAGTTGTCTTCAATGCTAATGTGAATAACCAAATGTTACTTCCAGTGGATTTTTTAATTTCCTCATTCTTGGCAAAGTGATACAGTTTTGTGCATTTGGCAATCAGAAACTTTTTCCTCGAGATAGAAATGCTATTTATGTGAAACATATAGTGCTGTAATTTATTCTGCACATTCCCTGTACATGTTCAGCTCAATAATTTCAATATGGAACCCAAGTTCAATGATTTTAAATTTGAACACTTAGCTTTACACCTTTCCTTTTAAAAATCATAGCAACTATGTACTTCTGGCAGAATATTTCATGTGCTCAATGTTATTTACTTATACAATTGGAAAACGACTTGATTGCAACCATGTTGAAAATCTTTGCCAAGGTATGAGCTTTTCTTACATTGGATCTTTTTATGAGAAGAAGTAACTTCATTTTGTGATTTTATTTGGTTCTGCTCAATGACACAATCTGGCTTAAGAGGCATATTTGACAGACCTTGACACAAAGAAAAAACAAATGCAAGAATTTGGATTACAGATCCTTGCAGATGAACTGCTGTAATAAACAATCAGTGTCCATTGTTCTACATTATTAAAGTTAGTATATCACCTTGGTATTGGGCACACAAACAAATCATTGATAACTTCCAGATGTTTTACTTTTTTTTAGCAGCTGCTGCATCTCCTCTACTCTCTCATTTTTGTTTAAATGGAATAAGTTTAAATTGTGAGCCCCCCAAAGAAATTTTTCCAAGTGCCTTTCTAAAGGACCAATCACAAAATGGCATCATTGTGTATTTGGGAAGAGACAGTGGGGGGGGGGGCTGCAGGGTAACCTGGGAAAGTGGGAGAGGACAGCTCCTTATTTTGTCCACCTAGTCATGCTAAAGAGTAATTTGGGCAAACTTTGACCATTGCCTATTGTGTATGTCAAAGACGTGAAGTTGAAGATGCCTTTTAAATGGCTTCACCATTTTTGCCTGTCTCAATGGGTTCTATTTATCAGCCTTGAGATGTAGATGGAAGTAAAATCCTAAATCTGTTCTGGCTGAGATGTAAGGACTAAGAAGGGGATAACACTTCAACACTAATGGGATTCACACTTTGTTAGAAAACAGCCTTGTTGCTCTAACCTTTGCTTGCATCAGCAGCAGCTGCTTTAGAATATTTGCTTTTCTTCTTCCCTGTGAGGTTATATTAATTTCTTTTTCCAGCTTAATGGTCTGCCTGCTCTGGATTTTGCATTGTTTTTTTAAGGTGTTTCCAGCACTGCATTCTCGTGGTTTGCGTTCAGACTTGTAAGCTATTCTTTAGTTGCCTAAAGAAATAATTTTTGTTTTAATGATTTCAAAGAAGTTTGTAGATTTTAGCATTAAAAATAATGCTAAAAAATAATGCTAACCATTTTCCCATCAATACTGCAAAGGAAACTTACCATTGCATATGTAGACTTCACACCATTATAGAGTAACACTGACCTGGGTTTTGTTTCCTGCCCCAATCATTTAGTCAAAAATATTGATGCTCTTTTAATTTTATCTGTCTATAGGCTTTCCTTAAGCTATCTCAAAGCTGCCTCCTTCTTTCTTTGCCCTTCTATTCAGTAAGATTTTTTCCCTTAATCTACCATTTGAAATTCCACTTTCCTAAATGTAAACAAGTTTTTAAAACTTTCTTTACCCCCTTTTCTATACTCTTATTTTCCAACCCATGAGATATAAAATATATTAAGTATAAGGAAAGTTATAATAGTTTTTGCTACATCTTAGGATAAATCTACCTTTCAACTGCAGTACAGTAAAACTTTAATAAAGTACCCAGTTAGCCACTTTACCTAATCTTCACACAAGTGTCTATCTGAAAACTGTGTGATGTTAAGTGAAAAGATCTAGGCAATTCTTTAACATATTCAAAGAGTGCATTTGCAGTCATCTCACTTAAATTATAGACTCTGTGATGTCTAGAAATATATTTTGCCTCACAGAGACTGAGTGTGGCACTGCCAAGAAGTACAATATAGTTTTTTAGGAAGAAGGAACAAATGGCCCTGGCTGGTGTAGCTCAGTAGATTGAGCGCGGGCCTGCGAACCAGACGATGGCAGTTCGATTCCCAGTCAGGGCACATGCCTGGGTTGCAGGCCAGTTCCCAGCAGGGGATGCACCGGCAACTACACATTGATATTTCTCTACTTCTCTCCTTCCCTTCCCCTCTAAAGATAAATAAATAAAATCCTTAAAAATAAATAAAATAAAGTAAGTTTTAAAAAAGGAGGAGCAAATGCACATAACTGCTATAGGGAAAGAAAGCCTGGCCACACCTATCAAAACAAGACGACAGAAAACAAATGACCGGTTGAATGTGCACCTCCAAGCATAAGTCACAGGTGCAATGCTCTAAATCACAGCCTCCAGTTTGCAATGGAACTGCTTTTCAAAAGGGCTACTCTGTGTAGGGGGCTAAGGGGAAAGTTGCCTAGGGATTTAGTTATTTAGTGATGGTTAAAACTGGCAAGGCCAGCTGATGGTATAAAAGTGTTGGTAAAGTTTTTTTCTATAGCAGATACCAGTCCCGCATATTTGCACAATTGCAGCTGACCCATCAATTTGGTCTCATCTATGTTTACATAGAAGGCCTCTTCCAGGTGCCAATGTGAAGTTGGGAAAAGAGAAAAGTTCTTTCCTCTACCCTCTTAGGTTCAGTGACTTGTCCAGCAAAATAAACTTACAAAAGACAGATTAACACTGCAAAAGGGTTGATTTAATATGCACGTGGGGGGCCTTAGAAAAATGAAATGAAAACCCCAAATAGGCAGTCAGACCTGGAGACTTATACTCATGTACTATTTTAACAAAAGGCTATAAATTGGTAGAGAAATGCCAAGACAATGGAAAAGGGTTTCAGGCTTCAGGGGCAGTGAATTGTGAAGAAGAAAACACATGTGGGATGCTAATGGAAGATGCCAGTTATTTCAGTAAGATTTGTTTATGTAGATTTTAGTCAGTGCTGTCTCCAGTGATAACAGTTGTCTCCTGTTTCTGATATGGGAGAGTGGATGGGGGGCACACATCTGAAAGGGAAATTTTATGGCCTGCCTTTTGGTGATGGGGGAGGATGGAGAACTTTTTCTGTGTCTGCTGGTTCTCAATTGCCTTCAGCTCAAATTACTCATCATGCCAAATTGGCATATTTTGGGACAGCATGATCTGATCCCCTTCAATGGGTATATATGTGATTTTAGAAGTGAAAAGTGGGGACACTCAGGATGTTGATCCCCTCACTATAAAATGGTATCCCATTACCTTTCTGAATAATTTTTAGTAAAACATTCAGAATAGCACACGCATATAAATTCAGTCTACCTTACTATTAAATGTGTACTCCCTGTCCAGAATTGTGCAATTGTCAAGACACAAGCTGTGCATTTAAATGAGATTTGTTTTTCAAAAACTAAGATGGACCTTGTTTACATTTTGTTTCATTCAATGGTGAACCGCAAATTAGTGTTATGAGCCTGTCTCATTTCTCTGTTTCTTTTGGATGGTTGCAGAGGATGGGGGCGGGACTTACCACATTAGATTGTCAATGTGAGATCAGACTCTTCCAAGTTAATTGTCCCTCCAGACCACAGCTAGAATCTCAGCCTGCCTGACAGGGTCATGGCTCAGCAGAAAATATGTTCTCTCCATCATTGTCCAATTTGTTAGAAAGATTTTAAAAATACACATATCAAGGTATGCATCATGGCACTTACGAGTAAAAAACAACTGGGAAAAACCACATCAATAATTTGAAGTGAATATATCTAGAAATACTGTATTTTAAGGTGTTAAATTACTGTTTCTCAAGAAGAAGAGGAACGCATTTCGGCCCTTCAGGGGACATTTGGCAAAATTTGCAGACATTTTTAGTTGTTACAACTGACATGTGGGGAGTGCTGCTGGAATCTGGAGAGAAGAGCCCAGGGATGCTGCTAAACATCTTATAATGAACAGGACAGCCTCGACAATAACCCCACATGTCAAGAGTGCCATGATGGAGAAACCTGCTTTACATCACTGTGCACCACACGTTAGTGTGCCTCTACCCCCTGCCTCCCATCCATGGCTCCAAAAACAAACCACCACCCCAGGACACTCGCAGACACAACACCAAATATTTAGAAAGAGACCAAAGGCTTCAATCAATTCATGAGTCTGTTTTCTTATTTTTATTGAATTTATTAGAATGACATTGGTTAATAAAATTACAAAGGTTTCAGGTGTACAATTTATAATACATCATCTGTATATTGTATTTTGTGTTCACCACCCCAAGTCAAGTCTCCTTCCATCACCGTGTATCCCCCCTCTACCCTCTTCCACCTCTACCTGCCCCCCTTTCCCTCTGGTAATCAAGAACAGAATAAAAGAGCCCTGAAATAAAGCCACGACTCTATTATGGTAAATTAATATTTGAAAACAGGAATCAAGAGCATACAATGGGGTAAACACAGTTTATTTAATAAATGGTGTTAGGAATATTGGACAGATACATGCAAAAAATGAAACTAGACCACCTTCTTATACCATATACAAGAATAAACTCAAAATGGAATTTCATGTGCTTTTAAACAAATACACTGAATCATCAGTAAAGATATTTGAGGTTTTCTGGGGGGTTTTACTTAAAGTGGATTTTTCATGGAAAAAAATGTCATCAGTAATGAGTGGACATGGGCGGCCCTGTTTATATCTTCTCCTTCTCTATCCTTATTTTGAAAGCTCCTAGTAACAGCGTCAATTTCATTTCCAAATTCCCCTGCTCCAAACTTTTAAAATTTTTCCCTTTTTCTTTTGGTTTTGTTTGGATTCTACTTTGAGTTTAGGGAATGCCCCCTGATGAGGTGGTCTGGGATCCAGTCCTTTGAATGTTGATCCTTGGATGGATCATTAGAGAGCCATTAAGAGCTGGTGGTGGTGTTCCTTTATAGAATAAAGTCAGCATTCTCACCCGCTGAGAGTATCCCTGTTAATTCATTGTTTCTGTTTCTAGGAGGAAATAGCAGAATTTTTAACTGAAAAAGCAAAACCACCTGGCAGATTTCTGAAATAAATGGACTCCCCAGTCTCCCAATTCTTTTATAAATGAGATAAATGGTGGGAACCTAGGAGTGTCCGTGAACCCTTTGTTTCTTGAAATGAAGGGAGGGGTGCCAAATGTATAAGAACGTAAAGCTAGATGAGAGTTCTTCTAGTAATGAATTCTTAAAACACTGTTTTCAAAAAAACATGTGGATTGATTGTGGAGAAAGATCAGCTCCCATTTGTTTCAGACAATACAATTATTAGCTAGGATGTATTTGTATGAAATTGTTGATAGAGACCACTTATATAGTCAATATTATTTTTGGATACATCATTTCCCTACAAACAAATCCTAACCCAGCTTTCTAGGCCCTCCCTGGTATAGTGCAGCGCTGTGTAATAGAAGTGTAATGGAAGTGCATATGTAATTAAGATTTTTCAGGTAGCAAAATTAAAAGTAAAAGTAACAGCAAAAGAAAAAATATAATGTATTAATTGCAATAATATATTTTATTTAACCCAATATAGCCACATTATTATCATTTTGACATATAATCAGCATTTTAAAAATTATTGAGAGATTTTATATTATTTTTACTAAGTTTTTGAACTCTGGTGTATAATTTTACATTTATAGTTCATCTCAGACTTGCTACATTTCAAGTGATCAATAGCCACATGGAACTGGTGACTGTCATGTTGGACAGCACAACCCAACCCCTGCCTGTTTGTCTGTTTCCATCTATTTCTTCTTTCTTCCTTGTAAAATTCACATTCTAGACTTGAGGAACTTCTTTCAACTCCATCGCTCTAAGTGTTTCTTATTTCTTTGTCTTTGTACAAGTGTCTCCCTGGAACACTCCACCATCCCTCCCACCCTACCTGGTGAATGCCTATGTATTCTTCACAAAAGTTGTTTCTTCTAAAAAAATTGTTGGGGAGGAAAAACCATTAGTCTTACCCTCTTAGGTTTAATGATAGGAGTCTTATGAAATTAAACTGACAAAAGACATTAGCGAGAGACAGAGTTTATTGACATGTGCATTGTGAGTGCTCGGTGATGAGTAACTCAAAGGAGTGGTTTGTTAGAATGTGGAGCTTATCTACCTTAGCAGGAAAAGGGAGTGCAGAGGAAAGACTTCTAGGGGAAGAACAAATAGATTTCTTTCGGGTAAGTCAAATGGGTTTTTAGGAGAACAATTGGGATATTTGAGAAAGCTTATGATAAGATGTGCTTATGCAGGTGTGAGCAGTCTTACCATTTTGTGTGTGTGTAACCTTCAAACTCTCCTGGAGAGGGGCTTTATCGTAGGTTTACTCTTGGTCTCTCTCCTTGGAGTAGAAGCCACCCTCAAGAGGGAATTTATGGCAGCCCTAATGTCTCAGAAGTTTCTGCTTTTAGTCAGATAACAGAAGCTCTGAGAAGACTTTTATCTGCATCCATTGAATCTTGAATGCCTTCAGCCTAAAGTAATAATTATACCAACTCTGGAGGTCCAAGAGCATGCACACAGAACCATAGAAAGGGTTATATTTTGCTGCCCTGTGCTTTTCAATTTTTAGATTTTATTTATTTATTTATATTTATTTATTTATAGAGAGAGGGGAAAGGAAAGGGAAAGAGAAGGAGAGAATCACCAATGTGTGGTTGCCTCTCAAGCAACCCTCACTGGAGGCCTGGTTCCTCAGCCCAGGCATGTAGCCTACTTGGGAATTAAGCCGGCAACCCTTTGGTCTGCAGGCCTGCGCTCAATCCACTAAGCTACACCAGCCAGGGCTGCCCCATGCTTTAATACTATTTGTACCTCCCATTCCATAGTTCTCATTCACTTTGTTATCCCCTCAAGGTCAGTGTCTTTCTTCCAAATAGACTACAACCCCTGGAACGGCAGGAGCAGCTCTGCATTTCCTGTATGTTAATGTGAACTCATCATCTAGGACAGTGGAACCACACATAATATTTAATATATATTTGTGGAATAATTCAGCCAAATATAAATACTGTTGGAAGAGAGAAGTATCTTTTAGTAGCTTATTTTAATTGTAATTTCCCATTACTATTTATCCCCCACATATCCTCTTCCACCTCCATCCATTCCCTCCTCCCCCACAATCACCACACCACTGTCAGTGTCCAGGAGTTCATTTTTTGGCTCAATCCTGCCACCGCGCCCCCAAACAGTCAGCCTGCTTTCTAGAGAAATATCTTTATCTTCTACCCTTCTATATTTTTAGCAGAGGGTCTGTGTAAAAAAATTCATAGTAGCAAGAGAAAAGCATCCCTGGCTAGTGTGGTTCAGTGGACTTTGTGCTGGTCTGCAAACCAAAGGATTACCCGTTCAATTCCCAGTCAGGGCATTTGTTTGGTTGCAGACCAGGTTCCCAGTAGGGGGTGCATGAGAGGCAACCACACATTGATATTTCTTTCTCTCTTTCTCCCTCCATTCCCCTCTCTCTAAAAATAAATAAGTAAAATCCTTTTTAAAAAGAAGAGAAAAGCATGCATATTTATTTAATACAATTTTTCCATGATACAGGAGTCTTTATAAAGAAATGAAGACCCAGAGAAGTGGTTTTAAACCTGTGTTTTTATGCTAGGTCTCTTGAAGAGTACAAATATTATTTAGCAATAAAAACCAATGGAGTAGTGACATGTATTAGTACATGGATGATACTCAAAAGCAATTTATTTAGTGAAAGAAACCGCACACAAAAACCCACATATAGTATGATTCTATTTTCATGAAAAGACATATCTATAGAGACAGGAAGGAGTTGCCTGGACCTGGGGATAGGAACAGGGATAAACTGTAAATGAGCACAAGTGTCTTACTGAGGTGATGGAAATATTCTAAAACTGAATTTTGGTGATGGTTGCAGAACTTGGCAAAGTTACTAAAAGTCATTTTAAATGGACAAACTTTATTATATATAAACTATACCTGAATAAAGTTGTTAAAGAATCAAAAACAATGACACTTAAAAAGACATGATGTAAAAATGTGTCCATATCTAGTATGAACTCAGTTGAGTGTTATCTCTATCTTCTAGCTATTACCTATCTATCTATACATCTGTGTATCAAATTGTTATGGTGGTTATCACTTCCGTTTTTAATTATAGAATGCTTTTTTCTTTGATATTTTTAAATATCAAAATTTATACATTGAGCCCTGGCTGGTGTAGCTCAGTGGATTGAGCGCGGGCCTGCGAACCAGAGGATTGCAGTTCGATTCCCAGTCAGGGCACATGCCTGGGTTGCGGGCCAGTTGCTTGCAGGCCAACTACCAGCAGGGGACGCACTAAAGGCAGCCATACATTGATGTTTCTCTCCCTCTCTCCTTCCCCTCTAAAGATAAATAAATTAATAAAATCTTTAAAAAAAATTTATACATTGAGCATTTATTTATTTAAAGCACTTTACTTACAAATGAGAAAATATTTTTAGAAGGAAGAAGTATGGTTATTTCTCTGCAGAAATACCCTGGCCCTCAAAAAGGCTGGACCTTGGCAGTCAACCCCTTGGATGAATAACATTTACATATGTGTATATGCATGTGTGTCTGTGATCCGAGTGAATAATGATCCAATTCCAAAGAGGAGGGCCAGACACCAGTAGCTTCCAGAAACAAGAGGAACTGTATTTATTCAGGATGTTAATGATTTTGTCATTAAGAGTTGACAGTGAAACTTATTTTGAGTCAGGGCTTAGTTCATCCATGCATTCTTTTAGAGGAGTGATCTTTCAAGAGTGGAAGGAAAAGCTCTAGCATAAAGTGTTAGAGATTTCAGTTAGGGTCAAGTAAAAGGAAATATCTACAGTTGAACATAATCATGACAAAATTTGCTAAAAGGTGATTACTATTAAACCAGTTTTTAAATTTACTTAGAATTATATTCTCCTAGTGCCACACAAATGACTGTAATTATATCAGGATTGTCTAATGCAGCTTCATTCAGTAACCCAAATTTGACACTCCTGACTATAGCTCTTATCACAAGAGGAAATTCTACATTCAAATTTGTCCATGTATCATTTCTAAAATCTTGGTTTAACAGCACTTTCAAAGTATTTCTGTTATGAGAAGTTAGCAAGTTTGCTTCTAAAATAAGTTGTATTTCATATGCTTTTAAAAATATTAATGTTCAGGAAAAGGTAGAGATAGTGTAACACAGTGTATTACATGCACACCACAATTTTTCTGTTCTGATATCCTGGTCCCCATTGAACTATATCCTACTAATTCAGTGATTGGAGGTGAGCAAAGGGGGGATAAATGGGGATGGGAAAGACTTTTCTTCAGATGATGATTTGTTGAGTTGTATACTTGAAACTGAAATGGTTTTTGAACTAATGTCACCCTAATAAATTTAATAAAAAAGAAAAATGTGAATATTATTATTATTCTCACCCATGACTAATTTGAATACAAATTATATTTATTTTAATGAAATATCTTGCCCTGGCTGTTGTGGCTCAGTGGACTTAGTGCTGGCCTGCACTAAGGTGCAGCTTTCAAACTGAAAGGTTGCTGGTTCAATTCCCAGTCAGAGCACATGCCTGTGTTGTGGGCCAGGTCCCCATTTGGGGGCGAGCAAGAGGCAGCCAATCCAGGTACCTCTCACATATTGATGTTTCTCTCCCTCTTTTTCTCCCTCCCTTCCCCTCTCTCTAAAAGTAAATAAAATCTTTGTTAAAAAAGAAATATTTTATTACTGGTGCTCTTTTTTGTTACAAATGAAAAAGGAAGTTATTCTTATATCTTTCAAATACTTAAATACTTTACATCAATTAAATTCTTACAGATAGCTAAACAACAAATTCTTCCAATAAGCAGAAAAAAGAAAAGGTACTTCACCATGGAGCAGTCTAATTAGCTTTCAATTATCTAAAAAAAAATTAGGTCAACCTTTCTGACAATCAACTTAGATTATTGTCCTCTGAGGTTCATTTTGAAATATCTTTTAATTTTCTATGAACATTCATTACAAGAATATTATAAACTCACTATCTTAAAAAAGTTAAACTGTAATCCTTTCATAGAAATATAACCCATGCTCACATTTTGATGTAGTTTCTCTTAGAATGTTTTTAATATAATAAATATAAACACAAACATAACGCATAATTCATTTCTTTTTAAAAATATTTTATTTATTTATTTTTAGAGAGAAGGGAAATGAGGGAGAAAAAGAGGGAGAGAAACATCAATGTGTGTTTGCCTCTCACGTGTCCCCCACTGGGGACCCGGCCTGCAACCCAGGCATGTGCCCTGACTGGGAATTGAACCAGCAACCCTCTGCTTCACAGGCCCATGCTCAATCCACTGAGCTACACAAGCCAGGGCAGATAATTCATTTCTATATGAGGATTTATTCAGCAAGCATTGAGAATCTATTACACGCCAGCATTATTTCTATTTTATCAACTCAGCACTCACTATCATTTGAATATCCTCCCATGTCAATAAATTTGGATCTGTTATATTATTTTAAGGGCTGCACAATTATATTAGATTACTTTCCAAAATGGCAACAACAATCATTTTATTCACTGCCCCCTCACTTTCTTAATCATGCCATGTTACACCAAGAATTTATGTTACATGTTACAACAAGAAGTAGAATTTATGTCCCTTTACCCTGAACCGGGATGAAGTTTTATGACTGACACATTTACCAGAAGTCACGGCACATGAATTCTATGAGAGATCTTAACAGGTAACATGGTTTCTTCCTAGCCATCTCTTGGGACACTCGCCCTTGGAACCTAGCCACCATGTTGTGAGGAAGCCCAGGCCACATAGGAGGCTGTGTGTAGGTGTTTTGGCCAACAGCCAACATCCGGCATCAACTGCTACCCTTGTGATGAGGACGTCTTCAGATAACCACACCCTCTAGCCCTTAAGCCACAGCAGCTGAAGCCAAGTAGAACCCTTCCAAACATCACAGATTTATAATCAAAATGCATGTGACTTGTATTAAGCCATTAAGTATTCAGGTGGTTTGCAACAGAGCACTAGATAACAGGAGTAGCACCTCTAAGCATATATTCCACAGAATCAGCATCACAAACATAAAATGTCACACATTCAAGCAAAATAATGGAAACCACAGAAACGTTCATCAGAAGACTGGTTAATCTGTAGCATATCTACACAGCAAAGTACCATGTAACTACAGAGAGCAATGTCAGATGTCTGCTGTTTCATAACGATTGCTTATTTTTTCCTTTAGGTGGTAGTCTTTTTTTCTCTTTTCAAACTGTAGGTGTTCTTAAATATGAAGGAGATGGACCCTTTGTCCCTGTTCATCAATTCTTTTTGACTTCGCTAATGAAGTTTTTTGTGATGTAAAAGTTTTTTTATTTTTATGTAGATAGGCTCATCAATGATGATGATGATGATGATGATGATAGATAGATAGATAGATAGATAGATAGATAGATAGATAGATAGATATGGTAGAGATGTCGATGATAGAGATGAGATAGCGTCTAGATTTCTTATTCTTCTTGTACTGAACATCTGATATTTAAATAGGTAAGCCTTGGCTGGTATAGCTCAGTGGATTGAGTGTGGGTTGTGAACCAAAGAGTCGTGGGTTAGGTTCCCAGTCAGGGCACATGCCTGGGTTGTGGGCCAGGTTTCCAGTGGGGGGCACGTGAGAGGCAACCACATGTTGATGTTTCTCTCCCTCTCTCTAAAAAAAATGGATAAAAGTAAATAAATAAATGAAAAGATGAGAGCTGTAAAGATATTAGAGCTTTTATTTGCAAGTAAGTTTGTATTAGAAGTTTAAACGAATTAACCAACTATTACTTTAAATATTAAGACTAGTGGTGCATACTGGTACACAGAATAGAGCGAAATGGCCATGGTTAATTCAAAAGCTGTGTATTACTAAAAACAAAGAATCTCTTTTATAATCAATAAAAATGTGATATTAAATGAGTTACAGTTGTCTGAAAGTATAGTCATACTTTAAATATCTTTTCAGTTGCTTACATAAAATTTTATTGTAAAAGTTCTTAAAGTTTTAGTTTTTGCAAGTTACTACAAGTAACAAAGACATTAGTATCATTGTGTAGGTGTTTAAAAACCCAACTGTTCTTTTTTCTTTTTTTGAGATGACAGATTTGCTATCAGGTGGTAAACTTTTAGCATATTGAGATCTTCACTTTCGTTTGGTCTTGTCTGAATTCTCCACCTAGTACATTCACACCTCACCCTACTTCCATTCCCCCAGCCCAGGGTTGTCAGAAAATTGAAGTTAAGAGGGATACATAAGTTACAGCATTTGCTCTGTACCCCAGGCTCATTTTTGTTATTGAGATGGCATTGTCACCAAACAGGCAATTTCCTTTCAAGAGAGGAGAGCTGGATGGGGCCTGGGCTAGGGGGTGCAGCCAGACCGTGATGTCACAGATTGCATTGTCTCTTGGGAAACTCATTCATCAAACCGTCACCTCTGATTCTATGCAGGGTCACTACAGAAAAAGGCAGTATGCCCCAGCTTGGGCATTCTGAAGTGTTAGTATGTAGTGGAGCTGGTAGTGTGAAGCCAATTTATTTTGTTTCAGAGGCTTGAATGGCATGCTGCCTGCCGCACACAGGCACAAGCCCAGCAGCATCTCCTTAGAAATAATGAATCCAAGGCAAATAGCCCTCATTGCAAAATCTAGAACTGTGCCATCTGCTTGTCTATTCTTTGATTTATTCCTTTTGAGGTTTTAGGTGACATAATCCACAGGTAAGTCTTGTTTTAAAAAACTTGAGCAGAGAGGGGGATTTCCAAATTAGCTATAGCATATCTGAAGTATACTAAAATATTTGTCTTCAGTTAGAATGGGATTTGGATGTATAAGGTGTGAATATTGTGAAATACAAGGGTGAACCCCTGTCATCTGGGAAGATAAGGTAAACTTTAGATCTTAAAAAAGATCATGCCTTACAACTTAGCAATTTTATTTAATATCCTAAAAACATGATTTTTGAAAAATGAATTTTTGTAAAAACAATAATTTTCAGTATTTTTGATAGAGAACATAGACACGTGTTTTCAAATTTAATATTCTGCTTTTTCTTAATGTTTTCAGTTAATTTTCAGTTTGGGGAAAATATTAAAACCAAACAGTGGCTCTAAATGGTCCAGGGCTTTTGAAGCGCTGGCTAAATTGTTCTGTTCTGGGAGGGAGCGTCATAAAGGGGTACAGAACTCAGATGAAGTTTCAGGCTGAGCTGTCCTTCCCATCCCTCAGAGACACCGACTGGCATTTAGGGGATAGAAATGCCAAATGCTCATCTCCATGCCTGGCCAGGGATCACTCCTGTTCTCAGGCTTGGGGCTTCGTGTCCTGTTGCTGAGGGGCACAGAGGGCTGAGTCGATGCCTCTCTGAGGGTTGGCCTGGAGGAATTAATGCCAGCAAACACCCCTTCCCCCGCCCCTCAAGCTCCCCAGGAGGGGCGCTTCTGCAGAAGTCATTTGGTGTGTGTGCCGGTTTTCCCTGTGAGGGGATTACAGTGTAGGAGAGTGCTTTGTGAGAAAAAGCCTGGAAGAGGTTGCTGGGGAGAAACCAAGCCGAGGGAAGGAAGACTTTGGCTTTCGTGGTCCCCTCATTGAAGTGAGTCTAAGAAACCCAGTTGCCTGGCCTAGAGCAGCTGGGGCTTGTTTGCTTTCGTCTGTGGTGGGAGAAACTGGTAAGGCTCCTTTTTTTTTCCTACTGCTCTGGGATGCTACTGCAATTGCTTTTACTAAAGTGCTGGTGTTAGAAAGAAGGGAAATTGGTTACCGATTCTCGGTACATTCCGCATTGTCCCTGCCTAATGTATGAGAAAGGTGTTTTTTCCTGCATAAAAGGGCTCCTCGCCATAGCATGATGTTACTTTTCCCACACTTGATTAGCATCACTTTTGAGCAACTAAGTTAAAACATACGCACACGCAGAAACTATAACCCATACAGGCATACAATTATTTAAAGGATCATCGTATTTTTAAGGTGTGGGGGCTAAAAAATTTATACTTTTATTTCTGTCTTCTAAGATCTTCTACTTGCACTAATAATCAAATTAACAAAGGAAAAAACCAAAATTTTAATACATGCTCAAGAGGAATTCATAGAAGTGTGAAAATTCCAAAGGCAATGAGGCAACATTGGGTAGCTCTAACATTTTTGAATAAAGGAGAAAGGGGAGATGAGATCTTGGATTTCAGAAGTGAGAATGGGTGATTTACAGGTAGTTGAGGGACAGCGGAACACACACGGCAGGAAAACCCTTGCTAGGTGACTCAGAAACAATGGGACACCGGGTATCTAGCTAAACAGACTGCAGGTGATTAAGCCAAAGGTCCCTTCCCAAAGCCTTTTTTTTTCTGTCTAAACCTCTTGGGCAGGAAAGGGGGAGGGTCAAAGGTTCTTTTCTGAGTCCTTTATTTCTTAATAGCCAGCTTAAAATCAATATCCCAAAAAGCAGCCGGTGACAAAATTTTGGTTTCCTTCAAAAGCATGTATATCTAAATTTGACTAGTTTGGGGGACAACTGCATTGAGGTAGGAGAAAATTGAACCTTTCTGGAAAATTCCACATTGTCTTGTTTCCTGTGAAAATGTATTTACCATCACATACGTTACCTGTTCTGTAACTAGTGCTACGTACACCAAAGCCACTGCTAATAAACCAAGTAGTCCCAAAAGTAAGTTCCAAACACCATGACTTAAGGGGAGAGAAGTCCCACTAAACAGAATTTTGTGTTGGTTATAAAGAACTTTAGATTCTCTACTTGTTATTCTGTGATTGTTCTAATCAGAAAGAACAAATGAGGAACACCCCGTGCCCCTGCCAGTGAGGAAGAGTAGGTACCCTGTCCCCTTTAGCATTTTCAAGGGATCAGCTGGCTCATACTACCTTATTTGGCAAACATTACTTCTTACTCCCTATTTCCATTCTGTTATTTTTAGAACTGACTTTGGTATTTGTGTGGATATATATATATATATATATATATAACCTTTTAATATTTTATTATATTCTGGGAAACTTGAGCCTGAATAGTTTAGAAGTACATTAATTCAGTTTAAGGCAAATTATCCCTCAAGCAAATTACTGAAGCCTTTGTGAGTTGGAGTGTGTGTGGAGATGTAAGTGACAGACAGCTGTTGTTTCTGTGATCCACAAGTCCAGAAGCCTGTCCTCAAATCTGAGAAAAAAATTCCTGCAAACCCTGCCTGCCCTTCCCCCACCCCACAGGAGGGAGTAGTAATCTTTGTTGTGGTTGTTTTTCCCTGAGAAAGTCTTGTATGATGCCTAATGTAGCTGACTCCCTGCATTTTTTCCCTCATCATTAAAATGAAACTAAAAGCCTTGCTTTACGCAGAGTTCCAATGGTATAGATGTTTGGTGTCTGAGCTTAATACATACCAAGTAATACACTATTATTATTCCAGTTAAATCAGCATAATAAAAACAATGATCAAGTGCAATGACTCAACAGCAACTAATTACCTAAGTCTGTAACTTGCACTTCGATTGAAAGTAAGGCCATAGAATTTTTTCTATTTGATGTTGCAGTCTTAAAATGACCTATTAGATATTTATAAATTGAAAATGTGTGGCATCTATTTCACTACTAAATAGTAGGTTTTAAAAAGTATGTAACTATTTAAATAGTTGTAACTATTTGCATGGATAAGTAATATGATAACCTGAAAAATACACATGCTCTTTGTTTAAAATGAACTAATTATTTGCTTGAGGTATCCTTTGCAAAAAAAAAAAAAAAAAGGAAGGAAAGAAAGAAATCCAGTTCCCTTTCAATTTTAATTTCCATTCTTCTTCAACTGAAATGCTAATTCAACCCAACAGTTTATCTTTGCCTTTAGGAATTATTTATGAAATGCAGGCAGTTAATTTGGAGGTCCTGAATGTGAGATAACAGTTAATCAATTTATCTGTGAACTCTGAGGACACTTGGAAGATTTTCCAGGTTTGATCAATGATATTTACTATTTTTGGCTGCATGCTGATTCCATTCCCAAAGACTATTTACCTTCATAATATTTGAGCCCAAGAGCGTCGAGTTTATTAGAATTGATTTTCTTTCCAAGTTGATCTTTTAAAATACTTTTACTGGTCATTTTTTGCTACTACCTTGTGAAATTTTCCTTCACCTGGCATATATTTATTGAGTGCCTGGCTGGTGCAGCCAGCATTTGCTATTAGAGATGAAAACCCTATTTTGGTGGGACTCCCTGCAGAGGCAGCCAAGGCCAGAAGGGGAAAGACCAACTCTTGCTGTTCTAGCAGTTGTTTGCATGTCCACATGATTCAGTTGCAAATGTGGTTTCAGCAACAACAAAAATGGTCATACTTCTGAATTATTAACACATCAAAATGTATTACTGGCTACTTAGAACTTGGGAGTTGCATTAATCAATAATCCTTTCACATTGCACAAGACATGCTGTTTGTTATTCTCTTCCCTGGGCATTTAAATAATTCAAAAGTAAGATTTCTCATTAATTCACCTGGCCATTACACAAGTTGGGAAAATATGAACCATAATGTTGGAACAGGGTTGATCTTTACAACTTATAAATTATCATTTTTTCTCATTTTGCCTTGATATATTACTTTTCTGTTAGATGCTTTTGTTTTGTTAAATGATATATCATAATGATGGACATAATTTACAATAACATCAATAGGAAAAGGACAGCATGGCAAAGAAAATGAAAGGTTGCTGAATCCACCCAGTAGCAGATGCTGCCCTAGCCTCTTTACAAGCATGTTATCATTTAATTTCCTCAATAATGCTGCAAAATAGATATTATAATGATCATTTTAAAGGTGAAGACAATGAAGCTTACAGATTTTAATAAGGCAATTATGTCATATGACTACTAAGATAGCAAACCCAGTTCTGTCCTCTGCTCTTTGTAGCCACTTCTATGTTGCTCTCTTAATAGCCATGTCTTTCTTCCCAGATCCCCTATCAATTGATAATTCCCTATAGCTTATCTTATTGCTTTCAGAGAATCTCCCTTGACAATTTCAGCCTGTTCCCTAACTTCCTTTATGAGCTGACAACCAAAAGTATGGATTGGACAGAGGCTGTACATATTTATGTGTGAAAAATGCTTTTCAAACATCAAGGTGGAAACAACACATTACATTAAAATATAGAACACAGCACTATAGCTAACAGTGCTGTATGATTGATATACAGAAAAGTTGTTAAAGAAATTAAATTCTAAGAGTTTTATCACAGGGAGAAATTTTTCTTTTATTTATATTGTATCTATATGAGATGATAGATGTTAACTGAACCTATTGGATAATCATTTCAAAATATATGTAAATGAAATCACAATGCTGTACAGCTTAAACTTACAGAATGATATATATATAGCAATTATTTCTCAATAAAAAAGAATGGAAAAAAATGGGAAAAAAGAATGTAGTGTATTAGGTTTGCTTGGCTAGGGGAAATGAGAAGTAAATTTGGTTTTTCGACCATGACTGCTCTGGTTTCCACCATACATTTAGTAAGGGACCTCAGTCTGTGAGAAAGCTGGGATGTAATCTGTCTCCTCCACTATTTGTATAGAGATATAGGTTTCCATTCCCTCTCAGCCTCACTTCCTACCTCCATCAGGGAAGTAGAGGAAAGGATGGGGTTGTAGATACCTGGAAAATGGGTCCCTGGTCCCCTTCTAAAGCTATTAATTGAGAAAGGAAACAATGGCATGCCATTAATAAAAGAGACTTGTAAATGTATTAGTGAGTTAATCTAACACATTGATAGAATAGTCACTGATTGACCTCAACACATTTATTTAGTCAGCACTATCAGTCCAGTTGCCTTATGCATTGGTTTTCTATCACTTCTGTAACAAATTACCATACATTTAGTGTCTTAAACAGCACAAGTTTATTTTCTTACAGTCCTGGTGGTCTGAAGCCCAGAATGGGTCTAAAACCAAAGTGTCAGCAGGGCTGCATTCCTTCTGGAGGTGTAGGGGAGAATCTGTTCCTTGCTTTTTCACCTTCCAAAAGCTACCTGCATTCCTTAGCTCATGGCCCCACATCACTCTGAATTCTGCTTTCATAATCATATCTTTTCTGAATCTGACTCTGCTGATTCTTTGTCCCTTACAGTGACCACTGTGATTACAATGGTTCTACCAGGGTAATCCAAGGAAATCTTCGTATCACAAACTTCTTTTTTAAATGGATTTTTAAAAAATTTTTTATTTACTTATCTTTAGAAGGTAAGGGAAGGACAGAGGGAGAGAAACATCAATATATGGCTGGCTCTTGTGCATCCCCTGTGGGAACTGGCCCACAACCCAAGCATGTGCCCTGACTGGGAATCGAACCGCGATCTCTTCGTTCCCAGGCCCACGCTCAATCTACTGAGCTACACCAGCCAGGGCAAAAAAATTCTTTCTTTTTAAGATTTTATTTATTTATCTTTAGAGAGAGGAGAAGGAAGGAAGAAAAAGAGGAAGAGAAACATGAATGTATGGTTGCCTCTCGCATGCCCCTTACTGGGGACCTGGCCCGCAATCCAGGCATGTGCCCTGACTGGGAATGGAATCAGTGACCCTTTGGTTCACAGGCCTATATGCAGTCCACTGAGCCACAGTAGCCAGGACCCCCAATTTTTAATGATTTATGTATTTTTAAAAGATTTTATTTATTTATTTTTAGAGAGAGGGGAAGGGAGGGAGAAAGAGAGGGAGAGAAACGTCAATGTGTGGTTGTCTCTCATGTGGTCTGCATCGTGGACCTGGCCTGCAACCCAGGCATGTTGTATGACTGGGAATTGAACCAGTGACCCTTTGGTTCACAACCCGTGCTCAACCCACTGAGCCACACCAACCAGGGCCCAAAATTCTTAATCACACCTGCAAAGCACTTATTGCCATATAGTATAACATATTCGCAGATTTGAAGAAAGAGAACATGGACATCTTTGAGGAGTTATTATTCTGACTACCACACATGTGAATATATTTCTTCATAGCTACATGATTTTTATTTATTCCATGATCTTGTAGGTAATGGGAAGCCATGAAGGATTTCAAGTGGAGAGGTGAAGTAAATAATCAGGTTTCCATGTTAGAAAACTTACAGAGAGGACTCTATGGAAATGGAGGCGCAAGTAGGACACCAACTGGAATACAGGAGACAGAAGTTGTGAACACAACTTGTGACAGTGTCTGTAGAAGAAGGGACAGGGAAGAGTTTGAGAGATTAGAAAGAGTTGCACTTTCAGGACAGCTGAAAGGAAGAAGTTTGTGACTTGAATAACTCGAGTGAATAGTGGGGAGGTAGAGAGGATGAGTATCTGAGATGATGTAAATACACTGTGCCAGGATCTGGGGATATAATGGTGGCTAGAAATATTTCTTCACTCTCGTAGCTCAAAATACAGCTGTGAAGCCACCCAATAATAATATGACTCATATTTATAATATTTATCTTATTCCAAGTACATTTAATCTTTATATCAACTCTCTTAGGTACATATTAGTATCATTATCATCCTATTTTTCAGATGAAGAAATCCAGAAAAAGAGGTTATATGATTTGCTCAAGTTTGAGCAGTTTGCAAGTAGAGAGAAGGGATTTGAAGACAAGTAGTCTGACTCCAGGATCCATGGTCTTAATTCTTACACTCTACTGCCTCACTTATGGGGTATTTAGTATGACAACAATCCATACATCCCCATGTGAGTGCAACAGGGATAATAGTTGCTGCTATCAAGATGAACTGTGAAGTTTTCTGAGGCAAATCCCTACAGACTCCTGGCCATCAGGAGAATGCAATCTATGATAAAATAAAACATTTGTATGGGGCACTGGACTGGGCATAACAGCACAATTACAGAAGGATCTTATTTCACTGCTTTCTGAGAATTTATATCCACATGGAGAAAACCATATTGCATTCATTAAAAATAGATGATCAAAAACAAAAATGATTCCCAGGCCCTCTGGATAAATCTGCACTAAGGATATAGTCCTTTTCTAAAAGGAAGTGAACAAGAGCAAGGCAATGAGGTCAAGCTTATCAGATGCAGGGGTGTTATAAGCATTCATCAAATGACTCAATGTGCTATGCACTTTCTACACATCCTCCCATTTAATCCCTACTAGAATGAGATTTGAAGCCTTATAAATGGAGAAATCAAGGCAGAATAATTAAGTTAAGGAGCTTGCCCAAGCTCACAATGTGATGATCCACCGAGTGAAATCTGAACCCCAAGGTCTCATTTCTCACACTGAATGTGTGTGTTTAAAGTGTGTGGATTCATTGTACCAGCCGGACAGAACAATCTTTATTTATTTTTTTAAAAGAACTTCTTTTTAGCCCTGGCTGGTGTAGCTCAGTGGATTGAGCGCGGGCCTGCGAACCACACGATCGCAGTTCGATTCCTGGGCACATGCTTGGGTTGCAGGCCAGTTCCCAGCAGGGGACACATGAGAGGCAACCACACATTGATATTTCTCTCCCTCTCTCCTTCCCTTCCCCTCTTTCTGAAAATAAATAAATAAAATAAAATAAAAGATTTGAGTATCAGTATAAGTGGTCTTTAAAAAAATCATCCTTGCCAAGAAAGATATATGTAAACATCTTTTTGCAACTCTTTATCTTCTTTAAACTATTCAATAATCTTTGTAATTTATAATATGAAACTATAGACCAAGTGCCTATGAGCTCTTGAAATTAACATATATAGTAATTATATATATAGTAATCATTAGGTAACAAATAACAAGAGATATTTTTTGGTAGGAATGTGGTATGCTTTTTTTCTTTTATGGATCGATTGCCCCAAACTTGCCTCTTAGTATTGCTCCTTAGTTTATGAAACAGAAAAATTTACATTTGTTTAGCTTTTTCTGCTGGATGTTTAGCAGTCCTGTGTTTAGCAGTCCTGAATACCAAATAATTGTTAAATTATTTGGTATTCACTGGGTGTTGGGTACACATTTTATTTCATTTGTTCCTGGCAATTTTAGTTAGGAAGAGTCCTCTTCGCAATGGAGAAAGGAAAGTCGCACAGAATGACACAACCAGACTTGAACTTCTGGCTTTTGCCCCTTGCCCTGGAAGACTTGCTCACATGCCCTTCAACCTACTGAGTTAAAATGGGTGCTCAGGGCTGCTGAAGGACTAATTTCTCCATTTGGAACAGCAAACTATGAGAGTTTGGCTATATCCTCATGACCAAAGTTAGGCACATTTTGGGGTCACTATTCCTATTTATCAGATAATCTGCAGCTTGCTTTAATGAAAGAGGATATCGAAGCCTATTTATTGAAAGGATAACTGTGCAATTGTATAATGTGATTCAAAGTGAGAGTTCCCCAAAATATAAGAACTCTAAAAAATAGCTTGTTAGCTAATTGCTGAGAGATTTACATTCAAGACAACATCTGTTCAGGCTTACACTCTGCTTACATACATGTTGGCAAAAACACTTTTTGTGAACCTTCCAAATGTTCCAACCCCACATTGACTGCTCCCAAAACAGAGCTACAAGTATCATCCCAGAGTTTCTGACCCTGGGTTCAATGCTAAGATTAGCTTACAATTAGTTTTAGTAATAAATAATACATACAGATGCCTTTAGGTATTGGGAAATTGCATTTTAAATAATTATATCAGTGATATGTTGTCTACAGGAAGATGTCATCATGGAAGCTTAATAGCAGTGTTTAAAGGTGAGAACTCAGTATCATATTGGAAGGGAAAGTTTATTCAGATTTTTTATCCACCATCTCCTAATGCATTTTATATTTATAAGACTATGAGAAAAGAAGGTAAAATCCAGTTAAAACCTAAATAACTACAGTTATCAGTATGCCGATAAGATCTGTAAAGACAAATAGCATGAGTCTTCTTTGAAAAATTATTTCATTCAGTGAATTTCCATTACAATGTTCAGATACCCTCAGGTCATAGTAATACTGGCTTATTCTTCCCTGTAGTTCTGTAGCACAAGGCGAGGTTAATGCTTTATTTCTACCGATTCAAGTTAAGGTGATCAACAAATTAAATTTCCAATACATGTGTAACTTCCAATATAGAGAGGCTTGGAGCAACTGGAAACACAAGCTTGCTCACTGAATTTCATTTGATAATACCTATCCTCTTGCTACATAACAGGAAGCGCATTCTAAAACTTTAAGTAACAGGAAATCATCTATCTTTGTTAATTATGTGAGCTTTCCCTCATTAGTAATGCTCTGTATGAACCCAAGAAGAGTGTGGGAAATTGGCACATAATTGGGACATAATAGACTTTTAAGCCTTATATTTTTGGAATAAAACTGTCCTAAATTAAAATAAAAATGATATGCAAATGACTTTGTGTGGCTAAATGTGGACAGAAGGGCTGTAAAGATCAGTATGTATTAGAACAACATGAATAATTTATTTTATGATGTAAACCCTAATAAAGATTTAATGATCACCCATATGCTTTTAAAATGATGTGAGAAATAGCAATATGGTGAGCAAACATAGGCAGCTATTACAACTCTGTCCAAAACACTGTTTGTAACTCTTCCTATGTTAGTTCCTTTGTGGAATGCATGGGTCACAGAATGATGCAATAAATGGTTGCAAAGAAGTTTCTGTTCCAATATACCCATTCAGTGAATGCTTTTCTGTAAAACCGTGAAATAAACTCTACCTTTGGAATGAGAGTAACCATTTTCTGATGTATAAATGTAATGATTTCAATATTGTAAAATAATTTTGGTGAAGAAAAACTATTTTAGTGGCTTACTTTTTGCACAAATATTGTAGGTCTGTTGCTTTTGATTCCATTTGAATGCATGCTATGGAGTCGTTGAGTTAAATCTACCGTATCTTGGTTATTCTTCATGGATGAGCTCCAGTTCTTTTGGTGCTAGAACTAAATGCTCACAAGATGCTGTATATCAGCAATGAAACAATTAGTCTTTGAGAGGCTTCGGGAAATCACTCAAAGCAGTGAATTAATCATTGTGATTTTGGTCTCTCATTGAAAATGCTAGATCTCAGAAAGGATCTCCCTTCCATCCTAGTTTGTGATGCTCTTATTAAAGGTGTAAAATTTCATAAGCCTTTGATAAAACATTGTGAAGTATCTTTCTGTGCAATACAACTGATATTTTTTCCAGACTCCTATTTCCATAATTAAACATCCTAAAATACAAATCCCATTATTATTTGTTATGTCTAGTCAGTAATTAGACCTCAGCTGGTAGGGCAATTTCAGAACAGAGTTTACCAATTTACATACTAATCCAGCAGAGTCTGGTGGGACATGATTAGCATAGATTCAGTCAACATCTTAATTAGCCTGAATCCCAGCATGCATTCTGAGGTACCTTACCCCACCCCCATCCCTGTGGATCTTGCTTAGCTGACTTTTTTTCGTCCAAATTCCCACTCTTCAAAAGATATTTTCCAGTGTTCTTTTTCACAGATGAAATGATTACACGTGAAAATGCTATGCCTGGCAAGATATTTTGTGTAAAGCCTTAGAAATGTGATAAATCGGAGAGAATCACAGGGGAAAAGGGGAAGGACTCTCATGAACAAGTATAAAGGACACATGGACAATAACTAAGGTGGGGGGTGGAAATGGGAGGGAGGTGGGGAGCACTGAGGGGGGCAGGGCTGGGAATATAAGACAGAAAACTGTACTTAAACAAAAAAAGAAATGTGATAAATCTGGCCAGGCAAATGATGAATCCACAAATCTGAAGTAAAACCAAAGTAACAGTGTTATATTAGCATATACCCACTCCTATTGTGTCCCCACACACTAGATACCAAGGTCCATAAGCCACCCTAAATATATGAGAATCTTATTTATTTTGGAAGATGATAGAGAAGAATATTCCTTATTTATGTCCATGATCAGGAACTGGTTTATTATTTATTATCTCACATGTTAGGAAATCCCTTATACCTAACCAAGACCCCACATGTTGCTCATTTAAGCTTCTGGCCTCTCTGTCCAGTCACAGGGGAAACGGAGAACTATGAAGAACCCCTCATGTAGTTTAGGACCATAATTAAATTACCTCCTTAGCTTTCTCTTCTTCAGGTTGAATTTTTCCAGCTCCCTGACTCTTTCCTCTTAGGTCCTATCCTTCAACTCTTTGATCGTTTTTGTGGTTTCGCTCTGAACTCTTTCCAAGTTTTCCACACCCCTCTTTAATTGTGAAGTTCAGAACTAGGTGGAGTACCTTTGAAATAGTTCAAATGGCCAGATTTCCTCAAAATAGGCACTTAAAGTGTAGTGTACCTCCATATTCAACTTGATTCTATAATCAGTACTTGCTATTATTAGCTAGCTAGTCTTGTTTATTCCCCTCTCATTAAAATTTTGTTTTTTTAAATTTGTGTGCTATTCTATAACCTAGAAAGGATTTCTTCTATTTGCTTTGTAATATTTTATTGCAGTTTATCACATGCATTTTGAATTTCAGTTTCAATTTGCAAAGCTATAAACCACTGGTAACTCCTGCTGAGGTTTAAAGTCATTTGCAAACTCAATTTGGGCATTACCAATGAATTATTGCACAAACCAAGGGCATGGAGACCTCGGTGGGAACTGGGAAGATCCCAGGAGGATAACACTTGCTAACAGCTTCAACCCAAAGATTCATTTCTCTTGTTTTTTGCTCTCTGTCACCCTTCCCTGCTTTTGACCTCTGTCTCATGACATGATCATTTCCTCTCTTTTTTCTAGGGTGCTAGGTTTTTACTCATTTCTTTTTTGTCTTCATCTCTTCCATTTTCACTCACCACCTTCCATTTATCCCTGCTTAAGATTGTTTCCCAACCAGAAAATGTGTCTGATTATCCTGGTGGGGAGTGATAAAGGGAGAGACCGTGCAAGAAGAGAAACATCTCACCCAACTTTCCTTTCTAGCTTTGTACCAGCTTAGCTGGAATCAGGCCATGTAGCACACAGAAAAGAACAATTCAAAAGCACCAACTGATGGATGTTATAAAAATCAAAGATGAATAAGAAAGAATAGCCATTCAGCCCCATGGAAGTGCCAGCTCAGAAAATATTTACATCCCTTTTCTAGTGTACACCTTTCTAACCACACAAAAAGAGCCCAAGTGTTGCTAGGTTTGTGCATAAAAGAACAAATCTAATTCACATCCAGACTCTTACTTGATTTGTCAGGGACCAGGCATGTGTTTTAAATTTCAGAAGGTGTCCTAGCTTGCCTTAAAAGCCAGGGTCTGTATTGATCCCTGTCTAGAAACTTAATCTTCAAGATTATAAAAGGTTTATTCATACAGCTTGGGAGGCTGCTTTTAATAGTTGTATGTCTGTGGTCAAGAAGCAGGTGTGAGGATTTTTGCATGGATGTCTTTATAGCCAGAAATATCTCTTGCTTTTGGAAACTATATAAACAATTCAAATATTTCCTACCTCTTCAGAGGTTACTGATGGAAAAGCAAATACCTACATTGGCAGTTATATTTGACTGGTTGGTTGGTTGGTTGGTTTAATTTGTTTTATGTTTTTGTGTGGCCAGTTGAAATGTTGTGTGTGTGTGTGTGTATTTGTTGTAAAGTTTTAAATTCCTCGTGGAAAAGTAGTTCACACTCAAAATGTAGAATTGATAAACACATCCTTAATTTCCTTGTTTCCCATTCTAATTCCTGATCACTTTTCTGAAATCATTGTGAGGCCAGTACACACTGCTACCTTTCACCTGGCCAAACCCACAAGTGTGTGAGAGAATGGACTTTGGAGTTTACTAATTACAGTAAATGACAGGAGCCATCAGAGTGATTTCTTTAGTTCTGGTTGAGAAAAGGAACTATTTAGTAGGGATGTGAAATAATGCTGTCATCTTAAAAAATAGTCTGGAGGTTCCTCAAAAAGTTAAAGTTACCATATGGCCCAGAAATTACACTTCTAGGTATATACTCAAGAGAAATGAAAACATATGTCCACACAAAAACTTGTACATTAATGCACATAAAAACATCATTCATAATAGCCAAAAAGTGGAAACAGTGGAAATTTCAATCAACTGGTAAATGGATACATAAAATGCAGTATGTCCATATAATGAAATATTGTTTGGCAAATTAAAAAAGAACAGAGCACTGATACACACTGCATTGTGCTAAGTAAAAGAAGCCAGTCACACAAGATCATATGTTGTATGATTCCATTTGTATGAAATATCTAGATTAAGTAGACCCATTGAAACAGAAAGTAGATTAGTGATTGTCAGGGGTGGAGGTGGTGGGTAAGGGTAATAGGGAGTAATTACTAATGGATATAAGGTTTCTTTTATGGGGAATTAGCTTGTTCTAAAAATTAGATTGTGGTGATAGTTGTACAACTCTGTGAATATACAAATAAAATGTTGATTTATATACATTAAATGAGTGATTTATATGTATACAAATTGTATGTCAATGAAGCTGTTAGAGATGGAAAGAAAATGAGTTATGATACACAGTCTAGTGTCCTTAGGTCATTCACAAAATGCTTTCATTTGTTCCAGTCTAAAGAGAGAGAACTAAATTATGTTATCATTTTAATTCAACATGTTCTCCAAGTGACACCATTGCAAATATCAACCAAGGAGTTAAGTATGGTTGGGGCTTTAGAGAGTGTGTTCCAGAATGAAGTATCTTGAGCAAGGATGTGGAATCTGGATTTTTAAAAGAGTAAACCAAAGGCTGGACTCTGGAAGTTAGCTGCCTATTTTTTTAGTGAAAATAATAGTACAGACCTCTAGCAAGCTCACAGAATTATATTACAGTAAAATTAGATGTGTGCTATCATGGCCCCTTAAAGAATGCCAAGGAAATGCAAAGCCTTATTACATAACCAGCAGTATGTATTATAAATATCAAATATACGTATGTTTAATATGTTACTATTTAGGTTGAATTTGGTGATTCCTGTGGTCCTGTCCTCTTGATCCTGAACGTATATGACTACACATCTCTCCCCTCCACACACACAATCACACCCAAATGAAATGTGAACAGACATTTACATTAGATACAAGTTTGGTTCATGAAAACCAAATGAGTGTTTTATATTCCTGTTTTTAATCTGCAAATTTCACTAATGAAAGTAAGGGATGCTAAAGCATGGCTTTAACTTTTTTAAGTTTTTAAAAAGAGAATAAGAAAGTTAAAGTAAGAGGCCCAATGATACAATCAGGCTTATGGGGATTGTAAACACTGTTTTAATCATTACCGAAAGAGAATCTGAAGCAGTACAAGAAAATAGATCTCTCACTCAAAATTGTTTACAAAATTCCTTTCTGAGTGAATTGAAAATATGGGGTAAAGAGAATTGTTGAATGTTAACTCATTGTCCAAAACTCCTTTGACTCCAGACACCCACACATGTGCTGGAACAATATGTCATATAGTTCTGTAATTGTAATTCTATAAGCTGTAATGAGACAGCACATTTCTCAAGTACAATTCAGGAAAAAATACATTTCTATTCTTCATCAAAGTAGATTTTTGCTATAATTTTTGTGTGTTTTGAAATAGGCGATGACAGACAAGGCTACAAAACTTGTACAGAGAGTTCCTGTGTACACTTCATATGGCTTCTTCCAATGATAACATCCTCCAGAAATGCATACAGTGTCAAAACCTGGAAATCAACATTGACACAATAATTGAGTTTCGTAGTGGTGACATTTTCCTTAGAAACTGGGCTACAAATTATCACAGAATTTCGAGTGTCAAGTGTCACAACTAACTGTTTTCATTACATCAAGCTTTTATTATTAAAGGGTATCATTTGATTCTTCATGTAAACAAATATTGCTCTAGTGTTTTTTAATTACAAGTATTGAAACAAAGATAATAGTGCATTTTGTCTTATATTTGTATCCAAAAACCCTAATAAGCTCCAGTTCAAAATATATCACTACTTTTTAACTCTGCATTGCTTTCAAACAACAATTAGATCATTAAATTAGGTCCTCATTGTTCCCTCAGACGTGGCAGGAGTTATTAAAATGTATTCTGCATATTTTGTTTCTGTAATTATGTCTAATCAATGTGAATTGATGCTGTAGTAATTACAATAAAAACACATATTTGAGATAGAAGTGGGAAACAAAAGAGAAATTCTCCTACTTTGCTTCTGAGTGACAGAAACTGATAGAAAGTTGAAATATTAGACAAGACCAGCATCCTGGAAACAAATAATGTGTTAATGGGTACAGAATGCAAAATTTCTATAGAAATATCTTGGCTTTAAAACAAAAGCAAGGGCTTCATCATTGTGTATTCTTTTTCCCCTGCAGAATGGATTCTGAAAGATGTCGAGATCTCATAAATGTGTCCAAAGACCAGTTCACAGCACCCAGGGAGCGAGGCTTTCTGAGAGAAATGCCTTCCCATGCTGCATAAATGGCATGTGTCAAGGGGGAAAGACCCCAGTGCTGTTGTGATTGAGCATGGGCTGCTGTGGGCCCTTTCCTTTGTGCCCTGATCATTTACATGACTTAAACACAACAATGAGCTCCATAGTCAATAAAACAAGACACTTTGCCATAGCAACTGTTTCAGAATGTGGCACAGCTTTGGTGCTGTTCCTGAGACATAGAAAAGTACCATAAAGAAACATTCCTTATGAATATGTTTAGAGATTTCTTTATTCCACTAGTAGTTGTTTCAGATTCCACTGGGCTCAGGTTTTATTTATGCATCTCATCTTTCTTTTGCTCTGTGAGAGCACACTTTGTGTAGAAGTTGGGGACACAACTGAAGGGTTAGAGATGAGAATACATACTTGGCTGTGATGAAAATGGAATTCTTCAGTACATTCGCAGAAAACTATTAATGCTATCCAGGAAGTCGTGTAAAACTTAGGAATGTAATAGACATCCCTAAGTCATTGTTGGTTTCTTTGAAGGTATATAATAAGCAGACCTCTAGTGTTTGTACTTCTATCACGTTGTCAACATGTGCATATAGTACAACACACTTTAGAAAATCATAAAGGAATGAACTGCACACTCAATGCTGTTTCCCCAAAGACACAACAGATGTTATCAAAGGTGTAATTAAGCCCTACTATTGTCCTCTTCTTTTCAAGGTCATTTCCTAGCCTGTAAAATTTTCCTGTTATTGAAGTCCTCTTTTTTTAAGCAATAGTACTTTCTACAAGTTTGATCCAAAGCAGTTGTTCCAGTAAAAATTTCACTGAAGAAAGCAAATCAGATGGGGAAACCAGATAAAGAATTCTAATGATCAGTGATAACGGTTGGATATTTTTGCTCTGCAACATACAGTGGGCTCTGTCTTTAAAAAATAATTAGAGAACTTTATTGTTGTTGGCTTGGTGAGTCATTCATTACCTTAAGACATTTGTGCTTCTTCTGAAAGATATGTCTTTTATAGCATATGTGCCTTGTCCTTTTTCCTCTTCTCTGTTCCCCTTCATTGATTTCTGGGAAGTAGCCACCCCTTAGCACAGGAGCTGCTTATAATGATAGACGAGATGCTGAATCTGTGCACCTGACTCCATAGTAATGGATAAATTAGTTACGACCTGGTAATAAAAAATCCTAAGTGTCTCCGCTTCTAGGGGAGCCAGAGACCCCAGAGGTCTCCAAGCAATGAAGGATCAAACTGGACCCACCAGTGAAAATACAATGAATTATTTACCCACATCAGCACTTGACACTGGTATCATTTGAATCAGGAGATTCTTTGTTTGCTACATTGCTGCATTGATTTGTGCCTCGAAGACTGTAGGTTTGGATGCACTCTTGTCAGGCCAGAGGGAGATAAATAGAGAGTGAATGACCAAAGGTAAATTTTGAGTGTCAGATTTTACACACATGTTGATGTCATAAAGAAAGTAATGTTGGATATTATAGTGATATCACAAGGAGTCTTTAAATTACAAACATTGTGTATAGGTACAGAGTGCAAGGGGTGGGGGGCTGGAGAAGCAATTCTAATTCTCTTATCTCAGGCCAATGAAGGCAAATTTGTTTAAGCAGAGCTGGGAAGAAGTCTCCAGGGGGAAAGCCTTCCAAGTAAAATCCCACTGGAAAAACTTCAGCAACACCAGACAGGATGTCTCTAATTCATGACTCTTGTTTACTCTGCCGTCCTCTAAAATGATTTCTTGAGCACAGAAGGGCTGGTGAGTTTCATTGCAGAAACTTCTGGCTCTATATCATAGGCATTTTACATGCTAAATTGTGCATTGTGAGAATAAAAAATGTCCTCCCAAGTCAGGATGCCTCTAACATTTAGCCTACCTCAAAGGCAGAGCAGGTTTGATTCTTTTTGTGAACCTGGGAAGAGGAATAATAGTCTTTGTTTTGTAAGTTCTCTAATTTTTGAGGCTTTTTACAGTTGAAGGGCTGCCATTTGAATGCTGTGGATTTGGTGGGCTGTGGCTGAACAATGGGAAAATTTCATTAAGCTGAGCCAAGGCTAATTTTGAAGCAGTTCTAATACATTCCCTATTAAGTAAAGAGATTTGATTCCCTATCCTTCCTTTCATGCTTGAACAATCTTAGAGTCCTTAATAAAGTAATGACTGCAATACTGGCTGCAAGCAAAGGGAGCCCTCTTCATATGGTCAGCATTGCCTCCCAGATGCTGAAATGACTCTTGTTTCTTGAAAAGTTTATCATTCAGAAGTTTTAGGAGTTTTCTCACTCTTTGCTAGAAGAATGGGCCATACATTTATACAGAGGTCTTTCCCCAATCAGTTCAGACACCTTGATTGCTCACTGTCCTAAAAAATGTAAACATATTCAATATTTAATTCACTTATACAAGTGAAGAATCATAATTTTCTGGACCACACAGAGTCTTTGTACAAGTTTTGGATCTGATCTCTGCTTTTGTACTAATTCCAAAAAAGTCAATGAAGTCTGAAGGCATTTGGCAATGGAACAAACCAATTTAAATTCTCTGCTTTAGCCTATGACCAAAAGAGCAATGTTTCGTAAATATTTGAGCATAGTTATTGGAACACCCCTGGTTAGCTTTTTAAGTTCTACTTTACTCTTACGCACACACACATACGAAAACATATCACAGTATCATTCTCCCATAAAAAAGAAACTGCAAAGTGATGCCTAAGTGGCTTCACATTGAAAGATATTAAATTCCAAAAGTTTCTTACTCTATGGATAATGGGCAAAGTGACTGATGCTCAGGTCATAGATGAATCCGGTTATAACCAAACATTTGCCTTATATTTATTCTTGGTTCACTTACTCTGCTATCAGAAAAATCATTCAGACTCTTGGAGAGAGCACAAACAGGGCCTGGTAGCAGCTATTACCCTCTTTATCATCCAAGTGGCGGTTCTGTTTATCATCACATTGTGTAGTGCTCTTTAGCCCCTAAATTAGTTGCCATCACCTTTGTAAATCCAGTTCCTATCCTTCAAGGCATCCAATAGGTGGGCTCTTGTCTTTGTTTGGGTTCTTTTGGATGTAAATCCTGAAACAGGATTTCAAGTACAAGTAATTTATTTGGAAGAGAAACAAAGGGAAAGGAAAGAAATTAATAAAAATGTGTTATCAAGCAAGTTATCATTATGGGCAGTAAAGCTTAAAACTGTTGGGGAAGTTTGACATAGAGTATAAAACTATCCCTCAGAGGTATCCCATTCAAGTAACAAGGGAGCTGGAGTATTTATATACTACTCTGGTCCCTCACTAGATGAAGACTTCACAAGGCCAGAGGTGGGAGTCTTAAATTCTTTAGTACCTCTGGCCACAGAGCAAGCAAAAGTTGGCTCCAGCACCAGAGAAAGTTCTCTGGAAAAAAAAGATGTAGAGGCTGGCAGTTATATGACAGGCAATGAGGCAATGGAATGGAAAGGCTTAAGGAAATATGAGTAGTGCACTTGCCTATCTGGTTCATACTGTTAGGAACCAACCTCACAACCTACCAGCCTCAAAGGTAGCACACACATTCCACGAGCCCCTGAGATAGCCTTGCCAACATTCTTCTACCCAGAGGAGACATAATTTCCTCATGATTTGTCTTTTTAAAAAGTCACTTTCTCCTACTGCATGCAACTTGACATCTGGATATGAGAGCTCATAGAGATTCATCTAACTTCCCAGGCTCAGCTCTATATCAGAGGATAAACCAGAAGAATAAGAGCACAGGAATCTGGGCCCAATGGAACAGAACATCCAGGGAGGAAGCTGGCTGTCAGCATTTGGCAGGTGGATAGCTCTCCTAATTGCGGGAGGAAGTCTGCACAGACAAGTGAAGAGTGGGAACAGTAGTTCCAATGATCAGTAACAGATGGAGAGTCACATTGTCAAGCAGCTGGTATTGAGAAGAGCCAACAGGAAGTGGCAGGTACAGACCTTTGGCAAATGCCATTGAAAGAGGTCCAACCTGTGTGTGTCAGTCATGGAGAGAGGAGTGGAGATAGTTCTTTGGCAGTTTGTGAGGACAAAACATAGGTAGGTAATGGCAATGTGTGGATTGGAAGGAGAAGCTTAGGGTTTAGGAACATGGTTCAAGTCCCAGAATAAACTAAATTAATAGGGCACCAAGTCAATGAGGCAAGCACAGGAAGCCCTATCATTTTAGTGAGGACTTCTTTTGGTTGTAAATGGCAAAAAAAAAAGAACAAAAAAAGTTTTATTTTTTAAAGGTTGAAAGTTTGTTTGTGTTAGATGTATGTGTGAGAAGAGTGTATCAGTTATCCAATTCTGCAAAACAAGGCATCCTAAAACTTAGCGACTTAAAATAATAAGCATTTGCTCATGATTCTGTAGGTCGACAATTAGCTGGATTCAGCTAGGTGATTCTCCTGCTGGTGTCACCTAGGGTCACTCATGTGTATGCGGTCATCTGGAGATGATGGTTGGTTTAAGAAACATCAGGTATATGCTTACATCATATACATCATCTATGTAGAACGTACATGTAGAAGCATGGCATATATGATCTAAGCTCTTTCATCTTCCAGATGACTAGCCTGGACCGTGTGAAATGTTGAGTTTCCCAGAGAAATAAGAAGGGGCAGGCCCCAGAGCAAAAACATTTTTTAAGCCTCTGCCTACTTCACATTTGCTAAAGTCCCATTGCCCAGCAAGATCCCTATAGCCACTCCCAGATTCAAGGGGTAGATAGATTTCACTTTTTGATGGAATTTGTAGCTAAAGTTTACAATCTGCTTGAGAGGAGGGGAGCTAAGGACACACAGAATCAGGAATATCACAATGATAGAACACCTTCTGTGCTTCTCATGCTTCTAATCTTTTCTATTATCCCTCTACCCGCTTCAATCTATTAGACCAACTGTCTTGACAACACAGTCACTTTCAGGTCTTGGGCTCACATTCTTACTGCATCATAGCCTGAGAGGAAGGTATTCTCTTGTCTTAGGCTCATTTAAGAAAATTCTGAGAATAAAGGTGATTTGTCTGGCTTGCATGTTTCAGGATGAAGATGGGTAGCTCTCTCCACAGGATTTCCACAGATGGAAACAGTACAGAGCATGCTATCTCATGGCCCTTAGCTTAGGATAGTCTAGGGTTTGAACTGAGTATTTAGTATACAACAGACCTATGCAAAGAAAAAAAGATTTGGCAAAAGTTATCTCAATCTTCCCAACAATTTTTGATGTGAAGTACTATTGTTTCCACTTTGTGGAGGAGGAATTCAGGCTCAGATTATTAAGTAACATAGAATAGATTTTGATCCGAGTCAATTGAATTCTGAAAATCAAGGTTTTCCCACTATAATACTGGTATTACCCCACAAATGCATGTCCAATGAGTTGAGAGAATCATGTTACCTTCCTGAAAGTTCTTCTTCAACTTCTCATGTAAATTCCCACTGATACCCCCCAGTGTCCCTTAGCATATTCTATTTCCCTATAAAGCTTATCTCCTAAGATATTTGTAACTCACTTGTTTATTGTGTTTCTTGTATATTTGCATTCTATTCTGCTATGGAAACATATCTAAGACAGAGATTTTGTCAGTTTATTTCATTGATGTCCTGAGCATCTAGAATAGTGCTTGGCATATAGCAGGCACTCAATAAATATTTATTGGATGAATGAATGAATGAATGAATGAATGAATCAGAGAGAGCCTTCTTCGGTACATGGTCCTATCATTTCCCTTCAGCTGCCCCCCCTCTACTGCGTGTTTTCCAGGATTTTATGTATTTTGTCTCTCCAGTGCCCTGTTCACTCAGTGTAGAAGCTCCATAAATTATTTTTAAGTAATTAACTGACTTACCATAGAAAGGAAAAGTAACTAATGCTTTTAGAAGGAAAAGTTCTTCTCATAATAAGTGTTTTCTCTATTTAAATTATATTTTCAAGGTAGAGGAAGTACATGAATAGATTTATAATGTAAGCTACAACCAAATTCCTTTTTGGTTTCTATATTTATATCTACATATAGTTATAACTGTATTAATGTCTGAATCTAGATGCCCTAGTTGACCCAGCAGAAATTCCATCTTTGCCAGAGCTATCTCTGCTGAGAATAATCTTTTTCTCTTCTCAAACCTAGTGTATAAAACATGTTCCTCATAAATAGTCATTGTCTGAATGACCAGAAATGATGCATAGATATTTCTAATGCTTCACTAAAGGGTTTAGTTCATTGAAGCTAAAGAACAGTTCTATTAAAATATTGGTAGAATTTTCTAAATGCTTGACAGGAACAAATTACACAGCGTAAATATTTTGGCAATTTTATTTTTTTTCATTTTATTTATTTTTATTTTTAGAGAGGGGGAAGAGAAGGAGAGAGTGAGAGAAACATCAGTGTATGATTGCCTTTTGTGCGCCCCCTTCTGGGGACCTGGACAACAACCCAGGAATATGCCCTGTCTGGGAATCGAACCAGCAACCCTTTGGTTTGCAGGCCCGCACTCAATCCACTGAGCTACACCAGCCAGGGCTTTGGCAATTTTCTTTTGCATTCCTATGACCTTAAAAGGTATGGGTGGGAAGTATTTTTTTCCAAAAGTGACCCTAGTTTTTTCAAAAGACCATAAAACATATCATTGTCTTTAAAATCTCCATCAACCAAATAATTAATTTTTTTTGTTTTAAAATTTGGGGGAAATTTTCTGAAAATTTCCATTGTCATTTCAATTCCTGAATTTTCCAAGAGAAAAACTTTTTCTTTTTTAAAAAAATGTAGGTTTTCTGCCTTTTTGATCAATAATTTATAACAAAGTTTAAGACGAAGGTAGACCTTATCTCCAATTGTTAAGAGCAATTTTCTTAGAAATGCACTGTGATGATTTTGTATTGACAGTACCTCATGCGAACAATATTGTTTTAGAGAGATAGAGAGAACGTTGGCTACTGCATGGAAGTTGATTTCTAAATCAGAATGCAGGAATAAAAGACCAGATATGGGAACGATTGAACTGGAGTCTGAACTAGTTTGTGCCTTAATTAAGCTTGTATTTTATCCATTAATTTACATGGTTTTAAAAGTTTTTATTGATTTTATAAAGAGGAGGGCAGAGAGAGAGATTTGTTGTCCCACCTATTGATGCATTCATTGGTTGATTCTTATATGTGCCCTGACTGGGAATCCAACCCAAAACGGTTCGATTTGTGTATTGGGGATCAAGATCTAACCAACTGATCTACCCAGCCTGGGCCTAATTTACATGTTTGAAGGTAATATATAAGGCTATAAAAACAGCTAATACTTTGAAATACAAATTCAAGGGTCAGGGTAACCTCTCTGAAAAGAGCAGGTGGAGCTCAGGGACCTGTAAGGCATGGAGCCCCAACAACATGTCTAAATGTCTTCTGGACGTTGAAGTTATAGAAGTCAATTAAACATGTCCCTGTCCTTACTCAGCTTCTATTCCAGTAGAGGAAGACAGACAAAACAATGTGTCCTATGTGTCAGTGAGAGGTGTTATAAAGACAAATAATGCAGGGTACAGGAGATAGGGGGATTCCAGAAAGAGAGGAGCAAAGAGATTGTCCTGTCATATAAAATGTTTAGGACGGCATTTCAAAGACATAATGGTTGAGCAGGGACCTGAAGGAAATAAGGGTATGAATCATGCCATTATCCCAGGGGAGAGAACCCCAGGCAGAGAGAACAGCAAGTGCAAAGGCCCTAAGATGGAAGCATGTGGTGTCTGTCACAGAATGACAGGCTCAGAGGGTCTAGTGAAGCATGAGTCAGGAGACTGGGAAAGATAGTCACAGCAGCGATGATGGCCTTTTCAAGCCCTGTAGGCATTGTATGGACTTCGGCTTTTACTCTGCAGGAGATAGTAGCCATGAAGAGTTTTGAGCAGAGGGGTTTAAAAGAATCACAGCTTTTAAATAATCCAAGGGAGGGGGGTACAGAGAGAATGTGGGTTGAAGCAGGCACATCAGTTAGGAGGCTTCAGCAGGAATGCAATCAAAAGATGGCAGTGGCTTGGACAAAAACAGTAGGACATAATGAGAGGTCATTAGATTCAGGGTGTGTTTTGAAGGTGAGATCGGCAGGATTTCCTGATGAATTGGATGTCAGATTTGAGAGAAAGAACAAAACCATGGTAACTACAAAGATTTCTGTCTGAGCATCTGGCCATGTTTATGGCTGCCTTTTGCTCTTAGGGATGGTTACATGTGTTTTGAAGGGCCAGAAATGGAACAGACAGGAGCAAAAGTGTTCTCATTAAACTAGCCACAGTGTGCAAACCAACATGAAATGAAAAGAATATCAAAGCTTCCATCAATAAATTAACTGCAAAATTAAGAAATTCAGCTTAACCAATTAGAGGGAGTAAGTGTAACGTGACTTAACAGAACCTAATATATTGTTGATTTGCAGTAATGAATTTACATCTCAAAGTGGGATCAGTATTGCAGGATGTCTTTTAGTTTGCATTCAAATAACAGAGCAATTGGAGCTAAGAAAAACAAAAGATCGTGTGAAGACATTAACACAGATCACAGGAGAACAAGTTGATTAATTTAATGAATAGCCCAGAAGTAAATGTGCCAAGAGGTATAACAATTATCTGTGAATATCTGTAGGGTCATTGTGTGAAAGCAGAATTAAATTTAGTGAATATGACTCAAAGTCAAGCTGGGTCCTATAGGTCACAGGTACTGCAAGAAACACTTGCACTCAATGGAAGGATAGCTTTCTGTAACAGACACTACTATTGCTCTCCAATGTCTGTGAGCTCATCTCCATCCTTGAGACCCTGATACACTATATGTCCTACCTGCCTTTGTTAGCTAGGTGGGGCCATGTACCTATGTCAAGCTAATAAAATGTGGATGGGATTGATGTACGTGACTTCTGCGCCTGACCCCTAAAGACTACTTCAGGATTTTCCAAATGCTCTTTGTTCCTTTGCCTGGTGGTCAAATGCAGAGGACCCAGAGGAAAACTCTAAGGTACTAGAATATGGTAGGTAGAAGGAGCTTGCTTGTGTGTGGAGAGCCAGAGGAGGAACTCCATGTAGGATTGTGATATGAACATGAAATAAACCCTTATTGTTTAAAGCTATGGAGATAGGGGAGGGAGAGGTTGTTAGAACAGCTAAATTTACTTACCCTGACTAATATATCTTCTAATTTATATAGCTGTCCAACTGTAGAAGGGATTGCAAGGAAAGGAACGAGTTTCAGGTCCCTGAATATGTTCAAAAACACCCACTTAGATGTGAAGCGCTTGAGGCAAAATCAAACCAGAGCTAACTAACTTGACCAAGTAACTTATAGTACATTTGAACATTTTCCACTGAGGTATCCCTATCAACAGAGAGGTATGACCTTTTACCCCCACGTGACAGGGTGTATAGTTTCCAGTGAACTTTCTTTGAAGTTTTTGTTTGCACAATCTTATCTTAAACATGAATGCAGTTTCTGTATTCTTCTCTATAACCTCTATGTTTACTTTATTTTTTTTTAGAATTTTTTTAAAGATTTTATTTATTTATTTTTCTCTAGAGGGGAAGGAGAGAAGGAGAGAAACATCAATGTATGGTTGCCTTTCGTGCGTCCCCTGCTGGGAACTGGCCTGCAGGGAACCGGCCTACAACCCAGGCATGTGCCCTGACTGAAAATCAAACCTGAATCCTCTGGTTTGCAGGCTTGTGCTCAATCCACTGAGCTACACCAGCCAGGGCTTATAACCTATATGTTTACTTTAATATGTATTTTTAAAAGTTATAAAGGACATATCATGACTGAAGAGGACTATTTCTTTTAAATATTCCAGTGAGGGAGACCCCATTAAGATTAAGCATTAAAAAGTTAATATTTTCAAAGTCAATCTATATAAAAATCAATAAATTTCTATTTAAGCCTTGTTTGAAGTGAAATACAAAATCAAAATTCAAATGAGAATATACATTATTTTTCATCAGGCTAAAGTTTTAAAATTATCTCCTATGTTAACTCAATAGCATCTATATAATGGAATTATAATGCCAGCTGGGGTTTTTTGGTAAAAACTGAAGACATTTATCTTTTAGGTAACTTATATACAAATCATTTTCATGGATTTTTTAGAAATTAAATGAATAAACATTGTAACTTCATTATTATGTGTGCTTACAAAAACCAGTTGCTATAAACATGATAGAACTCAAAACAAAAAGTGTTTTGACATTAGCAACTTCAGGCCTTGTTCTTGTTCATATCTGTTTGTAATGTGATGCAGCTAGAAGGAGAGGTAGATTTGTTTTTCGGCATTTTCCCATAACCCCACATTTTCCTTTAAACCAGCTCTGCCAGATGGAGTGGAAATGCAGAGAGCATGTTAAAAGCTTCAAGAAAAGTAAGATGTCTAGGCTGTACATACTTGAAACAAAGAAAGAAAAAAATGTATCTGCCTAAGGACATAATTTTCTTTACAGGAATTCTCTCTGATAGATGTTTAGTCATAAGTAATACCTACTTAGAGGGACTAGGCTTGTTTTGCAAGGAGTAGCTGCTTTACTTCCCTGAGGAGAATTTGTCCACTTGTTTTGTTTTGTAAACTTTATCTGATATTTGAAAGCCATTTTGCCATATTTATTTTAATACAGATTTTGAGCTAGCTTTCTTAATTATTCATTTACTTTTATTTTTAAAGAAAATTTTCAAAGATTCTATTTATTTATTTTTAGAGAGAGGGGAAGTAGGGGAGAAAGAGAGGGAAACATTAGTGTGTGGTTGCCTCTTGCATGCCCTCTACTGGAGACCTGGCCTGCAACCCAGGCATGTGCCCTGACTGGGAATTGAACCAGCAGCCCTTTAGTTCACAGGCCAGCACTCAATCCACTGAGCCACACCAAGCAGGACAATTTACTTTTCATTTAAAAACATTTTTTAAGATTTTATTTACTTATTTTTAGATACAGGAGAAGGAAAGGAGAGAGACAGACATGTGCCCTGACTGGGAATCGAACCAGGGACCCCTTGGTTCACAGGCCTGTGCTCAATCCACTGAGCTACACCAGCCAAGGCCTACCTTTCATTTTTAAATTAAATCAGTGAAAGGAGATCATTGTAAAATGAAGGTAATCTTATTAAATATTTTAATAAACTAAAACTACTCAATGTCCACCTAGTGGCCAGTTTGAACACTTGGTCTCATGCCTTCAACTTTAATAGTAATATGACACTGGAAGAACTAGTAGGAGGATCACAGGAAGATCACGTGGGATAGTAATATGAGCCAGGCTACAAATGGATTGCATCACTTTTTCCCACAACTCAGAACTCAGTCATGTGATCAAAACTTATTCATGTGGGAAACTGGGAAATAATGGTCTTCTTGTGTCCAAAAAGGAAAATAAAATATAACAGAATTTGATGGCCATCTAGCATGGTCTCTGCCATACTAAGTCTTCTTATGCATAAAATAATTAGCAATAATTGGTATGTACTTACTATGTGTGTACTTGCCATCTCAACAAGATAGATATACTTTAAATTCTATTTTTCAAATGAAGAAATTCAAGATCAGATGTGTTAAAGGACTTTTCTCTCCCTGAATCACTCATCTTATCTACTCTTATTGATTTAAAATGAATTGGTTTTCTCACAGTATTAAATTTGGCTTGTGGATGAGTTAGTAAACATTTCAAAATATTAAAATTTAGGTTTTCATACTGCATATTTTAAAAAAGATTTTATTTATTTACTTTTAGAGAAAGGGAGAGAAAGAGAGGGAGAGAAACATCAATGTGTGAGAGATACATCTATCAGTTGCATCTCTCACACCCCTAACTAGGCACCTGGCCTGCAACTCAGGGTTGTGCCCTGACTGGGAATTGAACTGGTGAACCTATGGTTCAAAGGGTGGCACTAAATCCACTGAACCACACCAGCCAGTATTATTTTTTGCATTTTTAAAAGCTTTATTTAGCCCTGGCTGGTGTAGTTTAGTGGATTGAGTGCGGGCCTGCAAACCAAAGGATTGTGATTCGATTCCCAGTCAGGACACATGCCTGGGTTGCAGGCCAGTTCCCAGCAGGGGACGCATGAGAGGCAACCATACATTGATATTTCTCTCCCTGTCTCCTTCCCTTCCCCTCTAAAGATAAATAAATGAAATTTAAAAATTTTTTAAATTAAAAATATTTTTAAAAGCCTTATTTAGATGTACTTTGCATACTATAAAATCCATCCATTTGAAATGTATAACTAAAATTTTAGTATATTCAGATAAATGTGCAATCATCACCACTAATTTTAGAGCATGTCATTATTCTAAAAAGAAACTGTAAGCATTAACAGTCACTCCCTACTCCACCCTCAATTTCTAGCACTAGGTAATTGCCTAATTGTCTTTTTCTTTAAAAAAAATCTTGCACACTTATTTCCAGGATAGATTCATTCCTTGGCATACCAGTGTCATCAAGAATCTGTTGTGAAGGTGCTGACAGGGTCCAGAGGGGGGAGGGGAGAGAATCACAGGGGAAAAGGGGAAGGACTCACATGAACAAGTATAAAGGACACATGGACAATAACTAAGGTGGGGGGCGGAAATGGGAGGGAGGTGGGGAGCACTGGGGTGGGGGAGCCAGGGCTGGGAATGCAAGAAAGAAAACTGTACTTGAACAAGAGTTAAATAAAAATTTTTAAAAAAGAATCTGTTGTGTCTATTTTCCACTTTGTCATCTTCAGTGAGTGAGCTTAATTAGCAAGTGGCTGGAAGGGGGTTGTCCTAGCTCTAGGTATCACCTCCTTACTCTCCCATAGCCAAAGGCAGGGAGTGGAATTACTCTTCACATATCCCTTTTCCCCTTTTAATCAGATATTAAAAGCTTTCCTAGAACCTTACTAGCAGATTTTTCTTATTATCTCATTGACCAAAAGTGATTCAAATGCACATGCCTTAGTCACTGGGAAAAATCATGAGATTACCATGATTAGCTTTGACAATTCCAATTCGTCCCTTGGGGTTAAGGAGAATGCACCTCCCTGAATATATTACTGCCCTAGAACCGAGAGTAGTTGGGAGAGGGTGCTGTTAGAAAAGATGAAAGGGCAAGGCCAAAGGGAATTTAACCAATGTCTGCCAGATATAATCTCACCTTTTAATAAGCATTAGAAATGGGCAATAAAATGAGAACGACCAGAGCAGGGTTTGAATCAAAGGACTTTGGAAATTATGTAATTCAACCCTCATTTACAGATGGATAAACTGAGTCTCAAACAGGTTAATTGGTTTCTCAAGGATGTACAGCTAGATAAGAGTAGAGGTAGGACTAAAAGTGAATTTTCTGTTGGCCAGTTTAGTGTACACCTATAGATATCATTGCTTAGTAGTCAATTGACTATTGATTTTAATATGCTGACAAGTTGTACTTGCTTACTAAGGTTTTGATTTTCACCCAGTGAGTTATGAACTCTCCAAAGGAAAAGAGCATGTTACTGAATTTTGAATCTCCAATACCTAGCATAGTATCCTATATACAAGAATAGTATACTTCAAGTTTGTACAGTGTTTAAGAATTGGCTGCATTTAATTCATACCTAGATGTAGGTGAAGAAACCAAACCAGAGGCTTACCCAAAGTTACACAGTCACTGAGGCACTGTAACAATAGCATAGCTATTAAAACAAATGCTAAATTATAAAGACAGAGGGAAAGCCTCAGGCAAATCTTTCTTATTGTTGCTGCTTATGTGTACATGTATGAAATCTTTAAAAACTGAACTTATGGCAGTGGGATCTCATATTTTTCTGTCAGAAGTGAAGAATTAAAAATCAGAATTGGAATAAAGTCTGTAGCTGGAGATTATTGAGGACTTTTGTTCAATACTTTTTTTAAAAAAGATTTTATTTATTTTATTTTTAGAGAGAGAGGAAGGAAGGGAGAAAGAGAGGGAGAGGAATATCCATGTGTGGTTGCCTCTTGTGCACCCCCTACTGGGGACCTGGCCTGAAATCCAGGCATGTGCCCTGACTGGGAATCGAACCAGTAGCCCTTTGGTTCACAGGCCAGCTCTCAATCCACTGAGCCACACCAACCAGTGATGTTTAATACTTTTTCATAAACATGATAGACACACAGTCACGTGTACAAGATAAAAGGAAAACTAAATTTTGACAACTGGTTGTCAAAATATATTTAGGGAAATATATTCCCAAAATATATTTAGGGAAATCCCTAAAATGAAGAATAAAAATTTGGCTGAGTAATTTGTGGTAGTCCCACTTCTCTTTCACCTACATATAAGGCCATTCTGATACTCGGTGGTTTCACCCAGGACCACACTTGAATGGCGATGAGTATGTTTTCCACAGTCACCCACAAAGGGATAGAATTGTTCTCATGAAGCTCACTAAATGCTTTGGGCACATGAAAACAGATGCATCCTTAAGCCCACAATTACCACCACCCCCAAATTATAACCTATCTATTTGTTTTTTATAGCATGAGTAGTATAGTATATGCCTTGTATTCTTCTATGTCCAAGTTATCATTTGTTTCCTTTCAATTTGGGGGTGTTTAAAAATTATCACTTATTATATCCACTCTTCTAGAGTCTAATTCTCCATTTGAAGTTAGAATTACAGACACACAATCATCTTAACACTTTTATAGAGATGATTTTGACCCTTCCCAATGTCATATATTTCATTTTGTGGGAATAGTATTGGGAAAAGGCCAAGTAGCAACCAGAATCACAAAATGATTCATCTTTTATGGGATGGTAAGCTAAACAAACAAATTAATAAAATGTCAAGATATAGATGTGCTGGTGGTAAAAATCCTGCATTAGGAACTAGAAGACCTAGATCTTATTTCTGGGCTCTGCCTCCTCCATCATTTAAACATATGCAAATATTGACTGTTGTTTACTTTTACTGAAGAGAATAGATTACTGTTCTACTTACCAATTGTTGTTTAGATTGAAGGGTGAGTGAGATGGGACAATGTCATATAAATCCTAATTCACTAGGCAAAGGTTAGGTTCCTTGTATATCCTATCCCATAGTATTCTATCAGGATCATAGAGAAGCCTCAAATATTTACCTATCATCCTCCAATTAAAACATTCAAATCATACAAGAATAGCTTTCTTTCTTCTCGTTACTCTGAGCCTATTTCACACCTTCTTGTTCTGAAAAATGGCCTTTGGAAAAATAAATTAGGGAAATGCTGATTTCTGAGTCCCCCTCTGAAAGAATCACAATATATATTAATATTTTAAAGGCTCAAAAAAACGTGCTGTTTACAAAAAGGAGAGGCTGCATAATTTATGTTCCAAACTTGACAAAGAATACTCCCCCCGCTAACACACATGCACAATTGTTGATGTCTCTTGGTTTTGTTCTAAAGGAAGAGATAATGCACTTCTCTCATTTTGGCAACAAGCAAAAATACGTCTTTGAGAAATTTTTCTTCTCTTTTGAGAGAAATCAAGGTGAAAATGCCCCTCCCTTTACATTTTCCTTAACATCAGAGAGTGAAAAGAAAGCAGTTTCCAAGTCTTTCTCATTAGCCTATTTCTGTTTAAATTATACCCTGTTATCTTTCCTTTCCACTTATATTAGGTCACAATATGATGTAGCCAAATACATTTGGGGACTGTACCATAACCTTGTGCCCGGTGGCCTCTTAAAGTCAGGCAAAAAGCTGGAAGTAATTTTCAGTTATTCTGGCCACTCAGCCTCTTCCCAGCCTGTTCTTATTACAAGGACCACTGGGCAGAACTGAACTTTGCCAGCAAGTAATTGCAAAACCATCCAAATTTAGAGCAGGAAAGGATGAAAATGTCTCATGTTGAGTAGGCACTTCCCTTAGTCTGGATCCCCTAGAGCAGATCCTGAAGCACAGCCTCCTTGCAGTGGATATGTTGGAAGTGGCCTCAAAAAGCAGCAGTATGGGAGGGGGAGTGAGAGTGAAAATGGGAAGTCCATGCCAAGGGCATTATCAAGTTGACTGCTCTCACAAGCACTCCCAGTGTGTGTTCTGAGGAGCTTACCAAATGTGCCTCACAACTCATCTTTGGGACAGGAGGCTCCTATGCCCCACCAGTCTTGGGTGGCCCCGTAAGAATCAACTCCCTGTGCTTCTTTCTGGGTTGTGTATCCAAGAGAGCTGAGATATGAGTCCCATGTTGTGTGAGAAGAGGTCCTGGGGAGGAATCAAAAGGTCCTTGTGACACCCAGATGCAAGACACCATCAAGTCACACTTATAGAGAAATTGGTTGAAGCCCATGTGGACTTGATGTGGTGCCTAAGAGGTGTCCAGTATGTTGCTCAGTAAACTCTAGTGGTTTATCTGAGTGAAGTCCAACCCCTCACTGCCTTCCTGAGGACTTTGAGACCCTGAGAAGTTAACTGGGTTGCTTCAGGACATAAAGCTTGCTGGTGGCAGAAAGAACTGGAGTCCCCTCTCCTGATTCCCTTGCACTGGGGCTTTCAGCCACATCATACTGCCTCAACTCCACATTTTGCTGTGGTCATAAAACATGAGAGCAAGGTGCCATGCAGATGTACCCACAAAGTTTAGGAAGAAATTCAAAAGAAATGTCTGGCTTCAATAATGGTGATAACAACAGAGAAACTAATGCAAGATAGAACAGGATCGATAATTAATGGGTGCTACAGTGAGTGTCACTGGAATTAGAAGGAAGGCAAGAGAGGTTTAAAAGGAAACTGGGCTTGGAAACCTACTATTTGCACTTGTGATCTGTGTGTCTTATACTTTCTGAGTGGAAGGGAGTGACGTTTTTGTGTCACGCTTGGAAATTGTGCTGTGTGACTGCAATGGGAACTCTGGACCCTGTTCTGGAGCTAAGAATAGCTGAGAAAATAATTAGGTTACTTGAAAAATGCCGGAGAGGAACTCATCAAAGTCCAGAGAAGTCATAATCAGATTTCTTGGCCAGACCAAGGTTGGCTCTAACTAAGGTTCTTCCGTTGCCACAGGCACATTGACTACTGCTTGCTTTCTTACTTGGGAAATAATTTGATTTACTAGAAATCTCTAGGACTTTAAAAAACAAACTTTTGATTTTAGAACATTTTTAGATTTACAGAAAAATTACAGAGCTAGTACAAAGAGTTCCCACATATCCTTCATCTACCTCCCCTAACATTAACATCTTACATTACCATGGTACACATGTTGAGAGTAAGAAATTATCATTGGTACATTCCTATTAAGATTTTGTATTTTTACTTTTTAAATATTTATTTATTTATTTTTAGAGAGTGGAGAAAGAGAGGGAGAGAATCATCCATGTGTGGTTGCCTCTCCTGTACCCCCCCCCCCGCATTGGGGGCCTGGTCTGCAACCCAGGCATGTGCCCTGACTGGGAATTGAACCCGCAACCCTTTGGTTTACAGGCCAGAACTTAATCCACTGAGCCACACCAGCTGGGGCTAAGTCCTTGTACTTTTAAATATATGCTCTACTTTTAGGCATTAATTAGGTGTCCAGATCATTCAAAAGTTGATATTTTATTGAATCGGGCTACTTGTGAATAAGTAATAAATAGGATTTGTGATTTCAACATTGTACACACAGAAGTTACAGTGGGTCTTTCATCACATTGTGTTCCTATGAAGAGTTCATGGCTTCTAGCTGCCTTAGGAAACTGCTGGTTAATTACTAAAGTAAGTAAAATTGACCCCTATTGAGACTAATTTTAAAATAAGTTTGAATATTCACTACAGTTATGTTTGAAACCTTCAAGTCTTGTCTGAAAATGTAGAATATCTCTTTCTGAACAAAACATTCTAACCTGCTATTAAATGTGGTGTGCTCAGAAACGTGATGGCTCAGATGGTAGCACTCCTTCACACATGATGTTTGACACAGGTGACATTATAAGATTCAAGGTTTTAAAAAGAAGCCCTTGGAAACATCCCAGATGAGGTGGCTCAATGGGGACCCTACCAGATGGAATTTATGGGCCTCTGTGTGCTAAACACATCTTTTCCAGCTAGAAAAGCTGTGACAACAAAATGCACCCAAATGCATCTAATGATTAGATTTACACACACACACACAGCTTTTTTAAAGATTTTTTAAAATTTATTTATCTTAGAGGGGAAGGGAAGGAGAAAGGGAGAGAAATATCAATGTATGGTTGCCTCTCATGCATCCACTGCTGAGAACTGGCCTGCAATACAGGTATGTGTTCTGACTTGGAATCGAACCAGCAACCCTTTGGTTCGCAGGCCTGCTCTTAATCCACTGAGCTACACCAGCCAGGGCCACAAACAGTTTTTTTAAAACTGAAAATATTTAGATTACTTGAAAATATTCATTGCTTAAAAATTAAAATGAGCCCTGGCTGGTGTAGCTCAGTGGATTGAGCGTGGGACTGCAAACCAGAGTATCGCAGTTCAATTCCCAGTCAGGGCACATGCCTGGGTTGCAGGCCAGTTCCCAGCAGGGGGCACACAAGAGGCAACAATACATTCATGTTTCTCTCCCTCTCTCCTTCCTTCCCCTCTAAAAATAAATAAATAAAATCTTTAAAAAAATTAAAATGAGACATCCCAGTACCAGTCACTGCTGGTCCATCATTTATTTGAGATAATTGGAAAGTCAGATGTAATTTTGTATTTAATATTGTTTGTTTGTTTGATTATCCTTTGTTTTTATTTTATTTTTAGTTAAATTTATTGAGGTGGCATTGGTTAGTAAGATTATATAGGTTTCAAGTGCACATTTCTATGACACATGATCTGTATGTTCATTGTATGCTCACCACCCAAAGTCAAATCATCTTCCATCACCATGTATTTGGTCCCCTTTACATTTTCTTATCCCTTTCATCCCCTTCCCTCTGGTAACCACCATACTCTTGTCTGTGTCTATGTGTTTCAGTACTATATTCTACATATGAATGAGATCATATGGTTCTTAGCTTTTCTGACTTATTTCACTTAGCATGATATTCTCAAGGTCCATTGATGTCTCAAATGCAGTATTTAATATTTTCTTATGGCTGAGTAGTATTCCATAGTATATATATGCCACATCTTTATCCAGTTTTCAATTGAAGGACACTTTGGTTGTCTCCATGTGTTGGCCACCATGAATAATGCTGCAGTGAACATATGGGGGTGCATATATCTTTACACATAAGTGTTTTCAAGGGTATTTTTTTAATAGAAGAGGGATGGCTGGGTTACATGGTAACTCTCTTCTTAATTTTTTGAAGAAACTTCATACTGTTTTCCATAGTGGCTTCACATTCCCACCAACAGTGAATGAAGGTACCCTTTTCTCCACAAACTCTCCACCATTTTTTTAGATTTTATTTATTTATTTTGAGAGAGAGGGGAAGAGAGAGAGAAAGAGAGGGGGAGAAACATCAGTGTGTGGTCACCTTTTGCACTCCCCCACTGGGGGCCTGGCCCTCAACCCAGGCATGTGCCCTGACTGGGACTTGAACTGGCAACCCGTTGGTTCGCAGACTGGCACCCAATCCACTGAGCTACACCAGTCAGGGCTCCCCACTATTTTATTACCTGTCTTGTTTGTAATAGCCATTCTAACAGGTGTGAGGTGGTATCTCATTGTAGTCTTGACTTACATTTCCCTAATATCTAGTGAAGTTGAGCATCTTTTCATATATCTCTTGGATATTTGTGTATCTTCTTGGAAGAAGTATCTGTGCAGGTCCTCTGCCTTTTTAATTGGATTATTTGTTTGCTTGGTGTTGAATTGTGTGAATTGTTTATATATTTTGAATATTAACTCCCTGTTGGAGCTCTTGTTTGCAAATATGTTCTGCCATTTGGTTGGTTGCCTTTTTGTTTTCTTTTGCTCTGCAGTAACTTTTTAGTTTGATATAGTCCCATTCATTTATTTTTGCCTTTACTTCCCTTGCCTTCGGAATCAATTTCACAAAATGTTTTCTGTAACCGAGGTCCATAAGTTTAGTACCTATGTTTTCTTCTATGTAATTTATTGTTTCAGATCTTATATTTAGGTCTTTCATCCATTTTGAATTAACTTTTGTACATGGGGACTAACTGTAGTCTGGTTTTGTTCTTTTGCATGTGGCTTTCCAATTGTCCTAACACTACTTATTGAGGAGGCTTCTTTTCTTCCTTGTATGTTTTTGGCTTCTTTGTCAAAAAATTATTTGCCCATATACATGTGGTTTTATATCTGGGCTCTCAATTCTGTTCCATTGGTTTGTGTGTATTTTTCTGCTAATACCATGCTAGTTTTATTCTTATAGCTATGTAGTATAACTTGAAGCCAGGTAGTGTGCTACCTCCAGCTTCATTCTCTTTTCTCAGGATTGCTTTGGCTAGTCAGGGATTTTTGTGGTTCTGTACAAATCTGATGATTTTTGTTGTATTTCTTTAAAAAATTGAAATTTTGATGGGGATTACATTAAAGCTGTATATTGCTTTGTATAATATTGTCATTTTAACTATGTTCATTCTTTCAATCCATGAACATAGAATATCTTTCCATTTCATTGTGTCTTTTTCAATCTCTTATAATAACGCTTTGTAGTTTTCAGTATATATAGGTCCTTCACATCCTTTGTTTAGTTTATTCCTAGTTATTCTTTTGATTGCAATTGCAAAAGGATGTTTTTTCATTTCTTCTGAAATTTCATTGCCAGTATACCAGAAAGCTATTAATTTTTGTACATTGATTTTGTATTCTGCAGCTCTACTGTGTTTGTTTATTGTTTCTAATAGTTTTTTGGTGGAGTCTTGAGGGTTTTCTATGTACAGGATCATGTCATCTGCAAAAAGTGACTCTTACTTCTTCCTTCCCAATTTGGATGCCTTTTATTTCTTTCTCTTGCCTGATTGCTCTGAGGCTTCCAGAACTATGTTGAATAAGAGTGATGAGAGTGGGCATCCATGTCTTGTTCTGATTTTAAAAGAAAAGCTTTCAGTTTTTCACCATTGAAAGGTTTGTCTGAAGGTTTGTCATATATGGCCTTTATTATGTTGAGGTACTTTTCTTTTATGAATACACTCATTTTATTGAGTGTTTTAATCATAAATGGATATTGTATCTTAACAGATTCTTTTTCTGCATCTGTTGATAAAATCATATGGTTTTTATCCTTTGGGGTTTTTAATCTTTATTTTTTTATTTTTTAAACTGACAATAAACACCTTTATTACATAAGCTTTTTAAAAAAACATGATTTTTAAAGAAAGAAGGGAGAAGGACTTATTTGCCTTTCTGGGCCTTAATTTTCCTCAGATGCAACTCCAGCTCCTTGCCTTCTAGCACAGAGCCGTCTGCTTGGCCACACTGGCCTGGTCTTGAAGCAATGCACGCAAGAAGCTTACCCTGCTGGAACTGCTCCTCCAGAAGGCTGCTGATTTTGGCATTCTTTTTCCTTTCATCATATTTCTTCTGAATTTTCTTGGATAATTTTTTGTTGAAAATCTCTTCCTCTTCGGGAGTCGGCTTGCCTCCCTTCTTGCAGCCCAGGGGTAATACATAGTGGGACTCGTACCAGTGCCAGCACGGTGTCCTGTCAGTGAGCACGAGGCAGTACTTTCCTAGGGTCTTGGTATGGACCAGTTTGTTGTTGGATATGCTGTAGACAACATCAATAATGCTCCTTTTGTGTGTACGACACTCTGAGCCCCAGAAGTTGCCCAAACCAGCCTCAAGGCTTGGCACTTCTTGTTGCCTCCCCACACATGGACTCTGTGTGTGCTGCAGGGGCCAATCTTAGTGTTGGCAGCAGGGCCCCCAGCTCATATTTTCGCTTCTTGTGGTGGGGAGACCACAAGTTCGCTTCTTGTGGTGGGCTTCCTCTTGCCCCCAGTCTTGTGGTGCTTGTGCCAGTTGTCCAGAGAGGTGACCATGGCTTGCTGCCAGCTGGAAACAGAGACCACAAAGAGTCTGGGTTATTTTTTAAAGATTTTATTTATTTATCTTTAGGGGGGAAGGTAAGGAGAGAGGGAGAGAAATATCAATGTATGGTTGCCTCTCATGTGTCCCCTGCTGGGAACTGGCCTGCAACCCAGGCATGTGCCCTGACTGGGAATGGAACCACAATTGTGTGGTTTGAAGGTCTGCTCTCAATCCACTGAGCTACACCAGCCAGGGCTGGGTTATTTTTTATTGTTGTTCTGTTACAGTCCCAGTTTCCCCACCATTGCTCTCTCCTGCCATGCCCACCCCCTCCTGCACAGTAAATTCCCACCCTGTTGTCCATGTCCATGTGTCATTTATACCTGTTCATTGACTAGACCCTTTCCCTTCTTTTCCCCCTTATTCCCCTACCCCCTCTTCTCTGGTGGCTGTCAGTCTGTTCCATGTTTCCATGCCTCTGGTTCTATTTTGCTCATTTGTTTGTTTTATTCATTAGGGTTCTCTAATAGGTGAGATCTATATTATGTTGAACCATCCTTGTGCTCCTGGGAAGAACCCTGCTTGATTGTGATGGATACTTTTTAATGTATTGTTTTATTTAGTTTGCTGGTATTTTGATTAGGATTTTTGCATCTGTATTTATCAGACTTATTGGTCTGTAATTTTCTTTTTTGTGTGTTATCCTTGCTGGGTTTTGGTATCAGAATTATGTTGGCCTCATAAAAATATGTTAGGAAGTATTGCCTCTTCTTCAATTATTTTTGAAGAGTTTGACAAGAATGGGTACCAAATCTTCTTTGAATGTTTGGTAGAATCCATTAGGTAGGCCATCTGAACTTGGACTTTTATTTTGGGAAAGGTTTTTGATGGTTGTTTCTATTTCTTCACTGTTGATTGGCCTATTTAGATTTTCCAGTTCTTCATGATTCAGTCTAGGAAGGTTAAATATTTTTATGTACTTACCCATTTCTTCTAGGTTATTGAAACTGGCAGCATATAGTCTTCCACAGTATTCTAGTATGATCCTTTATATTTCTGCAATGTCTCTGGTAAGGTCTCTTTCATTTCTGATTTTGTTTATATCAGTTTGTTTTCTTTATTGTTTAGTGACTCTAGCCAGGGTTTTTTTAATTTTATTAATCTTTTCAAGGAACCAGCTTTTCATTGTATTATCTTTTGTATAGTCATTTTGTTCTTTATTTTATTCAATCCTTGTCTTATTTTTATCATTTTCTTTCTTCTGCTGACTGTAGGTTGCTTTTGTTCATCTTTTTCTACTTTTTTAAGACATAATGTTAGGTTGTTTACTTGGGATTTCTCTTGTTTCTAGAGATAGGCATGAAGTGGTGTAAACTTCCTTCTTATTACCACTTTTGTACGTCCCAGAAGTTTTGATATGTGATATTGCCATCCTCATTTGTTTTTATATATCTTTAGATTTCACCTTTTATTTCTTCTTTGGCCCAATCATGTTTTAGTAGTATGCTGTTTAATCTCCACATATTTGTGGGGTTTTCCTACTTTCTGTTTGCAGCAGATTTCTAATTTCAAAGCATTGTCAGACAATATGCTTGGCATGATTCTAAGCTTCTTAAGTTGATTGAGGCTAGTTTGGGGACCCAACATATGATCTATCCTTGGGAATTTTCCATGTGCACTGGAGAAGAATGTATAATCTGATGTTCTGGGATGAAAGGCTCTGGAAATGTAAATTATGTCCATTTGGTCTAATATGTCATTTAAAGCTGATATTTCTTTATTGACCTTCTGATTCAATGTTCTTTCTGGAGCTGTCAATGGAGTATTTAGGTCCCCTGTTATAATTGTGTTTTTGTCAGTTTCTACCTTTAATTCTGTTGTGAGTGGTTACTTTATATATTTCAGTGCTCCCTCACCAGGTGTGTATATATTGAGAGGCTTTATCTCTTCTTGATGCAGTGTCCCCTTTATCATTATGAAATGTCCATCTTCATCTCTTGTTACTTTGATATCTTGAAATCTGTTTTGTCAGATGTAAGTATGGCTACACCTGCTTCTCTGTGGATGCTATTTGCTTGAAGAATCATTTTCCACTCTTTCACCTTGAGCCTATTTTTGTCCTTGCAGCTTAGATGTGCCTCTTGAAAGCAGCAAATTGTTGGATTTTGTTTTGTTTTTTGATCCAATCTGCTACTCTGTGACTTTTTATTGGTGAATGTAGTTCATTTTCATTTAGGGTCATTATTGATATATGAGAATTTCCTACAGCCTTTTTATCTTTTATATTCTGGTAGCTCTATGCCTACATTGGTTCTTTTCCTTTGTGACTCTGTCTGTTGTTTTTGTTTGGTGGTATTTCATACCTCTTTTATTATGTTTCCTCTTTTTTCTAAATTACCTATCTCAGCTTGGGGTTTATTGAGTGTCATTAACATTAGACTTGTGTAAAAGAAAGTTTCATACACATATACAGTAGTCTTTTTTTCTTTTGAATGCATCTCATCTTCATCCTGCTTTGCAAATTCAGACCATACCTCATTTGCCTTTTATATTTTTGTTGTGACAAATTATTCCTGTTTATGCTGTAAGTTTGCTGGTAATCTTCTTACTCATAGTTTTGTAACTTTCTGTTCTTTGTTTCAAGTAGAATAGTCCCCTTGAATATTTCCTGCAATGCAGGTTTTACTGGTGATAAATTTCTTCAGTTTCTGTATGTCTGTAAAATTCTTTATTTCTTTTTTATATCTAAAGGATAACTTTGCTGGGCATATTATTCTTGGCTGGTAATTTCTCTCTTTAAATAGTTTGAATATTTGGTTCCACTCTCTTCTAGCTTGTAGAGTTTCTGCTGAGAAGTCCAATGATGACCTAATGGTCTTTCCCTTGAGAATTCTGTCTTTGTCATTAATTTTTGACAGCTTTAACATGATGTGCCTGGCAAAAGGCCTGTTTTGATTGAGGTTATTAGGTGTTCTGTTTGCTTCTTAGATTCAAGGATATAGCTTTATCCATAGGTTTGGGAAGTTCTCATCAACTATCTGTGAGAATAGGTTCTCTGTTCCTTTCTCCCTTTGTTCTTATTCCACTATGCTCATTTTAAAAAATTATTTATTTATTTTTAGAGAGTAGGGACAGGAAGGAGAAAGAGAGGGAGAGAAACATCAATGTGTGGTTGCCTCTCATGTGTCCCCTACTTGGGACCTGGCCTGCAACCCAGGCATGTGCCCTGCCTGGGAATTGAACCAGCAACCCTTTCTTCACAGGCCTGTGCTCAATCCACTGAGCTACACCAGTCAGGGCTGCTTATTATTTTTATATCTCTCTTTCTGATGGGGTCAGATAGTTCTCACAGAGTTCTTTCATTTTTTCAATGCTCAAGTCTCTCTCTTCTTACTTCTGAGACATTTCAAGATTTCTATTTTTTCAAGTAATTTTTATTGACTATGCTATTACAGTTTTCCTAATTTTCCTCCTCTATCCTCTCTCCCCATCTATTTTATGCCTACTAATTATGTTTCTTCTTCCCTTACCTTTTTCCCCCATTCCTCCCTTCCCCCTCCTCACTGAAATCCCTCCATGCAATGTCCATTTCTCTGATTCCATTCCTGTTCTGGTTGTTTGCTTAGTTTTTATTTTTGTTGTTTTTCTTTTCTTTTAGGTTCATTTGTTGATAGTTGTGAGTTTGTTGTCATCTTACTGTTCATATTTTCTATCTTCATTTTTCTTAGATAAGTCCCTTTAATGTTTTATATAGTAAGGGCTTGATGATGATGAACTCCTTTAATTTGACCTTATCTGGTAAGCACTTTATGTGCCCCTCCATTCAAAAAGAAAGCTTTGCTTGATAGAGTCATCTTGGATGTAGGTCCTTGCCTTTCATGACTTCAAATACTTCTTTCCAACCCCTTCTTGCCTGCAATTAATTTCTGTCTTAATTTTGAGAAATTAGCTGATAGTCTTCTGAACACTACTTTGTAGGTAACTCTCTTCTTTCCTCTTGCTGATTTAAGGATTCTCTCTTTATCTTTAATTGTAGGTATTTGAATGATGATATACCTTGGTGTGTTCCTCTTTGGGTCCCACTTCTTTGGGACTCTCTGGGCTTCCTGGAAGTCTATTTCCTTTACCAGATGGGGGAAGTTTTCCTTTATTATTTGTTCAAATAAGTTTTCAATTTCTTGTTGTTGTTCTTTTCCTTCTAGCACCCTTATAATTCAGATATTGGAACATTTCAGGTTGTCCCAGAGGTTTGTAAGACTCTCCTCAGTTTTTTGAATTCTTGTTTCTTCATTCTGTTCTGGTTGGATGTTATTTTTTTTGTTTTGTTCCAAACTGTTGCTTCGAGTCCTGGTCTCCTTCCCATCACTGTTGGTTCCCTGAATACTGTTGGTTCCCTGAGTATTTTGCTTTATTTCATTTTGGGTATCTTTCATTTGGTTTTTTTTTTTTCATTTTTCAATCAAGCTCAATCAGATCTGTGAGCATTTTGATTTTCAGGGCTTTAAATTTTCCATCAGATAGGTTGTCTAGCTCCTCATCACTTAGTTAGCTTTCTGAGGTTTTGCTGTGTTCATTCATTTGGGCCATATTTCTTGGTCTTGGCTTACCTAGTAAGTTGTAAGGGGGCGGGACCTTAGGTATTCACCTGAGTAGAGCAACCCCCTTTGCTGCACTGTCGTGCTGCCTGTGGGGGGAAGGGGCCAGAGAGGAAACAATGCAGCTCACCTGCTTGTCTCTAGCGCACGTTCCAACGTATGAGACTGAGACAGCAACCACCGTAGTTCACAGTCAACTCTGAGTCTCAGTTTCCCCTTAAGTCAGCCCCACCCACACAGCTCACTGCCTCACTGCAGTCAGCCCTGCCTGCCTGGTCTGCTGCCTCCCCTTGGTTTTTCTGACTCGGCCCATGCTGTCCACTGCCTTACTGGTCTGGTTGTTCTGGTTGACTTCTTTAATTCTTTAGTTGTCAGAATTCCATGCGTTTTGATTTTCTGGCACTTCTGGTGGTTTATTGATTTTAGATTGGTTGTTATCCTCCTTTTGGTTGTGTGAAGAAGCGAAGGGTTTCTACCTATGCCTCCATCTTGGCCGGAACCCCCTCAAGATTTCTATTTTTCATTAAATATTTTATTGTTGTTCTATTATAGTTGTCCCAATTTTCCCCCTTTGTCCTCCTCTGCTCAGCCCATGCCCCAGTTCCCACAGTCATTTCCCATCCTGTTGTCCATGTCCATGGCATTTCTAAATTTCTTATTTATTTATCCTTAGAGGGGAAGGGAAGGAGAGAGGGAGAGAAATATCAAAGTATGGTTGCCTCTCGTGTGTCCCCTGCTGTGAACTGGCCTGCAACCCAGGCATGTGCCCTGACTGGGAATCAAACCTTGATCCTTTGTTTTGCAGGCCCGCACTCAATCCACTGAGCTACACCAGCCAGGGCAAATTTCTGTCCTTGATATCACTAATTCTTTCTTCCATCTGGTCTGCTCTATTTCCTAAGCTTGCTAGTTCATTCTTGATCTCTTATTGATATCTGAAGTTCTTCATCTCCAGAATTTCTATTTGGTTCTTTTTTAAAGCTTCAATCTCTGGTAAAGTAGTCATGTCATTTGTTAATTTGGTTTATGAGTTCTTTAAACTGTCTATCTGTGTTTTGTTGCATCTCATTGAGTTTTCAAAACTGCAGTCTTGAATTCTCTGTCATTTAATAACATATTTCCATGTCTTCAAGTTTGTATTCTGGAAATGTTTTGTCTTTTTGAGCTGCCTCATTACTTTGGTTATTCATGATATTTAATGGATTCCTTCTCAGTCTAGGCATGTATCAATGTGTGTCACTTCTCCAGCAGATTGTTTTTCTCCAGTCTTTCAATTGTTTTTTATTAGATGACATTGAATCACAAATTTTTTAGCTCTTTTGAATTTCTCTGGCTTTTCAGATCTCCACAGGGTGGTGCAAAATGGTCTGTGTTCCTTGAGAAAGTGGAGACTCCCCTGTGATCCTGTTGTTCCTGTCCCAGAACAGGGACAGAGTACAGGGTTCCCAACTCTTCAGGGAATGTGTTGTGAAATGGGGCTCCAAATTCATGAAATTCCAGTGCTGTTCAGAGCAGCCAGATGCTGCTGGCAGTGCAGCCTCAATGTGTGGGGCTGGGGTAAGCTAGAGGAAGCTGACTGGCCCTGTTCTTGCTTTGCCATCCCAGCAATGGGTGAACTCATACCTCTGTGGTGTCCGCCTGTACCTCCACATGACCCTGGGATTAGTTGCAATGCAACCTTCACTGAGGAAAAAATTGTTTCTGTATTATCAGTTCTTGGGTTTGCAGATAATGTGCTCTATAGCCCAACATAAAGGGTGAGGGGAGGCAAGCTCTGGGAGGTTAAGGGCAAGCAGACAGGCTCCATGGCTTTGTTTTTCTGTCTGGAATGCCCATTGCTAGACAACCATGGCTGCATCTCTGGGCTTTGTCACTGCCCAGGTCACTGTGCTCAGACACAGCTTGTACTACCCAATCCTGTAGGAATGCTCACTGAATCTCTTCACTCCTCCTGGCTGAAGGAAGTGCCAGCCAGAAACTGATTCCTCCCCTTCCTGGTCTGAGCACTTGCTGAACACTTGTCTGTGGGTCAGCTCAACTTTTCTCCCTTCTCACCTCTCCAGTTTGCTCCCGCTTGGCCACATTTGGCTGTTTCAATGCATGGATGTCTCAGAATGTTTGTGCATTGAGCAGGGAATCCTTTTTTGAATCATAGCTGTTTAAATCATTGAAACTTAAAGGAGAGAAATCAAGGGGATCTTTCATGCTATCATTCCTATGACATCACTCCTCTCTACCAAGGTCATATTTAATACTGTTTAATGACTGAGCAAACACAAGAAAAACTCTTCCTGTTGTGGGAATAGCCCAATTTATTAGCACCAAATCTCCATATCATCTGTGATAGTTTTTGAGATTTATGAATTAATTTCAATTTCAACGAATTCCGGGCTACTGCCCTGAAGTTATTTAAATAGTAACTTCCATTTGCACAAAATCTTTTTTTAATTTTTAAAATTTATTTAATTATTGTTTAAGTACAGTTTTCTGTCTTATACGCCAATCCCAGCCCCCACCAGTGCTCCTCACTTCCCGCCGATTCCCCACCCCAGGCCTTAGTTTTTCTCCATGTGTCCTTTATACTTGTTCCTGTGAATCCTTCCCCTTTTCCCCTGAAATTCTCTCCCCCCTCCCCACTGGTCCCTGTCAGCCTGTTCTGTATTTCAGTGTCTTTGGTCATATTTTGCTTGCTTCTTTGTTTTGTTGTTTAGGTTCCTGTTAAACATGAGATCATATGGTATTTGTCTTTCACCGCCTGGCTTATTTCACTCAGCATAATGCTTTCCAGTTCCATCCATGCTGTTGCAAAGCATAGGAGCTCCTCCTTTCTTTCTGCTGCATACAATTCCATTGTGTTAATGTACCATAGCTTTTTGATCCAGTCATTTACTGATGGGCATCTAGGTTGCTTCCAACTCTTGACTATCATGAATTGTGCTGCTATGAACATTGGTGTGCATAGGTTCTTTGGGATTGGTATTTCAGGGTTCTTAGGATATACTCCTAACAGTGGAATTGCTGGGTCAAAAGGCATGTTCATTTTTAGTTTTCTGAGAAAATTCCATACTGTTTTCCATAGTGGTTGTACCAGTCTGCAATCCCACCAACACTGAACTAGGGTCCCCTTTTCTCCACAACCTCTCCAACATTTGTTGTTTGTTGCTTTGTTTATGATGGCCATTCTGACCGGTGTGACGTGGTATCTCGTTGTAGTTTTAATTTGCATCTCTCTGATAGCTAGCGATATTGAACATCTTTTCATGTGTCTCTGGATCCTCTGTATGTCCTCCTTGGAGAAGAGTCTGTTCAAGTCCTTTGCCCATTTTTTAATTAGGTTGCTTGTCTTCTTAGAGTGGAGTTGAGTAAGTTCTTTGTATATTTTGGAGATTAAACCTTTGTCTGAGGTATCATTGGCAAATATGTTTTCCCAAACAGTTGGTTCTCTTTTTTCTTAATACTGTTTTCCTTAGCCATGCAGAAGCTTTTAATTTTGATGAGATCCCATTTGTTTACTCTTTCCTTTATGTCCCTTGCTCTAGGGGATGTATCAGTAAAACTGTTGCTTCATGAAATATCTGAGATTTTTCTGCCAATGCTCTCCTCTAGGACTTTAATGGTGTCACAGCTTATATTTAAGTCTTTTATCCACCTTGAATTTATTTTTGTGTATGGTGTAAGTTGGTGCTCAAGTTTCATTTTTTTGCATGTAGCTGTCCAGTTCTCCCAACACCATTTGTTGAAGAGGCTATCTTTATTCCATTTTATGTTACTGTCTGCTTTGTTGAATATTATTAGTTGCCCATAGAGACTTGGGTTTAATTCTGGGCTCTCTGTTCTGTTCCATTGGTCTGTGTGCCTGTTTTTTTTTTTTTTTTTTTTTTGCCAGTACCAGGCTCTTTTGATTACAGTGGCCTTGTAATATAATTTGGTATCGGGTATTGTGACCCCTCCTACCTTGTTCTTCTCTCTCAAAATTGCAGCTGTGATTTGGGGTCATTTATGGCTTCATATAAATTTTTGAAGTGTTTGTTCTATGTCTGTGAAATATGCCATTGGTACTTTAATAGGTATTGCATTGAATCTGTAAATTGCTTTGGGTAGTATGGACATTTTGATGATGTTAGTTCTTCCAATCCATGAACACGGTATTTGTTTCCATTTGTTTATTTCTTCCTTGATTTCTTGCTTCAATGTTATGTAGTTTTCTATATACAGGTCTTTTACTTCCTTGGTTAGGTTTATTCCCAGATATTTTCTTTTTCTTTTTGCAGTATCAAATGGGATTTTTTTCTTGATTGAGCTTCTGCAGTTTCATTGTTGGTATACAAAATGCCTTTGATTTCTGGATATTGACTTTTTATCCCGCTGTTTTGCCAAATTCATTTACTAGGTCAAGCAGTTTTTGGGTAGAGTCTATAGGATTTCCATGTACACTATCATGTCATCTGCAAACAATGACAGTTTTGTTTCCTCCTTTCCGATTTGAATGCCTTTTATTTCCTTTTCTTTTCTGATTGCTGTGGCTAAAACTTCCAATACTATATTGAATAGAAGTGGTGAAAGTGGACAACCTTGTCTTGTTCCTGATCTTAGTGGAAAAGCTTTTAATTTTTGCCCATTGAGTATGATGTTGGCTGTAGATCTCTCATATGTGGCCTTTATTATATTGAGGAATGCTCCCTCTATTCCCACTTTGCTGAGTGTTTATATCATGAATGGGTACTGTACCTTATCAAAAGCTTTTTCCACATCTATTGATATGATCTTGTGATTTTTGTCTTTGCTTTTGTTTATGTGATGTATTGCATTTACTGATTTGCTAATATTGAACCATCCTTGCATCCCTGGGTTGAATCCCACTTGGTTATGGTGTATGATGTTTTTAATGTATTGTTAGATGCGATTTGCCAGTATTTTGTTGAGGATTTTAGCGTCTATGTTCATCAGCGATATTGGCCTGAAGTTTTCTTTCTTTGTTGTGTCTCTATTTGGTTTTGGAATTAGGATGATGCTGGCTTCATAAAAAGAGTTGGGGAGTCTTCCATCATTTTGGATTTCTTGGAATAGTCTGTGAAGGATAGGAGTTAGCTCTTCCTTAAAAGCTTTGTAGAATTCTCCTGTGAAACCATCTGGTCCAGGGCTTTTGTGTGATGGAAGATTTTTGATTACTGCTTCAGTTTCATCTGCTGTTATTGGTCTGTTCAGGCTTTCTGCTTCTTCTTCATTGAGTTTTGGAAGATTATATTTTTCTAGAAATGTGTCCATTTCACCTAGGTTTTCAAATTTCTTGCAATACAGTTCTTCATAGTAATTTCTTACAATTCCTTCTATTTCTGTGGTATCAGTTGTAATCTCTCCTCTTTCATTTCTGATTGTGTTTATTTGGGTCCTCACTCTTCTTTTCTTGATGAGCCTACTTAATGGCTTGTCGATTTTGTTTATCTGTTCAAAAAACCAGCTCCTAGATTCATTGATCCTTACAATTGTGCCTTTAGTCTCTGTGTCATTTAATTCTGCTTTGATCTTGGTCATTTCCTTCCTTCTACTTGCTTTGGGCTGTCTTTGTTGTTGTTCCTTGAGTTCTTGTAGGCGTAGGGTTAGGTTGCTTGTTTGAAATGTTTTTATCTTTTTAATATAGGCCCGTATTGCTATGAACTCCCCTCTCAGGACTGCCTTCACTGTGTCCCATGAGTTTTGGGTTGTTGTGAGTTCATTTTCATTTGTTCCCAGAAACTTTTTGATCTCTTCCCTAATTTCATTCTTGACCCATTCATTGTTTAATATCATGCCATTCAATCTCCATGATTTTGAGAATTAGGGTTTTTTTTCCTTTGGGTTTGGTTTCCAATTTCAGTCCCTTGTGGTCGGAGAAAATGCTTGGTATGATTTCAACTTTCTTGAATTTGTTGAGGCTCATTTTGTGTCCTATCTTGTGGTCTATCTTTGAAAATATTCCATGTGCATGTGAAAAGAATGTGTATTTGGCTTCTTTGGGATGAAGGGCTCTATATATATCAGTCAAGTCCATTTCATCTAGGGTGTTGTTTAATGCCACAATATCTTTGTTGATATTTTGTTTGGTAAATCTGTCCATTTTTGACACTAGGGGGTTAAAATCCTCTACTATAATTGTGTTGCTGTTAATATCTATCTTTTTTTTAAGATTTTATTTATTTATCTTTTAGAGGAGAAGGGAAGGAGAGAGGGAGAGAAACATCAATGTATGGTTGCCTCTCGTGAGCCCCCTGCTGGGAGGTGACCTGCAACCCAGGCATGTGCCCCAACTGGGAATTGAACCACCATCCTCTGGTTCACAGGCCCGCGCTCAATCCACTGAGCTACACCAACCAGGGCTGTTAATATCTATCTTGAAGTCCTCTAAGATTTTCTTTATATATTTGGGTGCTCCTATGTTGGGTGCATATATATTTATGATGTTAATGTCTTCTTGGTGGATTCTTCCCTTGAGTATTATGAAGTGACCTTCTGGGTCTCTCTTTACGGCTCTTTCTTTGAAGTCTAATATGTCTGATATGAGAATTGGTACCCCAGCTTTTTTTCTTGTCCATTTGCTTGGAAAATTTGTTTCCAGTCCTTCACTTTTAGTGAAGGTCTTTTGTCCTGAGGTGGGTTCCTTGTAGGCAGCATATGTGTGGGTCATGCTTTCTTATACATTCAGCTATTCTATGTCTTTCAATTGGAGCATTTAATCCATTTTCATTTAAGGTTATTATTGATAGGTACTTATTCATTTACATTTTTAAATTTATTTTAATATATTTTTTAAGATTTTATTTATTTATTTATCTTTAGAGAGTAAGGAGACAGGGAGAGAAACATCAATGTATGGTTGCCTTTCATGCATCCCCTGCTGGAGGCTCGCCTGCAGGGAACCAGCCTGCAACCCAGGCATGTGCCCTGACTGGGAATGGAACTGTGATCCTGTGGTTCGCAGGCCTGTGCTCAATCCACTGAGCTACACCAGCCAGGGCTCATTGCCATTTTTGTACCTATGTTCCTCTCTGTCTCTCTCTTTTCCTTCCTTTCCTTAAAGCAGTCCTTTTAGTATTTCTTGTAGAGCTGGTTTGGTGGAGGCATATTCTTTTAGACTTCTTTTGTCCTGGAAGCTCTTTATTTGGCCTTCTATCTTGATTGAGAGCCTTGCTGGGTAAAGTAGCCTTGGTTGTAGGCCTCTGGTTCTCATTACTTGGAATATTTCTTGCCATTCTCCTCTTGCTTGGAGTGTTCCCATTGAGAAGTCAGTAGCTAACCTTATTGGGGCTCCCTTGTATGTTACTTCCTGTTTCTCCCTTGCTGCCTTTAAGACTCTTTCTTTGTCTTGGAATTTTGCCATTTGAATGATGTTGTATCTTGAAGTGGGCCTCTTTGGGTTCCTCTTGATTGGGACTCTGTGATTCCTGGATTTGTGTGATTTTTTTCTCTCATCAAATTAGGGAAGTTTTCCATCATTACTTTTTCAAATAGGTTTTTTTATCCCTTGTTCTTCTTCTCCTTCTGGTATCCCTATTATTTGAATATTATTGTGTTTCATATTGTCTTGCATTTCTCTTAATCCCTCTTCATTCTTCCTGAGCCCCTTTTCCTTTTCTTGCTCTTTCTGGGAGGTTTTTCTACTTTGTTATCCAACTCGCTGATCCTATCTTCTACTTCATCGATCCTGCTTTTGATTCCTTCAACTGTGTTCTTCAGTTCAGAAACTGCATTCTTCATTTCCTCTTGGCCTTTGCTGATAGTTTCTATTTCCTTTTTCATGTTGATATAGTTTGCAGTGAGTTCATCGTAGTTCCCCTGTAGTTTCTGATAGTTCATTGTGAGCTCTTTGAATTTCCTGATTACCAGTGCTTTGAATTCAATATCTGATAGTTGACTTGCCTCTATTTCATCTAACATTCTTTCTGAGGCTTCCTCCTTTTCTTTCATTTGGGGATTGTTTCTTTTTCTTTCCATTGTTTTTGAGATTCTTCTTGTTTGCCTCAGATTCTTAAATTGATCTGTTCTGACTCCCGGGGTTTATGGTGTGAACTTCTGTGGTAAAATAACCGCATTTGCAGAAAATCTTAAGAAACCAGTAAGATGGCCTCTGACTTCTTGAGCTTTTGACATTCAACCACCAGAGGCTGCTCTGAGACCATTATCTTCATTTCACTCTGGGTCTAGTCCTAATGGGGAAACCTGTAAGGACTGATTTGGCTTCTATTGCTTTGAATTGTCCTTGCTCAGTCCAGTTCCCTGGTGGTCTGTTGTTGGAGTGTATGATTAATTAGAGTCAAGAGGAGATGCCAAAAGAAGGCAGAAACTACACATTACTTTTTTGCCCTCCTATTTATTTTTAAACTCTCAATCTTGTTTTATTTCTTTTACGTAAAAGAGAATTGGGCAAGTCTCTCCTACTGCCATTTGCTAACTTTTAATAATTTTTTACCTGTTACTATGTTTTCAGAAGATTTCTGAACATTTTTTAAAAACGTTTGTTCAATAATATTTAGTTCTATATGGTTTCTGTTCTTGTACATTTTACCAGGATTTTATTGTTGCTTCCATGCTGTTCCCTCTGTTTTATTTTTTAAAAATTTTTGTCTTTCTCCTTTAAGTCTTTATCTAACAAAACAAACCAAAACTTAAATAGAGTATCTGTAGTTAAGTAAGAGGAATTAAAAATGGTTTTGGTGCCTGTAATGTATTTTGTATTTAATCTTGGACAACTAAGCAGAGATATAGTTTCTTCACATGATATTGTTTTTAGCCTTTGCACGCAAAGGCATGATCTAGGTAGACACTGATCAGCCTTAAAAAAAAAGCAACTGTTTTTGAGTTAATGTTAAATATGGCACCCTAAGCCACCCTAAGCAGTATACTTCCATTAAAATAAGTTACTACCAAAAATGTAAACTTTAGACCCATGGCAAATACCAAATTACTAGTTTTATAGCAGGCAAAGTCATCAGTATATAGATGATCTGGAAATTTTCAACACTACATTTCCTAAATTCTAGACTTAGTTTTCTCAAAATTCCATATACGATTGGAAAAGGTATAATTTAGGTGTGTCTTCTTAAATATTCCTCATTTTCTATTCATTGCAGGAAAAATCAATTGAACTTGAAGGAAAGTGAATACCAATTTCACTCATTTTATTTATAGTATAAGATACAAATTTTAAGATTTTTTTTACCCTGAAATGAAATTCTTGAGATGCCATGAAATACTCCTAATGTTTGGTGATGTTATATTCATAGAATGGAACAATCCTTAGAAGTGTTTGAATGTTTGATATTTTACCTTCAGTGTAATCACAACGATAGAACTTCTTACCCTAATAAATTCATGACTAAAGTAGGATACAAAGTTGCTTGTATTTTTAGGCACAATAATGGCAGTCATATATATAAATTGGTCCATATTTCACTAGATGCTTTGTTAAATATGGAGTGCCTATGAAAGTGCCAGATTTCTTCTCTGTGGCAGGTTCTGCTTTTTAACTTGCCCCAACTAAGGAGAGAACCAGAAGTCACTTGCCCATGAGTAATACCTTATTAAACCATCATATTTTCATGTGGTATATTTTTCTCCCGATTTGTATGCCTGACAGTTTACTTCCTAAATATTACATTTGAGCTGAGCCAAAAAAAATACCCACTGAAGTAACATTAGGTCAGCTTTGTGGGATGCATTAGCAGCCTGTCTGAACAAAGACGAGGAACTCAGGCACAGAAACTCATCACATGGCCCTGGCCCTGAGAGCCTTGCAGATGCATTGCATGACTCATTGTTAAACAGGCCGAGAACAGACAAATTCCAGGCAAGTGAAGCATCTGCTGATCCAACTACAGTTAGGTAAGTTTCATGATATTTATCTTACTTGCTTTTCCTTGAGGAACTTCCCAATTTCCAACAGCTCCTGAACACCACATGCCAAAAGCACAGAGCAACTGTATTATGATACAACTGTTAGGGTTAAACACAGGCACTTGAATTAGTATAACCCTCAGGCCAGTTACACTTCACTAAATTGCATAGGCTTTTAAATACCTGCACTAATTTTTTTTAAAATGTATCCATAGCAACCTCTTTGTCAAGGGAATATTTACCTGAAAGGATACACATCTTTTCAAAGAAACAGGGAGACATAAAACCATATTAGTTAACTGTGGATGATATTATTTGGGTTTAAATTTAATTAGGGGCATGATTCAGGAGGAAATGGGACTTTTAAGAAATCTTTAGCATGTTTCTTCCCAGTAGAGTGTGTTTTCATGCCTTCTTTATCACCAAAAGGTTTTTATGTATAGGACTTTTATTAAAATACCATGAAATAACTTTGGGTTCCAGATATTTAAGAAAAAATAATAGCCCTTCTCTTCTTCTTGCCCATAGCATGCCTACCACTTTCTTAGAAAGCTCCTTTGCTTAGCATACACCATGGTTATTATCCTGAGACTTCTGTTGCACATGGATCTTTGGTGGTCACTTCATGAGTATTTGTTATCTGACAGGACACAGGATCATGTAAAAGTCCACAGCCCTTCTCTTGTGAGGTGACCTGATTTAACTCATCCTGTTTCTAAGACACTCTCTCTGATGGAATAACCTTTCATTTGGTCATGTTATATGACATTGGCTGCAGGGAAAATCCAGCCAGGTGAAGTGGGAGGCTTTCTAATACTATCCAGTGATAAATTGAGGTAAGTTAAAGGAGGACTTTAGAACTAAGGAACCTGCAAATCTCAACTACTCCCATCTCTTGGGTAAGGAGTGTCAGGAAGGAAAATATTCCTCTACTCTCTTAGGTTTACTCACTGGGGTCTGTGAATTAAACTAACAAAAGCCAGAATAACAAGATAAAAGGCACACAAAAAATATTTACATGCACAGGAGATCACAGAAAAGGAATGAAACTCAAAAAAGCTGTTAGGCTCAAAGACTTATATGCCCTTTTCACAAAAAAAGAGGATCTGGGCTTCATGGGGAGACAAAATGTCAGGAAGTGACCAGGAGGTGGATATATATGGTTAGAAGATAATAGAAGATAAGGGGTATTTTGTAAGATCTGTTTATGCATATTCATCTTGGCATTGACACTCCATCTTCAATGATAGAATCACTCTTTTCTCTGTGGTATGGGGGGCACCTCCCTCAAAGGGAAATCTATGCCCTGATTTTAGGCAGGTAACAGGGGGGCAGAGAACTCTTTCTGCATTTGTTGGTTCTCAGTTGCCTTCTGCTCAAACTAATCCTGAAGCCAAAGTGGCATATTTTGGGGTAGCATATTCTGACCCTCTTCAGTAGGTAAATATACCAAACTTGAAGTTCATATTAGCTAGTGTTAGTCAGGGCTGGCTTCATAGGCAAGCATGCAGGCACACAAGGCCCAAGTTTGGTTTAATGATTGGCTGAGTGGGTGTGGCTGCCTTCCAATAAAACTTTATTTATGGACATGGAAATTTTAATTTCATACACCTTGTACATGATATGAAATAGAATTCTTTTGATTTTTTTCCAACTATTTTAAAAATGCTGAGTGATTCTCAGCTGGTGACTACACAGTAACAGATGGTGGGCAGAATTTGGCCTGAGAGCCTGAGTTTGCAGGCCCCTGATCTAGAGAGGTGGTTCTTAAACCAGCATCATCATCCCTACCTGGGAACTTGTCAGAAATGCACATTTCCAGGTCTTACCCCAGACCTGCTGAATCAGAAACTCTGTGGTAGGGCCCAGTAATTGTGTTTTAACAAGTCCTCCAGCAGATTCTGATGCTTGCTAAATTTGTGAACCACTGATCTAGTCTTACCTATGATTCTCAATCTTGGCTGTTCATTCTAATTCTTTAGTGGAGCTTTTTAAAAATCTCCCCACCAAAGCCCAGCCCAGATCAATTAAACCAGAGTCTCTGTGGGTGATGCCAAGACACCAGTATATTTTAAATCTCTTCCAAGTGATTTCAGTAAGCAGACAAGGCAAACTAATGCTTTCACTGTACAAATAAGGAAACTGAAGCTCACAGAGTATAAGCATCTTGCTTGAGATACATAACAATGAAAAATAAATATGGCACAATCCACGTTTACTTCTTTAGATATGTGAACATTAAAATACTGTTTGGTTATGGAATGTGTTTGCCAGAAGCTTCAGGGGTCATGTTATCTTTTATTACTAGCACTGATTAATTAAAAGCACATTGGAAACATACCCTAAATAAAATGAAGGCTTGCTTTAGAAACTTGTTAGGCCAGACAATGTGACTATAATTGGAAGAAATAACTGCGCAGAGGCTGAGGACAATCCCATCTGTAAGCACTTTGGGGCTGAGGTGACACCTTCAAGATTGTGGTGGAGGACAAAGCCTGGAGCTACTTGCCAACGTGTCTGAGCAATTGTTTCCTGTTCCATATATGGAACATACTGAGAAGTCATAGCCTTAAATGTCATTAATGACACTGGAAAACCAACAGTTACATGCTTATGATGGGTTTTATGACTCTAGGACTCCTGTGCCTTGGGCATTTTTTAAAGGGAACTTTAAGATGATGAATGCTTTGTTCTTCTTAGCAAAGGTTTCACCATATCTGTGCAATCCACGGAAGGAAGAACACAGGCTATGTACCCAAAATAGAGCTGGGGAAAGTGAGGCATGAATAGAAACTGAGTCATGTGATCATTGCAAGTGGAGGTATACAAATATACAACCAACCACGGGATGTTTTTATTGTTTTAGTAGTTACCTGCTCATAGTACAGGTTATAATTTTTGATCATTTACTGTGTGCTGTGTTCTCATAGTTCTGTGTTTAAGGGCATGTTTTCTGGAGCCAATCAGCCTGAGTGCATAAACCAAATCTGTAACCCCCTAGCTTAATGAACTTGGCAAGTCACTTTGCCTCAGTTTTCTCTCCTAGAAAATGGAGATAATAATAGTACCTATTTTCATAGGAGTAAAGGAGAATTAAATGTGCTCACAAGTGTCTGGTACCTAGTAAGTACTCAGTAAATGTTAAGTGATATTGTTAAACAAAAATAGGACTTTTTCAAATTTCAAAAAGAAATAATGATATTGTTAAACAAATCACTGGGTTCAAATCACAATAACTTTGATGGAGAATAAGCTGATGGGTCATATTCATACAGTTAAATGACCAAGATGGTATTTGGACTGGGGCTGTTTTTCGAATCAGTGCTCCTAGCCACCATGCTATACTGCATTAATTGGGATGAATTAACCATAGGCAATCTTTTCTTTTCATGTATAATATAAATTTTGGGGGTTGTTTCACATATCCCTGGGCCCTCTTTTTATCTGGCTGATTTTACAATGTCTCCGACTCCTCTTCTCACAGGAAATTGAAGAAGAGAGGGAGATGGCCCTTCCTCCTAACAGCTCTCCCTGAAGTTGTCTTCATCTCAGTAAATGGTGACTCCAGGTTTTTCAGCTGTTGCAGCAAAAAACCTGAAAGTTGTCCTAGTCTCCTCCTCACTTTATCTGACACATTCACTCCATCAGCAAATCACTTTGTCTCTACTGTCACAAAATATCCGGAATCTACACACATCTCCCCACCTCCACTGCCACACCTATCCCAATCCACCCTATATTAATTGACCATACAGGTGTGGGTATATTTATGGGCTCTTGACTCTGTTCCATTGATCTATATGTCTGTTTTTATGCTGGTACCATGATGTTTTGATTACTATAAGCTCGTGGTATACCTTGATATCAGGTAGCGTGATGCCTCCAACTTTGTTCTTCTTTCTTAAGATTGCTGTGGCTCTTTGGTGTCTTTTGTGGTTTCTTACATAAATTTTAGGGTTATTTCTTCTAGTTCTGTGGGAAATGCCATTGGAATTTTGATAGGCATTGCATTGGTAGTACGGACATTTAATGATGTTGATCCTTCCTATTCATGAGTATGGTTTATTCTTCCACTTATTTGTATATTCTTCAATTTCTTTCTTTAATGTCTTATAATTGCCCATGTACATGTCTTTTACCTTCTTGGTTAAATTTAGATCCTAGGTATTTTTTTCAATGCAACTATAAATTGTATTATGTGGAATTCTCAGTTTTAAATTACCTTATCTCAATTTTTATACCTCCAACCTTCCAGTGTTGCAGTTAAGAAGCAATAACCAATCTATTATTTATAAAGAAAAGAGTCTCCTACTGACAGGTTTTTAAATGATCATTATTAATTTCCACAATTTAGTAAGCATTCATTAAACCATATACTCTGTGCTTGCTGTTATAGGGACATACAGTAGTCCCTTGGCTAGGCTATTATACCCAGTTATTCAATCAAACTTTAATTTGAGTGTTACTGTGAAGATACTTTGTAGATATGGTTAACATGTATAATCAATTGACTTTAAGTAAAGGAGATTATCTCGGATAATGTGCTTGGGCCTCCAGTCAGTTGAAGGCCTTAGTAAAACTGAGGTTTCCCTGAAGAAGAAATTTTGCCAAAACTATATGATGAGCTCCTGCCAGTCTGCCCTATGGATGTCAGACTTACCAGTCCTCATAGTCACATGAGCCAAGTCCTTAAAGTAAATCTCAGTATATGTTATATATTCTTCTGATTCTATTTCTCTGGAAAATCCTGACTAACCCTGACCTAAGAATCTAGGAAAGGGGTTAATAACACAAGTAAAAATTAAATTATTATAATGATTTTCCTCTTACAAATTTAAGCACAAAGTTATGGTAAAAAATAGGTGATTCAGAAATTGAAGAATTAACCTTGGGAAGTAGGATATTGTATTGACATGAAGCCATATGTAACTGATAAATAAAAACAAGAAAATGTAAAAATATTTTACCTTTAAAAGCATAAAATTTTTAATAGCAAACTTTAATTAAAATTTAAAATAATGTGATTTATTTTAATTTCTTGATTTTCAAGTAAGGAAACATCAAGCTCAATTTATTTGAAACCTCAGTTGATGACCAGTTAGTCAGTTCTGTACTGTCTGAAAGTTTGCTCTTAGGGTTTATTCTCCTAAAGAATTCCTTACAGTGTGACTATTTGTTCTACATTTGTATTCACAGATTTGTTCCCTTCTTTTCAGAATCTGCCATCCAAAACATTCATACAGCAAGCAATAGCTACAAAAAACTTTCCCATCTATGAGTTTGTCTTAGTCCCTATAGGATGTGACAACAAAGTACCATAGACTGGGTGGCTTATAAACAGTAGAACTTTATTTTTCATAGTTCTGGCAGCTGAGGGGTTCCAAAATCAAGGCTCCGACATATTTACTGTGTCTTGAGAGTCCACTTCCAGCTTCAGATGGAAGCTGTGTCCTCTCATGGTAGAAGGGAAAACAGAGCTCTCTGTGGGATCTGTTACAAGGGCACTAATCCCAATCATGAGGGCTCCACCCTCATGACCTAAACACCTCCCAAAGACACTACCTTGTAATTCCATCCCATTGGGTGTTAGGATTTCAACACATGAATTTGGTGGAGGAGGGGACACAAACATTCAGTCCATAATTTGCCCAACTGTCCACTGAAAAGTCTTGGGCTTAGAGATGTCAATTAGTTTATCTGTAGTTCATCAGCCAATTTACCAGCCAAATGTGCACTAAAAATGAACCCCAAATTGCATTTGCCACCTCTGCTTCTGGTATGTCACATTGCTTTCATTAACCAACTTAAAAAAACTGACTTAATGAGTACTTGTACTCAGTGAGTAGAAACTTGTTCCTTTTTTGTGACATCCAGTAAGAATTATAGGTGGGGATTTTTTTCTAAACAGAAACTTGTGTTGTTGACAATTCAAATTACCTTCACTAATCATTTCAAATACAATATCTCTCAAATTTTCCTTTGCTACCCTAAGTATAAAACAACTGGGCTTCTGGAACTTCTTTTTTTTAATTTTATTTAATTATTTTTCAAGTACAGTTTTCTATCTATTACTCCCATCCCACCCACCCCCTGCTTCCCCCTCCCATTTCCACCCTTCTTAGTTGTTGTCCATGTATCCTTTATATTTGTTCCTCTAAATCCCTCCCCTATTTCCCCTGAAATTCCCTCCCCTCTCCCCTCTGGTCCCTGTCCCCCTGTTCTCTATTTCAGTGCCTTTGGTTATATTTTGCTTGCTTGTTTGTTTTGTTGTTTAGCTTCCTGTTAAAGGTGAGATCATATGGTATGGAACTTCTGAAGGAGAATAAACATACTCTTTCTATAGCCTCCAAAGACTGCACCCTTGCATCAGGCACACTGTTCAGGTTGCTGAATAGAAAACTTCATTGAGTGTGATGATGTGTTGCGACACATATTTCAGTAAATTATATGAAGTTACTGATATCATTTTTGTATTTATACAAATGCTAATCCCATATGTGTTGACCTATTAGAACACTGAAAGAGGTGGCATAAGTACTGCTAGTTATCTTCCAAGATGCCATACCAATGTCCATCCATAACCGGTAGAACCTGGGAAGGACCACCTGGCCAGGGACCTATTACATTTGTTGTGGAGGTCTGTTTATAACCAAACCTGCACATAACAACACAGGGGTATCATCTAGGCTGCTTTTTTTTAATGGAAGATGTATCAAGACTACAGTATCCCTTCAGCTGACATTTACAAATGCTGTTAATCACAGACTGAGCAACAGAATACCCCTTTCTTCAATGAATTTGCTTATTCTGTTTCCAATATGTGGATCTAATTCTCACTTAATGAACAATTCACAAGGGCCACTTATTTAATTAGAAATATTTTAAAATTATATTATTTATAAATGAAAAATTATTTATTTACACTATTTGATTTTCTTGGGAGTTTACTGAATAGTTTCCAGATACAGCATATTTTACAATAAAAAACAGAGTACTTCTAATCCTAAATTTTAAGTTTGATTCCTGGTACAGCAATTTATAGCAATAAATGTTGAGTTATCTACTTTGCCTAAATGATCCAATCTGTTCATTTTAGCCTACAGTTTTAATGCCTACTTTTTAGTATTTTTGTGGAGATTAAAAGGTGCACATTTGCGAAGTGCCTGGCAAAAAGGCTTGGCTCATAGTAGGTACTCATAAGTGGTATTTGTTCATTACATCACCATTAGCATTATGGTCTTTATGTATTATGAGATGATAGAGATAACCATCATCAGTTACTACCTCTTACCAGAAGAGATGCTCTTTCGTATACCTACTAGAGATTATCATATATATTTGCCCTAGAGACTTGTAAGCTGTAACTGATAAGATTTATAATATTATAGACACAAAAATATATGGTACCTTCATATAAAAATATAACAAACATACTGTCTCACAAGTACAGTGTGCATGAAAAACTGAGGTTCTGTTTTAGAAGGCTGGTCTCTTCTCTTCTACTCTGACCTGGATATGGCTCAGCTGTGGGAGTGTTAGGATACAAGATAGCATTATGCTTATTGTCTTCATAAGTACAGAATAAATGTACTAAATTATGGTAAAGAGGTAACCTTAGCAGTTTAGTTTTCCAAGAAATTCTCTTCCCTTTTTAAATGTGGTAGTGGCAGCAGTCTGATTGGTATTCATGTCTCAGAGAAGCTGCACATTGCATTTCATTTTCTTATTACACGTGTTTGTCAACCAACTACATCAGAGGTCCAGTGTAAGTGGCTGGGGTTACTAAGATGAATAGGACACCTTTATTACCCTTGAGAGTTTTATAGGTTGGTAGGAGAAACAGACTCCAGGATATAAGATTATAGGACAGCATAGCAGTAAAACAGTAGAGATGTATCATGGTTTGCTCAAGCTGGTGCTTACCATCTCCTGACTCAGAACAGCTGATTCCAACTCTGTTTTCCCTCGGTGTCCTCACTGAGGGAAAGGAGACAACGTTTACACCTTGGAAATTGGCAAAAGCTACAACAAATTTTGGCTTTTATTTTTCTTGAGAACTAGTTGTTAAACATTCACCAGCACACCAGTGAGTGTCTACAAACTGCTTTATGGGCATAGAGTAGAGAAAAGATTAATTTGTCCTAGGGCATTTGGGGAAACCACAAGAGTGGTGACATTTGACCTTGTAGGATGGTGGTGGAGTGGGCCAAAGGAGAAGAAAAATGGGGGAAACTTTAAAAGGACACAATGATTGCAGGCAGCTATCCCAGCTCATTTACCTTTGAGGTGATGATAGCAGAAGGAAAATGCAGTCGCAAGAAGCTTCCATTGATAAAGTGATAAATAGATGTGCCTTGGGATTTAACTCCAGTGATATTTTATAGCAGCAGCTCTGGGTAGCTCTCTGTGTCCTGGGTTTGAGGGCATACCTAAGGGCAAGATTAGGTGCAGTATATCTCAAAGTGGACCAGAGTCCTTTGGCAGTGGGTTAAAATGCTGATTCCCAAACTCCTCCTCAGACCTACTGACCAGATTCCCTTGGAGCAGTAGTAGGGGTTCAGGGAATTGCATTTTTAACAATCTCCCAGACGTTTCCTTGAGTATTCAAGTTTGAGAACCAGCATCTCAAAGCTGGTACATCAGTGGTTCTCAATGGGGCACGATTTGGCCCCCCAGGGAACATTTGATCGAATATTATTGATCACCATGACTATGGGAGCACTACTGGCATCTAGTGGGCTGAGGCCATGGCTGCTAAGCACCCCACAATGCACAGTGTAGCCCCCACCACAGAGAGTGATCTGACCCCAAAAGGCAGTAGTGCCGAGGTGGAGAAACCCTGATCTAGGTCAGAATGAAAAGCTCTGAAGTAAATACCAGAAGAGGATGGAAGTCAGCTTGTGCCTCCAGGTGTATCGTAGTCTACTAAAGTCGGGGCTGGGAAGAGGTTATTGACCTCCATGCCCAGATATTGGGCTGCCAGATTTTCATAGACCTGGGCACAGCTCACATCTATTGAACCCAAGCAGATGACACTCCCGAAGCTGCCAATTCATTATTTGCTAAGTTGTTTTTTTCTCTCTGATACCAAAAATTTAAGAATATTTATTGAATTCTCACAACATTTTGGCCAATTCTTTGGGAGAAAAACCTGCCACTAGTGCTATACCAAGTAGTCTGTGCTCTGCTTGCACTTTTTTGAAATCAGAAAGGTAGATTTGCATTGAAATCACATTGGCTAAGAACTGAATGGAGTTACTGTTTATGTGGAGTTAAGAAGACAAACTTTGGAAATTCTTTTCAAGTCTATGTTTAAGTTTCTAAAAAGCCAGCTTTCCTCTCATTCTCTTTGAGATGATGTTAATAAATTGTCCAGATCAAACCTGTAGATAAGATGAACCATAGTGAATGACAATCCCACTTATTTTACTTATTTAGATTTTTTCTTAACCAAACCTCAGTGTTTATTTTACTAATAACAATTTTATTATCTAAAATTATGCCTTGGGCCCTCAACACAGATTCTTGTTCATCTGCTGCATTTCAACAGGTTTGTGTGCACATCCTTTAAGATTTATTTTTCTTAGAGGATATAGAGTTCATCTATAGGGAAATGAGGCAGGTGACACACCCGCTCCTTTGATTGCTTGTTTCAGTTAAGGTGTACTACCTAACCATTTGGTTTCCTTCCCCCCCCCCCCGTAACTTTGCAGGTATAGGACTTTGGGTGCAAAGTTTTCAAAATTGGGTTGGGTCCTAAGTAGTTACACTTTCCTGGCTGAAATAATTCTGCACCTTCCAAATGTTTTTATGTTTTTAGGGAGCTCTTAAAGGCAAGGCCTCAAGGTCCGAAGCAAGTTAAGCTTTTGAGCAGACCCAGAGCTGTGAAATAAGAATAGTACTCATCTTTTATTTTTGGAGCTTTGGGCAATGTTTCCAGCCGCTTCCAGTCATTTAAATCTTGCTAGTTCTCTAATCCTCGCAGAGGCAGCCTCTCTGGCTCCCAGGGTCCACCCCTTCCTCCTGATTGGCTGGGCTCCTCCACAGGCCCACACCACCCACCTACGACGTCTCTGAGACCCGATTTGAAATAGGATCCAGGCGGTCCTCGCTTCCTTGCTCCCGACTTTTCATAGGCTGGGGGAGAAAAGCTTGAGAAACTTGACATTGCCTTGGGCAGAGTGCATGTAGCAACAGATCAAAGGAAAAGCGGAAGAAAACGTGCTCTTTGCTGCCTGTGGATCTCGCTGAGTTGCTTTTGTCTTGCGGGCTTCTGCTGGGTTTGGTGTTTCCCCTCTGAAGACCGCAGCGTGGGCTTCGAGGCAGCTCACTCCCTGCCGGATGGGTCATGGAATTCTAAACATGAGGCAGGTAGGCTGCAGGGGCTGCACTGGTGGGTGGAGAGGGAGGGCGCAATTTGGGATCCCTGGGATGTTATTCTCGGAACGCTTGCTGGATTAACAGATGCTTCACCAAGGCGGTCTGTTTGGCTTAAAGACGGGGCTACATTTTCCTAAGGGAACCAAAGAATCAGATTTCCTGAGGTGTACCCCTCTACCCCTTCAATTCCCTCCTCTCCGCCCCTTCCCACTTTTTCCTTTACTGGTGATTGGTGATGTCAGACATTCATTGTAAAGGGCTTAAAAGCGGTTTGTAGAATATGTAAATCAACTCCAGTTTGCAGTCCCTGGAATGTATTGTGCAGGGTCTATCTCGAGCTTTTAGCTTGTATCCTATGCTTTGGGTTAGAATAAAGACAACTGAATATTCTGAAAAAGAATTACACGGGGCCTCTTATCTCATTTTGGCTCCCCGTTCTCAGCACTTGCTGGTTTTATGGCTGAGAAGGCGGAACCAGCTCAAAATGAGCACAGACAGCCCTTCCAGAAAAATGCAGATCTGTTTTTCTGTTCTAGCAGTTTTGAAACTGTATTGCTTCTGGACGTGAGAAGACAACCCTGAAAGTAGTGAAGGCAGAGAAAGGGCTAAGGGACTACTTAAATGAGTCTTTGAAAAGAATTTACACCAGCAGCTTCTTCCATGACTCCAGAGCATGATGATAAAATTTCTTATCAGCCCAGGCAGAGTTTTACAGCTTTGCCATTAAGAAAAAGAAAAAAAGTGGGTGTAGGACACTGAGAACAAGGTGTAATTTACAACTCAGTCACAGTTATGGAAGGATCTTATGTCAATATTTAAATATCAAGATCAATACTCATAAGGGGAAGACAGGTCTGGAATAAAACATGCCAGTAGGCTGGCAAGGGCAGAGAATTACAAGAGGAGTAATTGCTTTTGCCAGCTCTGAGTGAATATGGGTAGGAAAAGTTAGCATCTTCATTTTTTCTTCTAAATTCCCCCACCAGCCACCCCTGCATGCTTTGGGGGAAGTAATTTACATAGGAAGCAAAGTTTCCATTTAGGGGCCTCGGGCTTTTGGTTTAGAACTTCCTGCCTCTTCCCTACAGCCTAGGGGGGGTGAAGTGGAGCCAGTGGTCAGGCACGAAGACCTCTGCCCTCTTGCCTCCTTGCTTGCTTTGTAAATTTCAGTGAGTTCAGAAAAAGACAGCCAGATGAGCAAGTGTCCTGTGTTTGCAATGAATTGCCTTTGCCTTGCTTGTGACTGGGGCTGAGGCTCAGGTTCTTTAAGTTCTGCAAACCCACAGTCCCACCCCGTTCTTTTTATATTGAGCAACCAGATGGGATGGGGACAAGGAATAAGAGGCCTAAATGGAAAGGATTTAACAGGAAAATGAGGAACGTATAACATTTTTGACAAAGGTCCTTGACTGGAACAAAGAAGCCATTTGATCTTGTGTGGAACCACCTGTCCTCTCCTTGATGGTGTCTGAGCTCAATTTTCAGAATCTGTGTTCCCACACAGTTCCTCTGGAGCAGTGGTACTCCTCGTGCTGGAGGCCAAAGGCATGCTATCCAGAGCTTGGCATGATTTTTACCATGCCTAGCTCATTGTGGCATTCATGTGGATTGGAATTCAGCCCAGTGTTGAAGTGTTAAGGGTACACATGTAGTAACTTCTTAGTTATCTGATGAATGGGCACCTTTTTATCCCACAGCTCTGTACATCTCAGAAATTTTTGGTTTGGTTTAGTACTTGGAAAGAGGGTGGGATGAGGCAGAGTACAAGGGAAGAAAGGAAGCAAGACGGGCGGGGGGGGGGGAGTCATTACTCATCCAACAAATCTGGGAGTCCAGTGTCTCGGGAATCTAACACATTGTTCCAAGACAGAACAAGAATGTAGAAGGGAGTGACATGGTGGAGATATTGGTATGGATTAATCCTAACGTTATTTGAGTTTCTCTTGGGGAAAAACTGACTGTTGCATCCAGGCAGAGTGGATCATACCTACCAGCCAATTTGTCAGCTCAGCCCTGCAGCCCCACTGGACTCACAGGGTTAACTCTCAAACAGGTCCGTGTGTCATCAGCTCAGCAATGAAATCCAATCTGTTCACTGAGAAGTGATCGGTCCCTAGAGCTACACAAATGCTGAACAATGGCGTGGTAGCCGAGAGACCCTTGGCACTGACTACCACAGTGCACTGACTAGCCACAGTGCATAGCCAGAAACAGCAGAATTAGAAAACTGCTTGATTGATGATGAGATTCAGAAGGGTTTTACCTTCTGCCAGGTTGGCAGAGAAATAGTGGTGTAGAGGTGTAGTGTTCTTTGAACATTCCTAAGGTCATGCCAAGTTAGTCCAAGAGAAAAGTATAAACCTGATTTGCCCTTTTCAGGAAGTAATTTTAAAGTGCTGGCCAACTTTTCTCTGTACTCTGATCATAAGTGGGAAACTTTCCTGAAACTTCCTTGGGAAGGAATTTGCCATGTTCCCAGGCAAAAGGAAAGGCACGGCCACCTGTTCTAGAAGCCCAGCCAAAAACAACAGGTTTGCCTGTGGCATTCCCACAACTGCAAATATCCTCTCCAAATAGCACACCACCCATTGCCTGTATACATGAGAAGAACAAATAATTCTTTCTCTATCTGGAAAAAAATCAGGTTTTCTAGACAAAATTGCCTGCCAGACACATTTTGTCTTTTTAATATCCTGATGACTTTAGAAACTACACCAAGAGAAGAAGGTGTGTACTATTTCTAATGGACTAAAACAAATTGCTGCAGTTGCCTTACAGTGTGAAGGGAAAAAGAAGGTAGCTACCCAGTGCAGCTGCTAAATTCTTGCAAAGACAGGATGGTGCCATTATAAAGAAGCTGTGACTTAGTTTGATTAGCTTGGTTTGCATTCTTTAGATTGGAATTAAAATGCCCAAGGACATCTGGTTTAATAATGAATGTCTTTGTATTAATCTTTCCTTTGAGGATTAGACAGTCCTTTACAAACACAATCTATTTATTCTCTGCCACATCCCCAGGAGAGAACGAGGTGGCAATTTGATCCTCATTGAACAAACGGTGAGGTGAAGTCAGAGAAAGGTGAAGTATAAAGATACACAGCAAGTTAGGTGCAAGTCTGAGGGTGTATACTACCCACCCAGAAAAACAAACTACCTGGGCAGCCTTGGAATTACCCAGTGATAGTCTAGGGATTAAAACAGAACTCTCCTGCATGTCCTGTTTCTTACTCTGTAACCAACACATAGTATCCCAAGTATGTTTTATGATTTGCTTCATTTGAAAGTCAAGCCTGTAAAAGTTTAAAAGGCATTTCCGTTCTCATTTGTCCCAGCATTGAGATCAGGCAGCTTTTATGACATCAAATAGAAAGATACCATAACTAACTAGAATTTCAAATATGTATTTGAGAAATGTTTCCTTTCAGCAGACTAAGTTTGTGCATGTGGTGTGGAGGTCCAGTATCTTTAATACACATTAGAATTTCCATTTCTTCCCTGCTATCTCTCCTTTGCAGGGAACGTTATAACCACAAGACTTACCATCAAATTAAAGATCCTTATTGGTTGATTTGAAATATTTTTTGAGTTATCCTCTTCTTGCCATTTGTTATGACCTACATTAGTAGTTTGCTTGGCTATGGACCACATAGGCTGCAAGCAAATCCTGTAATTGGTAGTTGCATGTTATCCGCAGACATTCCAGCAAGTTTTAGGGCTAAGCGTGTATGTGGATCTCATGGCTTTGATCCCTTGTGTGGTAAATAGACATCCAAGGTAGCTATGGCAACCTGGGCTGTGCACTGGTGAAGGAGGGGAAGGGATTTGGTCACTGAACAAAGAGTAATTTTTTTTTAATTAGAAAAAGGTGGAGCCGATCAGGACATTTTAAAACCCACATTATTTGACAATCCCAGTTGACCCAAATCATTTGTATTTTTCTTGATGGGCAAGAAGAATTAATGACTGACTATAACTGGAGTATTTTGCAGATGTAACTTGGATGCTTTTTAATCAGGTGGTTGCTGTTTTCAAGAAGCAACTTATAAAATAAAAGGGAAGCCTAACATATTATACCAGTATCGCTATTGTACTTAGTGTGAATGTTTTCATTTTCAGTTTGGTGGCATTTTAAAGAGAAAAGACTACAGTCTGATTGGCTGGTGTGTATTTCAGTTATCCACCTGCAGAGGTCAGGCTTGAAGTGTCTATAATGGAAGGCCAGGCAGTGGACGCCACTTCTGGGAGGCATCAGACTCAGAGGGAATTGCTCTGCTTATTTTGAACAATTAGTTAGCAATTCTTTAATCTGTGACCAAAGCCACGATGAAAACGAGTTCATTCAAGGGGGAGAATATCTAATACTCTGTCATTAAAGAAAGGGCTAGAAAGCCAGGTCAAACTGGAATCCAATCTCCATTTAGATATGGGACAGTTTATTAACATGACTCTTTCTGGCTCATTATCAATTTTTATTTCACATGAAACTAGAAGGATTTTTGCCCAGTTTTATGAAGTGGCATGCTCTAGAAATTTCTTTAAACAAAAGGACAAAATATTAGGAACCTCTCAAAATCCATGAGATTTTTTTTCCCTCCAGAGGAAAATAATCTGTTGACACAGATCAGGAGCTCAAAAATTTGAAATGCTAAAAAAATACTTAGAGGGGGCTTTCCTAAAAACAAACCAACAACAAAAACCCCCCTAAGAACTTACCTGCTTTGTGCTATAAAATAGAAGTTCTGAGTAAAAAAGGCAAAAATATGGGAGAGGTGCTGATTATTTGTAGTACAAATGGCTCTGAAAGTTTTATATACACACAGTCAACTGTTAATGATGAATACAATGCAAAGGTTCTCCTTCATTTCTTTTATCATTCAAGGATTAATATATTCATTAGTTCATTCAATAAAGCTACTTTAAATGATATTATCATTTAGCCAGGCCACTTTTAGGCTACAAATGTGATTTTGGTATGGTTCCTCCCCTCAAAAAGCTTTTGTAAGATCTGGTATATAGTTTATTGTACTGATAGCACAGTGTAAATTATTCATGGGGAAAATGCCTGCTTATTTATGACTATGTTTGTCTGGATAAGAATCTGCTTGATAAATTGATCATAGCCAAGACTTTACTGAACTTAGGAGACTTGAGAAATTATTTGTAATTGTAAAATTTAGCTAGTTTTAGCCAAATTAATTTGTATAAGTTTATGAATTCCTAGTTAAATTTGTCATAATTATTAAATAGTAATTTAAATAATTTTCCTTAATAGAGAAAAATCACTCATAGAAAGTTTCTAATATAAGAATGCATTCTACCCGACTTCCAGCGAAGATGGAGGCATAGATGGAAACACTACCTCCTTGCACAATCAAATTTAAGGAAAACAAAGATTTAGAAACAAAAACACAACCAAAACAGACAGAACATTGAACTGTATGGAAGTTCGACAACAACAAACCTTTCATCCAAACCAAGAGGGGCAGAGTCTGCAGCCAGCAGAGAGGGGTCATGGCAGGGAAAAGCAGTGGCTGCCCCACTAACCCAGGCGCACAGGCGGCGGTTGGCAGATCTCAGGCATGGGGTGACAATGGGCAGACCCAGTGAGGGCTCAAGGCAGCTGGCTGACCGCAGTCACACATTCATACGCAGATAAACCAAGTGAAAAACGGACGGTGAGACAGACAGGGCCCCAGCGCCAGGAAATAAAGCCTAAAAGCACTAATTGAAAAAACTTTCGGGATTTGAGGTGCTGGGAGAGGCTCCCAGCCTCACAGGAGAGTTCGTTAAAGAGACCCACAGGATCCTAGAATGTACACAAGCCCACCCACCTTGGAACCAGCACCAGAAGGGCCCAATTTGCTTCTGGGAAGCAGCAGAGGGGACCGAAATCCAAGAGAGAGTGGAACAAATGCCATTTCTCCTTCTCTGACCCCACCCCCAGTCACGACCCAGCGACTGGATTGACCCACTCTGGTGAACACCTGAGATTTCACCCCTCATATGTAACAGGTGCAAACAGACCAAAATATGGCTCAAGCAGAAGAACAGCTCAAAGCCCCAGAGCCAATACTTCTAAGCGACCAAGACATAGCCAGCCAGCCTATCAGATGCACAGTTCAAAATACTGGTGATCAGGATGCTCACAGAACTGGTTGATTTTAGTTGCAAATTAGGTGAAAAAAATGAAGGCTACACTAAGTGAAATATGCAAAATGCACAGGGAACCAATAGTGATGGAAAGAAAACTGGGACTCAAATTAATGGAGTGGACCAGAAGGAAGAAAGAAACAACCAAACAGAAAAGAAGGAAGAAACAAGAATTCAGAAAAATGAGGAGAGGCTTAGGAACCTCCAGGACATCCTTAAACATTCCAACATCCAAATTATAGGGGTACCAGAAGAAGAGGAAGAGCAACAAGTGGAAAACTTATTTGAACAAATAATAAAAGAGAACTTCACCAATCTGGCAAAGGAAATAGACCTCCAGGAAGTCCGGGAGGCTGAGAGAGTCCCGAAGAAGGTGGACCCAAGAAGGAACCCACCAAGGCACATCATAATTACATTACCGAACATTAAAATGAAGGAGAGAATTCTAGAAGCAGCAAGAGATAAGGGGACAGTCATCTATAAAGGAGTTCCCATCAGACTGTCAGCGGATTTCTCAAAAGAGACCTTCCAGGCAAGAAGGGGCTAGAAAGAAGTATTCCAACTCATGAAATCCAAAGACCTATAGCCAAGACTGCTCTATCCAGCAAAGCTTTCATTTAGAATGGAAGGGCAGATAAAGTGCTTCTCAGATAAGGTCAAGTTCAAGGAGTTCATCATCACCAAGCCCTTATTATATGAAATGTTAAAGGGACTTATCTAAGAAAAAGAAGATAAAAAACATGAACAGTGAAAGGACAGCAAACTCACTAACAACCACACCTAAAACAAAAGCAAACTAAGCAGACAGGTAGATCAGGAGTAGAACCATAGAAATGGAGATCACATGGAGGGTTAGCAACAGGGGAGCGGGAGGAGGAGAAGAGGGGAAGAAGGTAAAGAAAATAGGTAGCAGAGACAGTGGGGAGAAAATAGACAGGTGGAGGGCAAGAGTAGTGTGGGAAATGTAGAAGCTAAAGAATTTATGACACATGGACATGGACTAAAGGGGGGGAATGTGGGGGGAGGGAGTGTGCAAGATGGAGGGGAATGAAGGGGGAGAAATGGGACAACTGTAATGGCATAAATCAATAAAATACATATTTTTAAAGAAGAGTGCATTCTACTCTAAGAGTTTATTGTTTGAAAATCAAAACATTTTCCAATGAGAAATCATGCCATGATTTGAGACAACCTCAAAACGCTATATAAAAAAATAATCAATCTGATTAATGACAGATTCAGTTATGAGTTTTGAGTCCATACCTCCATGTTACAAGAGATGGAACATAGAAGGAGAGAGAGTTGTCAAACTTTTGCTAACAGGCCAATCTTGGCAATATTTGAAATGGGAAGTTTGTAGTAGTTTTCACCCTTCATTCTCCATCCTTCAAATATCTTCTGGGCCCTACTGGGGTGTCTCCCCCAGTTCTAACTTAATATACAGTGAATTGGGTTTTTGTAATTGTCCACCCTTTCCTCTGCCACCTCCAACCCACACTCCTATTTCCTCTAGACAACCCAGATGTTGCGAGAGAAGCAACGTGGATGAGCTAAAGCTCATGACTCTTATTCCTTTAACCCTTAGGATGAATCTTTAATTAGGAAAATAGTGGGTAGTAGAGGCTGAAGCTACAAAAAATTCATGATTGCCCTTTTAGGGACATTATGTATGGGCAAGGTTGTGCCTTTGGCAGGCAGCACTTGCTGGTGTGCCTGCCAGTGGGGTCAGACCTGTTCACTTGTTGTTGTTTTTTTTATGTTCACTTGTTTTTTGTTTCTCAGCATCCTGGCTGAACTTCTGGATACATTGGGGTCTTTGTGAATGACAGCCAGAGAACCACAGGGGGGCTGGCCATGTGCGGGGAGTGATGGCATTTGGGGGTTTGGGTTGTTCATAAGTACATTCTTTGTAAGCTGAATAAGCTGAACACTGTCTATTTCGATTAGAATACATGGAAAGGAAATAGCTGGAGCCTCCTCTTATCCACAAAAGTAATTGAAGTGGTGTACGTATTTCCAGTTAATCCTTTGCCTATCGTGGGACTGAGTTACTCAAGAACAAAATTTACATCTTAATTACCTTTAAACCCCCATGTCCAAGCACAGTGCCTGGCACACAATAAGAATCACTAAATATTTTACAGGCACATGCTGGATGAAGTTTAGCAGGAAAGAGAATTGGAAATGCTTCTTAAGATCAGAGGAGATATGAGGAAGAAAGATCATTTGAAAACTTGGGAGAATAGCAAGGACTAAATAAATTGAAATTAGAGAAAAATTAAAATATATTGTAATTGCTTAACCATCTCCTCTGTTCAATTGTGTTTTGGGTGAGGGGACACAACCCAGAACATGGCAGGTAGCTTGGCTTATATTCCACATGATGTGGCTACAGAAATGGTTAAGAAATGTGATGTGCCTTTCAGTAGCTCAAAGCCTTAAAGCAAAGATAGAATCTGCTGTTTACTTTTATTGAACCCAACCTGATGTTTTAGACCTCTGGCCCATGTGCATTTGGTTTATTTTGCCAGGTAAGGGGCATGTCTAAGGTCACTCAGCAACTAAGAGATTGTTTCTAGAAGACTGAAGTCTTCCACTCACCATGCATATGGCGGCCACATTTTCTGCAGTAAAATTCAAGACATATGCCGGACAAAACATTTTCACTGCTTCTGGGTGTGACAGACAGACCATGTGAGAGTTATGGTCAAAATTATGAAATAAAAAAGTTTCTGAGACATTTAGTCATTTATGGAGACAACAGGACTAATACATTTTCAAAGGGTCCGTGAATTAGATGATATTATCTGTCACATGTCAAGTTGTGGAATGTGGCTTCAGTTGTATGTATTTTGAAGTGGTCTTCTCCAGACAATTAAGACAGAAGAAGCTGTTTGTGGACAAATGGAATTTGTTCAATGCCCTGCTGAGTTACCAATAACTAGGTGAATGGGTAGTTAAAGCAATATGTCAATGGAAGGCATCACCAAATATTAGAAATCTATTTGCACCAGATCAAGTCTTCTATAGGAGGTGAATTGAGAATTAAGACAGAGTACTAGTTAAAGGTTTAGTATCTGTATGCTGAAATTCTAGCACAGAGGAAGGCTTTACTTTCTGTCAGGGAGCAAAAGTATAAGCAAGTTTATGTCTAGAACCAGAGCCTTCTGCCCTCCTCTCCGCATCTTATTCTCTTTTGACTGTACCATATACCTTCTACTAAAATATAATTTGGATGTTTGGGGGTTACATGCTGATTTAATGTGCTAATAAATTCCAAGACAGTTCAAATGGATTGATGGTTTATAATGAGACAGGAATCAAGAAAGACCTATCACCTTTAGGAGAAAATACCATCTGAAAAGCCCAAGTAGCCAAATAGGCTTATATGTGAGTTTTGTGCTTCTTTTGTCTATATATTCTTTGCTTTTAGATAAGTGTGAAAATGTCAGAGGGTAAAAACTAGGAGGATTATGTTTACACAGAAGAAAGTTTAAGGAGTGAAATGAGTCCTTTTTCTACAGATTAACTACCTATACTTTCTGGAAATAGTGCAGATAAGTTAAATGGAACAAATAGAAGGAAGAAGAAAGTGTGAGTCATTTTAGTCAATATATGGGGAAAGCAGAATAGAAAAATCAGCCGTTCAGTGAATGACTCAGTTGAGTTTTTTTCATTTTTAAATTGTGTAGTTTAAAGTGGCTTTGATCGCTTCTCGGCCTTTTGGCTAAGATCAAGTGTAGTAAAGTGGCTTTCGAAAGAGATATTGATGCTGCTGCCCTTTTTATATGGCTCTGAGTGAAAGATGGAAAAAGAGTTACACTAACTGATTGAGATGGGAATGGTTTTCTGAATAGAGAAAGACATGATAGACGACTAGTAAATAATGAATATTTATTGTTTAATGCTTCTCAGCCCGGAGGAAACACTTTCTGAATATTTTCAACATTTCCCCTTTTTAACATTTCAGCTGTCAGAATTGAATGGTTCACATGTAAACTACATTGTTTTGGTTTAACTAACAAAGAGAGTGATGAGACATGAATTGTTTGTGACAGCCCCAAACATTGATAACAGAAGACATTAATGCCTGCAGACACAGCCTACATGGTAAAATTCTGGGAGCAAAAATGCTTATTATGTTAGGCCAATGTGCTTTGACCTAGTTTTGCTTGTCTGCTTGGAAATTATGTCAGTATTAGTTACATCATCCCTAAGGATGAGCAATTTCACATTCTTGTTTATTTTAGCATCATTTTATTAGTTTTGTATATTTAGTTCTGACCTCCAAGAAGCCAAATTAATTTTCATTGACTTGCACTTCCCTTTTGAAATGAGTCTTCTGCACAATAGAGAAGATTTGTGTATTAACAAAACAATCTAAGATGCAGTCTTCAAAGACATTCATTTCTTTTTGATTGGGGACCACTGCCCTCTTTCAAAGCTCCAAAAGGCCAGCCTGTATTCTGCTCTTCAGAATTAATCATCCTTTCTTTGTCTTATGGGGATAGAATAGATTACTGTGCCTAAGACTGCCATAGTTGAAAAAGGAAAAAAAAGCAAAATATGATGATGAGGTTGATGGGACATCTCCCAGGTCATTATCTTTAAGTTTACCCATTGCATATTTCTTCTTTATTTATCCAGTAGAAACTAACCTAACATATTTTTCCTATTTAATATTTTTATTGAATAATTTTCTAAATGAATTATTTCTCAGTTGATTTTAAAAACATCTTTTTGGCCACTTAGTACTTTATATCACCAGGGAAAAGAACCATTTAATTCTTTCACACATTTATGATTTCAAATCTTCAAAGAGTGTGAGTTCTTCCAGTGATCAACTTACACCAAATTTACAAGTATAATTTTCTACTAAAAGACCCTGAATAGTTTTTGGTGCACATGTTTGAGCATTCCTTATTAACAAATGTAGTCAGACAAAAGTCTACAGAATATGTATTTGTGGTTCCTCTTCAAAAATCGACCATTTTTTCTTGTTTTCCAATTAAATCCCTTTGTTGTTAGCTACTTTGCCAATCCCCTGCCTGAATGAAGAAAACCTAACAAGGGAGAATCTCCTTCAAATCAGTACTAAACTAACTGAATTTTAACTAGGTAAATAGCTGATTAGCTGTGGATCATTTTAACAAACAGTAAGAAAGTGATTGGGATAGGCACAAGTCCTGTGTTCCTAGGAGGCTTCGGACATTTGAGTCAACTCAGTATTGTATTCCGTGCCTGATCCTTATGCTAATTTGAATACTAGTATCCTGAGGAAAACTTTTTAGATTTCTGGAATCCCTAATTGGTTTAGAAACATTGCCACATCTAAGTTGCCCAAAGTTGTGAAATATACTATGTGTCTCCTATAGTGACAATACATGTATACATATTGACAGCAGACTCTAGAAATTTTTCTGATTATTGTAGACGGATACAAATACAGTTCCTTTATCTTACATAGATAGTGGCCTTCCATATACACTATTTGCACCCTATTTTTCCACTTTATAATATATCCAGGCAATCTTTCCATAACAGTACATAGAGCTTCCCCCCTCCTTTAAGAAAAACTTCATAGCATTCTATTGTGACAGTGTACCATAATTTCTTTGATCCTTCCCCTACTGGACACATGGGTTGTGTGCAGTTTTTTGTCATTAAAACAATGTGCATAGAAAAGCCTTTGCATTCACCAGTTTGTGTGGGGCAGGTGTGTCTGTATTATAAATCCCAGAAGTTGGGTTGCTGGGTCAAAGTGTGCATGCAGTTTCTAATTTTGATTAATAAGTAAAATTGCCTACCCAGTGACTGTTTCCCCAGACAGAGCACTCCCCAAGAATGTATTGTCCAACTTGTACATCTCTGCTTACTAATACATGAAAAAAGGTTTCACTGCATAGTTGTACATTTTTCTTCTAAGTGATGTTGAGCATGTTTGTACATATATAAAGGCCATTTGCATTTCTTATGGGTATATGTATATAAAGGCCTGTGCAGTATCTGTTCACATTCTCTCTTTCAGGTTGTTTTTGATATTTACTCTTTAGGCTATCTATCTTTATAATCATTCACCAAAGAGCTATATCCTGTTGACTGTCCCCAACTATGTTGCAAATAATCCAAAAGGGACTTCTGTAGTAATGCAGCTAATTCTAAAAATTTTATATGAATGGAAGTGGAGCTGTTTCACAGCAGACATTCAGGTAAGAGTCTAGATTTCTAGATCTGTTCATCACTTTCTATACTACTCTTTAGCTAGTGAATATCAAGGGTCTGGGCTTTATAAAGCAAAAATAACCTCCAAAGTGTTGAAAGCTTCCTCCTGAAGGTCTAATTCTAGGAGGATGCTTATGTTATTAGTACTCAGTTTGTTGGAATCATGACCATTTTCTAAGGAAGTAAGAGGTTCCACTTAAAATACTCATGATCCTAGAAAGTCTTTAAGGGAATAGTATCTACTTTTCCTCTCAAAGCAAATGTCAAGGTGCATCATTTATAAGAGCAATTTTAGTATTTCTGCACATTCAGGTGGTTCTGTGTGAGCCTTCTTAAAGACTAGGGCTTTATGATTAATAGTAACTAGAGGAGAACAGTTGCATAGGTCTGAGATTTCAATGTGTGTTCTTTATTTTAATAAGGAAAATCATTTTGTGTTTATAAGTATGCATAACAAGTACTTATCATTTTATGAGACTGATCTAACTACTTAATCATGTGTGATTCCCCTGTAATATGAAAATAATAGTCATAGCACCTATATTATAGAGTTGTTAAGAAGATTCAATGAGTTAGTGTTTGTCCGCCACTTGGAATAGCACCAGATACAGAGTAAGTTCTATGTAAGTATGTGTTAAATAAGTTATGGATTGGTGGTTATCAAGAATTGTGAATGGTATGAGACTTTACCCTACTTGCAAGCCAACAATTTGGCCTGCTACGGGTTCTTGGACATTGGTAGAAGACATGAGACTCCTGGGCAGAGACAGAGGACCTAATCACTGATAACACAAGTAGCATGAGATTCATATTCACATTAGTTCTCTTTGCCTTCCAAGTCCTGCAGGGCAGCACAGATAGATGTTGTGTGGGTGGTAGGTTTGTCTCACAGGTATGGATAGATCCTGAGCTGAGAGAACCTGAATCTCTTATAATGGACAGTAAACACACCTGCCCATTGCTCTAGGGAGAGAGATGCTATCTCTTCCAAGACTACTCACTACACAAAAATCCTTGAAGAGGTAGTCTGGAACAAAGACTGCCAGTGCCTCTGCTTGTAAGATATGCAAAATAGCAGGAATTCATGGAGAATTTTCTGCCAATAGTAGTCCAATGAAGTGTCTTTCACCCTTTGCTCCTGGGAGCCCTAAGAGTTCCACAGAAGAGAACTGCATGAGGAGACATGAAGGAACAAGAGCCATCCTCCAGTGCCCTACCATTTCAACAAGAAGAGCCGGGTGTTTTATTCTGCTTTTTGACTCTTCCAAAGTATTGAGCTTCTGATTAAGTTTTCATTTGAACAAAAGTACCTTTCTTTAGGAAAAAAAGAAAAGAAAAGAAAATGCCAGATCTGGTACAATGGTGTTTGACATTATTTTGACAGTGGTAAAATTATTGTTTAGAGAAGAGAATCACTCAAGGCAGTATATTTGAAAGCATTATTATCAGAGACCCTTTAGGTGAGAATGCTGATGTGTCATTTTCTAGTTTTGTGACATTGGGTTGATTCCTTAAGCTCTCTGAGTTTTCTTGCCTATAAAATGGAAATGCTATCACTAACTCATAGGGTTTATATAATTATTAAATGAAAAACTGTGCATAAAAAATGAAATATAAAGCACTCAACAGAATATTAGTTACATATGAGGCATTAAGAAATGTTGTTGGGTTATCCTCTTTTTCTGGAAAGAAGGTTTCAGAGAAGTTGGGTTTTAGAGACATTTTCACTTGTTAGCCTCTGAATGAATACACCCCATACACATAGGCATGCATATCTACACACATGTACACACAGTAATGTATTATTACATGGATATAATGATTTAAAGGCATCTCCTCAGACAGATATATATGTGTTTGTGTACATGCATGCACAAATGCATATATATATTTGTTTTTTATATGTAGCTCATCGCTTTATTTTTTCCCCATTACTATTTAGTCCCCTTATACCCACCTCCTCCCAGCAATCACCACACTGTTGTCTACGTTCACGAGTCCTTTTTCCTTTTTCCTCAATCCCTCCACCCCCTAACCTCCCCCTTCACCAGCTGTCATCTGTTCTCCATCTATGAGTCTGTCTCTGTTTTGCTTGTTAGTTCAGTTTGTTCATTAGATTCCACGTATGAGTGAAATCATATGGTATTTGTCTTTCTCTGACAGGCTTACTTCACTTAGCATAATGTTCTCCAGGTCCATCCGTATTGTTGCAAAGGGTAAATTTTTCTTCTTTTCTATGGCTGTGTAGAATTCCATTGTGTAAATGTCCCATAGTGGTTTTATCTGCCTCCATATCCTGGTGATTGTAAATAACGCTGCAGTGAACACAGGGGTGCTTATATTCTTTTGAATTAGTGTTTTGGGTTCCTTTGTTATATTTGCATGTATATATAAAAATATCCCTGTAAAGTATGAGGAAGCAGCAACTTGTTACTAAGAGTATACTTTTGTACGACAACAAAGTCTCCTGGTATGCTAAAAATAAGAGCAAATCTCATTAATGGACATGATCACTTGCCATTAGTTTTCATGTGTTAAAGAAAAAAATTATTCTGACACTTGATATCTCAAAAAATTAAAAATGGAATTGCCTTTTGACCCAGTTATTCCACTTCTGGGGGTATATCTGAAGAAACCCAAAACACTAATTCAAAAGAATATGTGCATCCCTATGTTCATTGCAGCATTATTTACAACAGCCAAGAATTGGAAGCAGCCCAAGTGCCTATCAGTAGATGAGTGGATAAAAAAGTTGTGTGCATTTATACAATGGAGTACCACTCCTCTGCAAAAAAGAAAGAAATCTTACTCTTTGCAATAGCATGGATGAACCTGGAGGGCATTATGCTAAGTGAAATAAGCCAGTCAGAGAAAAACAAGTACTATATGATTTTACTTATATGTGGAATTTAATGAACAAAATGAAATCAAGCAAAATAGTGACAGATCCATAGACAGAGAACAGGTTGACAGCTCCAGAGTTTATGGGAGAAGGTGTCAAGTGGCTGGGGAGGTGGAGGAATTGAGAAAAAATGGGGAAAAGGAGAAAAAAACTCATAGACAGGGACAGCAGTGTGGAGATTGCCAGGGTTGGGGGAGGGTGATAGGGTAGGTAAAGGAGGGTATGGGAGGCTAAATGGTGATGGACAGAGACTTGAGTTGGGGTGATAAACACGCAATACAGTATACAGAGATATTGTAGAATTGTGCACCTGAAACCTGTATAATTTTGTGTATGAATGCCACTCAAATACATTCAATAAAAACGGGAAAAGAGCAGTAAGGAAAACTTTACTCAGGGCTAATCCAATAGAAATAGGGGAGAGAGATCTAACTCAATTCCTGAATACAGCACAGGCAGTCAGGAATGTATAGAGTGATGGACAATTACTAAAAGGAGACATCAAGGGTAGGAGGCTTCTTGCTAAACCAACTTAACAAGATTGTTACTAAAGGTGGTCCAAGGTGATCCAATATCAAGGGTGAGGGATTCTCTCTAAACTGGATTATCAGCAGGATTATTTCTGATGCTGGTTTGTGCAAGCCCAGCACAAACTGTGAGCTAATAACATAACATTGACCAACTCTACAACTGTAAATGTAGCCATTTGGATGCTCTTGCTTCCCAGCATTCTGTTGGTATAAAAATATGGTTTTTAAAAAGTTGTTTATATTTTGAAATACTTATAGATCCAGAAGAAGTTGTAAAAGTAGGTATAAGAAGATTCCATGTACCCTTCACCCACCACTGTCCCCCATCCTTAACCACTGGCAACCAGTAATTTATTCTTCACCTCTATAATTTTGTCACTTCAAGAATATTGTATAAATGTAATCATGCAGTATACAGTCTTTTGAGTTTGGCATTTTTTTTACTCAGCATAATTCTCTGACGGTTCATGCAGGTTGTTGCATGTGTCAGTAGTTTGATCTTTTTTCATTACTGAGTAATGTTCCATGGTGTGGCTACATTACAGTTTAATTATTCAACCTGTTGAAGGATATTTGGATTGTTTCCAGTTAGGGCTATTATAATAAAATTGTTATAAACATTTGTGCAGGATTTTGTGTGATCATAAGTTTACACTTATCTAGGATAAATGCCCAGGAGTGAGATTGTGGTGTGATAAGTGATCATGTCCATCTATGAGATGCGCTAAGTGTGTATTTAGTTTGTAATACACTACTCAACAGTTTTCCAGAGTGGCTCAACCTCTGTACTTTCTCACCAGCAATGTATCAGTGATCCAGTTTCTCTGCATCCTCCTCAGCATTTGGTATTGTCTTCATTTTTATTATAGCCATTCTGGTAGGTGTGTAGTGGTATCTCATTTGTATTTTCTTTTAAGTTGTAAAGAAGTACTTCATAATCCAATATAGTTGTGTTCAATACCTCCCAGGTAAAATTCTCACACCCAAATGAGCCTATTTGGTGTATGACTGAATTGTCAAAATTCCCTGTGATTGCCAGGCCTTCAGTTGAGCCCTCGATAAAATATTGATGAAAAATGTGTAGTGTTGTGCAAAATATGTCTTTAAACATTAGATTGGCCTTCAGTTTATACTCTAAGAAACACAGAGAATTGATATTCAAGACATGGCAGACCCACACTTCATGCATATTCCCTTTGGGGAAGAGACACATTTAATATTAGGAAGAATTGCCAATACTATTTAAAACTTCTCTCCCATTCCCCAAACATGTGCATTTGCATACATTAAATAGGGATGTGATCTATCTCTATTGTCAATATATGTATACATGGGTATATATACACAAACGCACATTCACAGGCTCTTGGACTTTCATCCTAAATGTTCCTCAACAGCCAATCTAGACTCTTCTAGATCAGGGTTTCAAAGCCTTGGCCTTATTGGAATTTGTGGTTAGATAATTCTTTGTGGGGCTGTTCTGTGCATCAAAGGATGTTTAGTGGCATTCCTTGCTTCTAAGCACTAGATGCCAGTAGCAACCCACCCCACCCCAGGTTTTGACAACCAAAAATATCTCCAGACATTGTCAAACACCCATGGGAGCAAAGTAACACCCCCACAGCCCTTTTGAGGATCTCTGGTATAGGCAGAAGAAAAAGAGAATCTCAGGCTTCAAGGTAGCTCACTGGGTCACAGAAACTTGATGAGCATCTCCTAATTGTGAGGCAGGTTTGGGTGCCCACCTGGTCCCTTTTGTTAAATACCACAGTCTCTTTAAATTTGCTGTTGGATATTAATGGCTGAAGATTACAGGTTAATGGTAAAAGATATCAGCCCTTTGTTTTATTGTATTTTGTGTTGATAGTCGTATATTATGATTATTTCAACAGATATGAAATTAAACAGATAATAAAACATCTTTATGAAATGAAGCATATCTGCATATGCATAGAGAATTTTATAGAGAAATTGGCACGATACTTGATCTTGTCCTGATATAGCTTGTTTCACTGAATATTTTTTTTCACTGAATTTTCTAATGGTAGAGATTTTAAGACATTTAAAAATTGTAAAAGAGACAAAAAATATAATCTGTTTTTAAAATTTAAATTATATGGTAAAAATAATTATTATTTTATCATAAAAACCTGCATGTTTTTTACCTTAAATTATACTTACAGGGTAAAAACAATATATTTTATGTTTGTTATATCTTAATATATTATATAACTATGTTTCTCTTTTAGCATTAAAAGGGTAAAAATTGTTTGAAATACTGTAAACAGCATATTCTTATTGATATTAGAATTAAAATATATATCTTATATTTATATATAGATTACAAATTACCTGAAACAAAAATTAACTATAACTTAATATAAAAATTAAATATTTCTATATTAGTTATACAATTTAAATTCTACTTTTGTTTTTCACCTTTACCTCATTTTATTCATAACAATAGAAGTTGTTAAAGGGTGCTGGAATTTGGACATAGTTGTCATTAATTCACAGTTATAATGGCCCTGAATAGAATTGGCCATTGAATTGTAATACACATCCACCAGGAGTGCTGAGTCAATCCAGAGTGAAGCCTTTCTTCCTCAGGAATAGAGATTTATAAACTGCCTGGAGATATCGTTCCTTCTAGAGGAAGGTGTATCCTGAAGTGTTCTTGGTTTTTCTATGTGCCTGTGATCCCAGCAAACTAAACTCAAGTGAGACTTAAGTGTATAACAAAGGCTTTTGGAAATGTATCAGTTTTAATAATAAAATTAACCAAGAAAAAATACACTGAAATACAGATTGACTCCCCAAATAGTACAATACATTTGTAAATGTATTAGCTTCATAGTATGACAGATAATTCTAAAAAAAATGCTCCAAAATTCTTGATTCTGTTTGAAAAGTGCTCAAAGGGCCCTGGCTGGTGTGGCTTAGTGGATTGAGTGCTGGCCTGTGAACCAAAGGGTCACCAGTTCAATTCCCAGTCAGGGCACATACCTGGGTTGCAGGCCAGGTCCCCAGTTGGGGGCATGAGAGAATCAACCACATATCAATGTTTCTCTCTATCTCTTTCTCTCTCCCTTCCCCTCTCTCTAAAAATAAATAAAATCTTTTAAAAATAAAAACTGCTCAAAGGGATTTGTAGATTATGATGAGAGAAGGCTTTTGAGGAAGAAATGTTATATTTGTGTGAGCCAAGAAAGTGATCCTTCTTTGTTTATAGGATTATATAGCAGAATTTTTACTTCTAAAATAAGAATACATATTCTTCCAAAAGGTCTCTGAAGTTATACAATTTCATGCATCCTTCATATAACTTGATTTAAGATCTATATTACAGTAACATCATGCACACTTGTTTCCTACACAGTTGTTAGGAACAGAGCAAGAGGTTCACTTATTTTTGGAGTTATGTAACAAAGGGTTGCTAGAATCCAAAATAGCTTACCTCTACTTCCCAACAATCCCTGACAAACCCTACTGTAAGGTACAGTGTCATGATATAAACCTAATGATGTCATCTTGGTCCCCAACTGCCCTGACCTTTGCCTTTTTTTATTCCCTTATATGCAAAGATTGTATGAGGTGATCTTTGTTTTGTTGTTTTTTTTTGGGGGGGGGTTAATGAGGCGATCTTTTAAGGTTACAATATCTTCTTACAAATTGGGATTATTGGCTGAGATTATAACTGCTGTCGACCATTCACTCAAATCCAGACAATGTCAGTAAAGGGGGAAAAAACCCTCAATTTTGGGATGGTTGTCTTAGTTACTCAGCTAAATCCTCACCCGAGGATATTATCATTCATTTTATTTTTAAAAAGCTTTTATTTATTTACTTTTAGAAAGAGAGGTAGACAAACATCAATGTGTGAGAGATACACCAATCAGTTGCCTCCCACACATCCCCAATTGGGGACCTGGCCCACAACCCAGGCATGTTGCCCTGATTGGGAATCAAACCAGTGACCTTTCCTTTGGTAGACTGCTGTTCAATCAACTCAGCCACACTAGGCAGGGCGCATCATTGATTTTAGAGAAAGAGAGAGGAGGGGGAAGAAAGACACAAACATAAGTGCCCCGAGGAACATAAGTTCCTCCTATAAGTGCCCCAACCGGGGATCGAACCTGCAAACTTTTAGTGTATGGGGCGATGTTCCAACCAGCTGAACCACCCAGCCACAGTTTAGCAGTTCTTTTAAACAACTCTTTAAGTAAGTCCTTGAAATCTGTACAGTGGATGGTCTTAATTTTCCTCAATGCCTAGCATACAAATTATTTACCTGTCTGCTGAACAAGTGGATTACAGAATTAATTAGTGGAAAGTGAATTTTCTTTTTTTTTTTTCAATTTTTTTATTTAATTATTTTTCAAGTACAGTTTTCTGTCTATTACTCCCATCCCATGAAAGTGAATTTTCAAATGTAACATATTGGTTAGTTGGGATAAAATGTCACTTCCATGTAATATAACATCATAATTGAAATTGGAGGGGTTTTCAAGTAGTCTAGCTGGTAGTAAAACTTCATTGGAGCCTCTCAAGTTGTCACATGATAAGAAAGCAGTATTCAATAGAAGAAAAGATTTGTCAATCTTACAAATGTACATAGCAGAGCAAATTCAAGGTTTTTTCTGATCACGAACCCTTCTAAAAGCATTTCAAACTGTACATTAGTTTTGAGATTTTAAAATTTGAACCAATAGTAGAAAATGTAATTTCAAGAAATCAAGAGTATTTCTGATTAGTTGCAGCCTAAGGCAATGGAATGCTTCTACATTATAAATTATTGTGTTATTCATAATTAATGTCAAGGTAGAGTCCTCCCTATGGTTCATGATTTTCTTGTAAAAAACACATGCTGCCTTATGTTTTTAAGTTTCAGTTTTTCTCATGGAACTCTTGTCTAATGATAATTTTAAGAATCCATATATAAACAGCAAGTATTTGCCATTCAGTTTTATGTATGATATATATTTTTTCTTTTGAATTCCAAATTCCTTTATTTTTATAAAAAAGATTTTTTTCATTTATAAAACTATCTTTTTTTTAAAAAAAAAAGGACATAGTATTAAATACCTGGATAGGTTAAAAATCTCCAACTACCTACAAATGTTTACTAATGCTTTCCTTTTTGATCTGCAGAATTGCTGCATAAATGCTTTAAAATTGTGTTATTATTGACATTGACATATCATCTTATCACTTTCAAAAACATACCATTCTTTGGAGTTGAACCATCATAGCTGCTTTAAATTAAAAATCTCCCCAACTGGGTTCCTTATCACCATCCTTGCCACAGACTACGTCACTGGGAGTCAGAGGTCTTTGGGTCATTTCTTCGTACCTTATCCTGTTTGAATTTCTATAATGTCAGCAGCACCCCCTTTCTAATGGCCCCAGGAATGCCAGTGCGCAGGGGATTCTCCCAAGGCCCAATCTGATTTAGGACATTGTTTGCAGGGACAAGTTTATCCTTTGATAAAATCTCTATATTTCTCCCTATTGCTTTTACCCATGTTTGGCCCCCTCTACCTAGCATAGAACATGTGCAGTTATTCTGTTCTCTGACAGCACTTCAAAGACAAAGCTAACGGGGCCTTCTGGGGGCAATTTTCCAGGTTAAATATGCCCAGATGTGTTTGATTTGGACTGTATCCTTTAGGATCAAGCAATGTTAGTAAGTACAAATGTCCAACAGCTAAATGATCTGTCCGTGGGAGAGACTCACCTGATTGGAGGAAGGAGATACTGTTCAGCTTCTAATACCCAGTGATATTAAAGCCACTATTTTAAACTCTCACTACCTGGATTATAGAGATTTTGTTTACCTTACTTCTGGAATGGAAATTCTGAGTCTTTGCTAGTGAGTGAGCAATAACACTATGGCAGACATCTAGGTACTAAGAGAAAAATCATTAATGGATAAGGTTTGAATTTTGTTTTCTTTCCCTGCCTGGTACTCTCTAGATAATCACAGTATCTTGGTATATGTTATAGCATTAAAAACATTAACCAGAAAAGGAGTCCTAAGATGGAAGAGAAGAAAATAAGGGGTAGATAAGTAGGAAAAGAAGAGGATTAAGAATCAGCTTTCTTCAGATATCTGAAAAGTTGAAGGCAATTTAAATTATTTTGAACATCTTAAAAAATTACATCATTTTCACATAAAAGGCTACAACTGTGGAAAATACATACAATATGTTGGCACCACGATGTTTAGGGGCTGACACATCAAGCTAGGATCGAACAAAAAGTAAGGTTTATGAAGAGCTATATCTGAAAGGCGTGTCTGTCTTGTTCCCCATCTTTGAATGGTGCATGGCACATACCAGTTACTCCATGATATTTGCTGAGTAAGTGATGGAATGACCATATGGTGGCATTGCTTAGACTCTTGTGTGTCTCTGTGGACTATAAGAAAAACAATTCATGGGCTATGTTTTACTATTTTGAAAAATTCAAAGGAAATTGTGCAGTCATTATTTTTAAATGATTATTTTAATCAGACATTAAATATTTCTATATTAGTTATACAATTTAAATATTACTTTTGTTTTTCACCCTTACCTCATTTTATTCATAACAATAGAAGTTGTTACAGGGTGCTGGAATTTGGACATAGTTGTCATTAATTCACAGTTATAATGGCCCTGAATAGAATTGGCCATTGAATTGTAATACACATCCACCAGGATGTGTTTCTTCTAAACCTGGGGGTCTGTGAAGTTAAAAGTGAAGGGGTTTTAAAAAATACTAAGTGAGAGAAGCCAGCCATAAAGGACTGCACATTGAAAGGTCTGTTTATAAGAAATGCCCCCCAAAAGCATATTCCACAGAAATAGAAAGGACATTAGTAATTGCCAGGAACTTGGAGGAGGGGAGTAGTAACTGTTAATGTATGTGGCATTTCTTTTGGGGATGATGAAATTAACTAACAGTAATGGATGCTCAGCTCTGTAAGTATACTGAAAACCACTGAATTGTACACTTTAAATGGATGAGTTGATAATATGTGTATTATATTTTAATAAAACTCTTTTGTAAAATGATAAGCACACTCCCAGCATTTAAAAAGGTGGGGACTCCTTTGTGGTTAAACAGTCAGGGACCACTTGCTGATTTTATTGCAGATTAATATATTCCTGTTCCATCTCTAAGGGGAGCAAGCACAATTTTCCTGCAGCCATAGAGAATGGACGTGTGCTCTGCTATTAGTGGCTTCCCTCCTTCCTCAGCCCCAGTAATTAGGAAAAAGTATGGAAGAGAAAGTGTAGCAAGCACAGTGCTGAGAGCTAGGTTGCTAGACTTCCAGAACATACAGACAACTTCATGCTGTCAGGGGGCAAAGTTGCAAGCTGTTTGCACCATTCTCGTACCATATAAATCTAGGCAAAGGGTCAGAAAACTTCTTCATAAAGGGTCAGGTAGTAAATGTTTTGGAATTGTGGGCTATCCAGTTTCTGTCAAAACTGCTCAACTTAGCCATAAACTATAGGTAGACAACTGGAGGCGACTCTACTCCAAAAAAATGTCCTGTTTATAGACACTGAGATTTGAATTTCATACAATTTTTACATGTTGCAAAATATTACTGATTTGACTTATTTCAACCCTTGAAAATATAAAAACCATTTGTAGCTCTCAGACCACACAAAACAGGAAGAGGGCCTTAGTTTGCAGACCCCAGGTCTAGGCTAATGGTTTAGAAAGGTATTCAACTAATCAGCAGGTTGTTGTGAAGCATGTTAAATTCCTTAAACCAGTGTACAATGTAAAGCAATAAATAATGCTAAATTATGTTTAAACACGAAGCTATTGAGACACTTAAATTGCAACAGTCAACCTTTTAGCAAATTATGGAAAATCAGCTAGTAAGATATTTTCTAAAGAGGATTTAGGGTATAATAATGTTACCTTGTGCAGTTTTGAGATTTTTCTTTTCTTTTTTTACTTAATTTAATTTTCTTTTTGGTATTTTTTTCCATTGCCTAGAGATTTTTATTTTCACGTCAGGGAAGCTATGGATATCTTGTACCCAGGCCATTAAGAAGTCTGCCAAGGCTGTGCATTTAAAGCCCTGGGAATTTTTCATTGTCCTTGGCTGCTGAATTTTAACAGCAAAGTTATTCATTAAGTTCACATATTTTTAAACTACTAACAGTGCTTCTTTATACTTTATCTGTACTTCATGCACTTCCAGAAAGATGATCTTTAATTTGACTAATTAGTGCATTTGTTGTCATTTTAATGACAAGTAATTTACAGAAAGAAAACTCTTTAGCAAGTATGTCTCATAAATCTGGAAGTAAAGGTCCCCAATGTTTTGATCCATGAAGGAGCAGTGGGTGTTAGGTGGCTCCTACAGGATGCAGCCCCAAAGACACTGGCAATACCTCCTGGGTAATGAGCTGGAAATGCAAAAGAAAGAAAATAGTTTGAAATATGTTAGCCATTTCATATTACACTTTTTGGATTTATTTTCTAATGTGAGCACCAGTTAGAAGTAAAGGGACATGGGTGTGTGGTCTCCTCCCTATAACCTCCATACATCCCCCTTGGTCCTGTCATGGAAATATTTAGCTCTGTTAATTGGAAAGAAAGCAAAACCTATATTCACTAGGATCATAAGAAAGTTCAGGAGGAAAAAAATGAAATGTTGAAGTCAACAATATTCATATATCACATATATGAAAAGATCCAAAGAGAAGGAAGAGAGTCCTTAATGATCCTCTGCTTCTAATAATCAGTTCTATTAACTGATTATAATCACTACTTCTAGTTTCCCTACAGAAACCTTAGGAAAATTAAGGCATAGAGGAGTATTCACAGTTCCACTTATCTTCTAACATAATCCTTTGAGCAGCCCACTATAGGAAGATGAAAGCATGGGGACTTAGGCAGATGAAATGTTCTAGATGTGGGAAGAAAAGTTGTAAGCATGTAAAGGGCAACTTGAGTGAACTATATCAGATGGATGCATGAGCTGGAGAAGATGGTAAGCACTAAGGAAACCAGGTGGTGGAGGGCTGGAAGATGGAAAGCACCAAGAACTTGATCATTAAGTAAAGGTAATGAAAATCTTCCTAAGGGACAGTTGATCAGAGCAGGGGTCAAGATCTATGACTTGAGTGCCAAGACTGATTACAAATTCTCAAAGGACCGAGAAGGTCAGTGAGAGGCCCAAAACTGGAAACTTTATTTGAACTGTCACTGATCAGGGTCTGTGCTGGGAGACAGATTTTACCAGGATACCACCACTCATTGGTATGATTGGTATGATTGTGGAATAGAGAAGGAAAAGTGTATTAGTTTAGTATTGCTGTGTAACAAATTACTACAAACACTTATAGGTTAAAATGTGGGAAGAGAAATGCTGGAGGCCGAGATAGCACAAGAGGGCTGCACAGAGCAAGAGCCTGGTAAATGTTGAAATGGAGATTCACCCATCCCGGGCCTTTCAGAGATGATCTGTTCATCTCTCTTAAAAGCATCTTCTCACCCACATACACATCCTAACCCAGGCCCCACTGCGTCTTCAGTAAGAACATGGCAGAAATAAGGTGTGTTGACCATGGGCACATCACAGAAAAATCAATTTGCTAGAGATCAGCTTCATGGAATCCCAGTTTCCCCAACTCAGAAATGGGCTGGAATTCATTCAAAGATGAGACATTTAGCCCTGGCTGGTGTGGCTCAGCAGACTGAGTGTCAGCCTGTGAACCAAAGAGTTGTAGGTGTGAATCCCATTCAGGGCACATGCCTGGGTTGTGGGCCAGGTCCCCAGTAGGGGGTGTGTGAGAGGCAACCACACACTGATGTTTCTCTCCCTCTCTTTCTCCCTCCTTTCCCCTCTCTAAAAATAAATAAATAAAATATTTTTCAAAAAGACAAAAACAAACATGAGACATTTGAAATGGAAAAATTTATCTTTTAAATTCCAGAATGTAAAGACTACTTTTTACAAGTCTGATGCTATAGCACAGTATTTCACAATCTTTCCAACATTTTTTCCAATCATTCCCTTCTATGGAATTTTGATAGTACAACTATATTGTATGTCTATTTATACATATCTGTGCTTCACACATAAAAAGAATAAGATTTTTTGCCACCAAGAACTAATTTTCTCCCCAATGGGGGTAATATTGCTTGCATTGGTAGTACATGCTATAATAGGAAAAAAGAAATTGCCCACATTTTAATATTTAATAAATCTTCAGCTTGCATGACTATTTGATTTAGCAAGTGGCAGTAATACTTCAGTTGTATTAAAAGGTACTTAAGACTAATCCTGAGAAATCAGAAAAGGCTTTGAGCATGAAAAATCACCCAATATATTATTATAACATAAAACAACAACTCACAAAACAAAACATAAAGTATGGCCTCATTTTTGTGGCTAAGATGTATAGAAAAGGTACTACTAGAAAAGTTACTACTAAAGATCAATCTACCAAATGTGGTTTCTTAGTGGTTAGATCCTTCTCTAGGCCTTTTGCTTTAGGGGGAGTCTTACAAATTAATTCATATTATAATTGTGTCAAGAAAAGTACTATCAGAAAAGTTAACCCTTCTCTTTGTTGCCTTCAACATTTAGGATTAATGGGAAGTGTAAACTCAATCATTCACATGTAGCAAAAGGATAAATATTTTACATGGCCTATTCATGACTCCTGTAGATCTCTAGAAGGCTTCCTGCCTCAAAGTTTATTATTGCATTCTTCTTAATTCTGGCTGAGTGCACGTACATTATTTTACGCAAAGAAATACCACCGACTAAAGAGTGTTTCTTCTCTTCTAGTAAGGTTTTGGTATCCCCAGAGCCCCTTTAGTCCTGTTTACTTTGGATATTTCAGGAGTTACTAGAGGATTTAACTATGGTGAGTCTTTAAGCCCTCTTTTTAAATTCACAAACTGCCTGTAATCTTAGAAAAATGTCAGGTTACACTTTTGAGACGCTCCAGGAACTTGACATTTTGTAGCCTAGTTGGGGTATAGGCTGCTTCCATTCTGAGCACCTTGTTCCAATTTACGTCAGCAGGAATTACATACAGGTCAGGGCTGAGAGCAGGTTATAATTAATGGGGTGGACAAGTGGATTTTTAGTGTTTCATAAAATAAAATAGAAATCACATGTGCTTGGAACTGTTGTGTGTTTTAAAATATTTGCATTTATTTAGGTAAACATTAATTATAACTGATATATTTCTCCAGTGAACTTGTTAACTGGGAGCTCACAAGCCATTGTTCACTGAGTAGAAAGATTGGATGGCAAGCTATGTATAGGTATATGTATATGTATATGTATATGTATATGTACAAAAAACTTAGGGGAGATATTGGTGATTGAACTCGTGGAAGCAATCCAGTCTTAGATTTTCCTCCTAATTTTCTCTCATGTTTAAAGAACCCACTTGCCAATATGATCCAGATGTCAGTTCTTCTAAGGGAGATTGGGGAGTGCTTAGCTTGTGAAATTCCTGAATGGATCCTGGTGAACATGCATGACCAATGCTTAACTATTACTCTTCTTTTTATTAAATTTTAGAAGTAACTGAAGCACAACCAGAATCTACAGCATCCAAATTTTCTTTACATTCATACATCAGAACTTTCCAATTCCTTGCAGATGGAGCAGCAACATGTTACTGAGCAAAGAGCTCTTTAGGAGTCAGAAAAACCCAGATTCTAAACTAGACTCTGTCATGTGCTAGTTTCATGGTCCGGGGCAAGATGCCTTAACTCTGAGCTTTAGTTTCTTTTTTTTTTCTTCAATTTTTTAATTTAATTATTTTTCAAGTACAGTTTTCTGTCTATTACTCCCATCCCATCCCACCCCCCATCCTACAGAATGGGGAAAATGAAACCTCTTTTTTAGGGTTTCGGTGAGAATTAGAGACAATGTATATAAAGTGCCTGAGAGGTGTTGAAAGACAAATACCATATGATCGCACCTTTAACAGGAAGCTAAACAACAAAACAAACAAGCAAGCAAAATATAACCAAAGACACTGAAATAGAGAACAGACTGACAGTGACCAGAGGGGAGGGAATTTCAGGGGAAACAGAGGAAGGATTTACAGGAACTAGTATAAAGGACACATGGACAACAACTAAGGGGAGTAGAAATGGGAGGGAGGTGGGGAGCACTTGGGGGGTGTGCTGGGATGGGAGTAAAAGACAGAAAACTGTACTTGAACAATAATTAAATTTAAAAAAATAAAGTGCCTGGGAAATTGTAGGTGCTAAAAAATTCTCAGCTATCGGTATATGAAGGGAATGGTCAAGAAAAGGGAGACATTCAAAGGAAGCTTTATATAAATTGCATTACATGTCAATCATTGGTGTTAGGTATATTAATGCATTCTTTGTTTTTGCCCAGAGTGTTCAGTTCCCCCAAATAAATATTATTTCTATTAAGTTAATAATTTTTACGGACATTCTTTGTTTTATGCAGTGAAGAATCAACATAAGCACACTGTGTATCAGGGCATAATAGTTAAGTAATGCATCATGAAACTTTTTTGCCCTTTTCTAAGAAAGCTATTTAAGCATTTAGTGGAAGGGCAACTTCACATGGAGTTAGGAGGTAACAATCTACACTACTTCCTGATTCTCCTTCTACAGATGAGCCAGAAGAGTGTCTGGTGGTTCTAAATGGGATGGGGCCAGTTGTACAGACCCTTGACCAAGGAAGTCATATCCAGACTTCTGGCCAAGATGGAGGTGTAGATAGACACGCTGTGCCTCCTTGCACAACCAAAACAAGGACAACAACAAATTTTAAAATAAAAAACAACCAGAACTGACAGAAAATCAAACTGTATGGTCATCCAACAACCAAGGAGTTAAAGAAGAAACATTCTTCCAGACCAGTAGTAGGGGTGGAGAGATGGGCAGCCGGGTGGAGAGGACTGTTGGTAAGGCAGTAGCTGGAGGACAGGGGTGGGCAAGGCGGCAGCTGGTGGACCAGGAGAGGCGGTAGCTTGCAGACTGGGCAGTCCCACATTTGTGTGCGGATAAATCAGGAGGAACAACTAGGGAGCAAGACAGGCTGCACAACCCAGGGTTCCAGTACCAGGAAATAAAGCCTCAAAGCCTCTGACTGAAAACACCTGTGGGGTTTGAGGCAGCAGGACAAACTCCCAGCCTCACAGGAGAGTTCATTGGAGAGACCCACAGGGTCCTAGAATATACACAAACCAACCCACCTGGGAATCAGCACCAGAAGGGCCCAACTTGATTGTGGGTAGCAGGGAAAGTGACTAAAAACTGGCAGAGAGCAGAGCAAGCAGCATTGTTCCCTCTCAGACCCCTCCCCCACATACAGTGTCACACTGCAGCAACACCAGGGTTGCTCTGCTCTGGTGAACACTTAAGGCTACACCCCTTCCTACATAACTGGTGTGCCCAGACAAAAAAAAATGACCCAAATGAAAGAACAGTTCAAATCTCCAGAAAAAATACAACTAAGCAACGAAGAGATAGCCAACCTATCAGATGCACAGTTTAAAACAATGGTTGTCAGGATGCTCCAGGAATTCACTGGGTACTTCGATGGTATAAAAAAGACCCAGGTAGTAATGAAGGTTGCATTATGTGAAATAAAGAAAAATCTACAGGGAATCAACAGTGATGGGAAGGAAACCAGTACTCAAAGCAACGATTTGTAACAAAAGAAAAAAATAAATGTCCAACCAGAACAGAATGAAGAAACAAGAATTCAAAAAAATGAGGAGAGGGTAGAAACCTCCAGAACACCTTTAAATGTTCAAACACTTGAATCATAGGGGTGCCAGAAGGAGAAAAGGAAGAGCAAGAAATTGAAAACTTATTTGAAAAAATAATAAAGGAGAACTTCCCCAATCTGGCAAAGAAAATAGACTTTCAGGAAGTCCAGGAAGCTCAGAGTCCCAAAGAAGTTTGGCCCATGGAGTAACACACCAAGGCAGATCATAATTACATTATCCAAGATGAAAGAGAAGGAGAGAATCTTAAAAGAAGCAAGAGAAAAGGAGAGAGTTACCTACAAAGGAGTGCCCATCAGACTATCAGCTGATTTCTTAAAAGAAACCTTGCAGGCAAGAAGGAGCTGGAAAGAAGTATTCCAAGTCATGAAAGGCAAGAACCTACATCCAAGATTATCCAGCAAAACTTTCATTTAGAATGGAAAAGCAGATAAAGTGCTTCCCAGATTAGGTCAAGTTAAAGGAGTTCATCATCACCCAGTCCTTATATGAAATGTTAAAGGGACTTATCTAAGAAAAAGAGGATCTAAAATAGGAACATTTAAACGACAACAAACTCACAGCTATTAACAACCAAACCTGAAAACAAAAAAAGCAAACTAAGGAAAGAAAAAACTAGAACAGGAACAGAATCACAGAAATGGAGATCACATGGAGGTTTATCAGTGGTGGAGTGGGAGCTGGGGAGAGGTGGAAAAGGTACAGGGAATAAGTAGCATAGATGGTAGGTAGAAAATACACAGGGAGAGATTAAGAATAGTATAGGAAATCTAGAAGCCAAAGAACTTATATGTTTGACCCATGGACATGAACTAAAGTGGGGGGATGCAGGTGGGAGAGGGTGTGCAGGGCAGAGGAAAATAAAGGGGGAGAAATGGGACAACTGTAATAGCATAATCAATAAAATGTTTTTTTTTAAAAGGAAGTCATATCCATTCAACCTGGAAATCACTGTGGTGACAGATGTTAGAGCCTAATCACCTTTCTGTCCCTAACACCACTTTTGAGTATCTCAGCTTAGAAAGTCTTTGCAAAATTCTGCAAGGTTTTAGATCTATACTATTCCCTTTGAGGTCTTTTTTTTAAAAAGCCTATATTTTTGTTACTACTCTTCTTGAGGGCAAGACTTAGTGAAAAGATACTAAAAGATAGTACAAATAAAAAGACAAAATAAACAAGAATAAACATATCAGTATTATGGGCAAGGTCTACACAGCTGTACATTCAGATAAAGAACATTACTTAGTACATGCATTCTTAATACATTTGTTCCCAAGACATAATAGTTTAAAATTAATATATAAAAGGATATGTTTATGCCTTACACTAAAGTTCTGTTTTTATGGTATAACAACTGTACATTTTCAAAATAATCATTGTTCAGAAACACCAATGCTGCTGCTAAATTTGGTATCATTAATCTAGAAGGAAGTCTTTTGTAGGTCCATGAGTGAAATATGGCTTCTCCCTTCAGCTTCTTTCAGTCCTTTGTGGAAATCTTAATGAAAATTCTACTATGTACATAGCAGCTAATGGCAACTGGCAAATAATTGGATCTCAATATACATTAGATTTTGCTAAGGGCTACTTTGTGGATGAGTGCATGGTAACATGCCTCCCCCTTCCCCCCAAAAAGGGATATGTATGTGTGTGTGTGTGTGAGAGAGAGAGAGAGAGAGAGGGGAGAAGGTGCCCCAGGCTTATCGTTCTTCTTACAGTGCAAGGCATTGGGAATTGGAAATTATCTTAGCTGACATTTTTCCAATCTTTCATCCAGTGCAGGAATTCTTTCTACAATAATCTTCACCAAAGGAATGGAGGAAGCCTGGTGTAAGGTCTCTTTCTGTTAGGCAATTATTTGATTCAATACAGTGTTATTATTTTGTAGCTTAAGGTGGCACTGTATAAAGTTCTATGGGAAATTGGAACATGAAGTCCAAGTGAGGAGGGCTGGCTCCTTGTGACCACATTGTGGAAGGGAGGATATTTGGGGACCAGTTTGGAATCACCATTATGTTCTACCATGAAACCTAAATCATAGTACTTTCTCAGTGAATTTAAATATGTACATCAAGGGACTTTACAGTCTTTAATTTGTGTTAATAAAATTGATTATAAGTACTATATTAAAATTACTTATTTTTACATTTATTGAACATCAAGTAGAGAAAAATGAACTTTTGTCACTTTCCTTTAGCATGCAAACATAACAAAAACCTCAGTTTATCTAAATTTTGCCAAAAAACCAAACCTCTGTATTAACCATGGTTCCTATGTTAGACTTTGCCAAGAGATTTCTGAAGTACAAGGAAGAAGGTGATATTATGGATTAATATAATATTCATGGTTGTGGAGACAACTATACATTCAACTCAGTCTCTTAAATCTCCTCTATTTATGATTAAAAGAAAAAAGATCTTTATAATGAAGATCCCAAGGAGCAATAAAATTTAGAGTTACCTAAGAACCTTTTAATTGGATCCAGTATGTGGTTTGTAGTTATGCAAGTAAAGTAGACTCAAGTGTTTTAGGAATGTTTCAACAAAGACTTTTTTTTAAAGATTTTTTATTTGGGGTTCAGTTAACCAGAAAATTAAATTAACCAGAACTCTTCCATTTCCAAAGAATTTCAATTAATTGAAGTTTGACTCTACTTTTAGTGTAATGTTAGTTCCCATGCAGAAATAAATTTCATCTTCTGACTTATTTCTTGGAAAGTGCCTAGCACAATGAACACCTTGAATGAACAGGACAGTGTGGTTTTTTGTGTTTAGATTTTAAATATTCCTATGTATCTATGTCTATACATTTCTGTATGCCTATACACTTGATAGAGACAGAGAGAGCTTGCTGTCAGAGGTGTTAATGTTTAAAGAAATGTGAGTAGTTAATGCTCTCACCATGATTTGACTTTTATCTTCCTCTTTGAAGTACATTTTGCCCCCCTTTGAAACCTGCCATTTAGAATTGAGAAGTATTTTTTTTAGAAATACAACAATGCTTTCTACTCTGTTTCTTAAAGTAGTGCACAGAAGGAAATGCATCATGGTAAAAATAATTTATGAGTGAAATTATAATGTTTTGCTAAAGATTACTGGGAAGTGAGGAACAAAACCCCTCAAGTAGCAGAGAGGCCAGATGGTTGGTCTGTTTTTTTTTTTTTAATGTGGTCATTAAGAGGGAAATTTGCTTGATTAAGTAGACACTGGTCTTGATTTTCATACAGGAGTTTTGAGGGCGTTTTTTATAGATATATATACATACAACACATGCAGTTTTCATCCAGCCAATTGATCATTTGTGCCATTGTAAGCAAGATTGTGCTGTTGAGAATGTGAAGTCTTAATGATAAAGAAGTAAATGGGTTCCCTAGTCTGAGCTCTGAAAGAACTGGGAATCTGCACAGTACCCTACAAACCCTCGGTCATTACCATCTCTATCATATTGTTGTAGGGTCTAATGTTTTGTTTTGTTTTCTTTTGATAACTCAGCCTAGAAGAAAGGCTGTGTACCACAGTGGCTAACTAGGGTTTTGTGAGATACAGGGTAGACTCACCGGAGAAAAAAAAAGGTTTTGGAGTTCAACACTCCAGGGGGCTAATGTGCATAAAGGACCTGAGTTTAATCCTTGGAGCTGCCAGTCAAGATCATGCTGAAGAGGCATCCATGCAAGGAATTGCCTCTGGATGCTGGTGGGTGGGGGTGGGAAGGGGATCAGAGCACCCCTGTTTGGACTGTAATGTTTTGGCAGTTGATGTTCTGAAAAGGTTGCCTGGCAGTGGCACAACAAAGCCCCCTTCTGGGAAGTCACCCTACTATGGTCTGGCACCCTTTGCCCAGCGCCCCAGGAGACAGAGATTTCCCAACCTCAGCTCTAAGGAAGAAAATGAATAGAGTTGTGAAACGGAATATTTGCATCTGTTTACAATAGAGTCAGTCAGAGGAATTTGTAATGGAAAGAATAGATTTAGACAACTAGTAGAAATGTCTGGAAGCCTGCCCTGAATCAAACCTCTGTTAATTCAGGTGAAGAAGCTGCGCAACAAGGGATAACCCATCGATCTTTACCATAAAAATGGTAAATCAGAAAAACGTTTTTTTACTGCAATGCTTTCTCATATAATTGTGATTCCTTTTCCAATTAACATTCATATTCATTGTAAAAATAAATATATCTTTACTTTAATAAGGTAGCTTAGCCACCTTGAAATCTCACTGTCCTTAAAGCCAGGTATCTTTTCACAAGTGATTTTCTAAACCCTAGATTGCACCTCAAGTACTAAGTCTTTTCATTTTCATCTTTACTTAACATTCAAAAAGCCAGCTTATTATATAATTTCATTCAATGAAAGAATAACATGTACAAGATGAAGTTCATAGTTTAGCTTAAAATGAAACTTTTTTTAAGGTTCAAATATTCCTAAACAGCAAACAAATAAAGACACAAACCAAAACAACAAAAAGGCTTAGAGTCAAGTCCTTAAGATCATAGCTTTTAATATTAATTTCAAGGCAATGTCTTCATTTCCTGTTTTATAAATTAAATTCATAATTTCTCCCAAATATATAACAAGCAAATATATTTGGATAATGCAAGAAACCCTGCCCTGAGACTATTTTTAAAAGGACATTAGAATCTTCATGGAATTTATGGGATTTATCATCATGTATATTATATATATATATTATCTATCTATACTTATCTATAGGTAGATCTATCTATCTATAGGTAGATCTATCTACATCTATCTATATAGATAGATATATAATATATACATAATAACAGATTTTTGCAGAATATCAAGCCTCCAAAGAAACATTTTAAGTTTTGGTTTTTAGGCCCAAAAGTCTTTGACTTGGGGATAACTCATTCTCCAAGAATACCTTGCTTTATAACTCACTCTGTGCCTGCCACTCCATCCTGTCCTAAGCTTTATTTGTTTCACTGGGGAGTAGCTGGAATCCACCACCCAGACTTCCCAAGCTCTTTCCTGGGCCCCTGGTGCAGCGACAACAGCATTTCTTTATTCTTCCATAACAATTCTCTCTGTAGCCATTTTCCTTCTAGCTTATTTAAGAAATGGACTTTAAAACTCATGATTTGGCTGCTACTGCAATTTTACCTAGCCAGTGAATTTATTTCGAGCTACCCTTTGTTATTGTTATTATCAGTAAGACAACAAACAATAGCTCTCTCAGGATCCTCTAGATTTAGTTCATCTTTGATCCTCCAGGCATGGAGCCCTGGCTGTACCTGTTCATTTCCCTCCCACACTATTAACCCACTTCTTTCCTTTTCTTTCCTGAAATTTCTTCTCCTAGAAAGGTAAGAGCAAAACCAATGACTCTTGAAATGTCTCTGCTAATTTCCTTCACAGCCTCCCCTGCACCCGTAACTGCATGTCCATGGTTACTTTCAACTTTAGGTTAACATCCTGCCATCAAACACTTAGACATTCAGGGAATTCTAAGTACCGCAGTTCCTGTGTGTGTGTGGTGGTGAATTTTTTCCACTGTGTGATCATGGCTTTTCTCTTTCAAATTTCATTGCTAAAATAAATAAAGTGGTCTCTGCTTTCCAATAATTCATCACTTTGTCTTCTCATGTAAGAAATAGTAAAAGTTGGATTTTAATGTCCTTAAAAAGAAATCATTCCTTAAGTAAATTTGAAACTAAGGCTTAACAACTTGAAAATTTAATTACAACTCTTTGACCAAATGCTGGGAAGTTTTATCTTGAAATCAGCATGTTCTTTGCCTTATTATTGGCATGGGGTGGGAGGCAAAATATCAAGAAAGCTTGCAGAGATATATGACTAGAAATATCTTCTTAGCTAAAGTAGACCTGTACCCACCCCTCTACTTTTCTATCATGTCATCCTTTTTATTTATTTTATTTTTTGCATGATTCTTTGACATTATCATGTGTTCTCACCCAATTCCTGGCTTATTTTATGTTTCCCGCATTAAAACTTAAGCTCTCCCAGGGCAGGCCTTTGTTCTTATATTCATCAGTACGTTCCTAGTGTCTAGAGCAGTGCCTGGCACACAGCAAGACCTCTCGAGTACCTGTTGAATGAAAGAATAACCAGAGAAATTACCTTCTCTATGGTTTTACTCCAAAACTAGTTCTAAACTAAAAATGATTCTTAGTTAAAGAAAGCCAAATTAACATATATATATGTTATGGTTTTATGGCATTAGAAACCATATATATATATATATATATATATATATATGGTTTCTAATGTCATAAAAGTAACAAACTAGCTTACTCTTCCAAACTCTTAAAATGAGTTTAGGTTAAGAGTGAAGAGTTGAAATTACTGACCAAGTACAGGCTGGTTTGGGACTCATAAAGAAGTTATTTAAGGGCCCTGTTTCTTAAAAATCTATGTGCAGGGCCTACCTGCTCTCTGCCAGGTTTCCTGGTTCACAAGCTGAGGTTATAGGATGGTGGGGATGAGGAGCATAGAGCACTTTCTTAGGGCTCCTTTTACATTTGATCTTCCATGGCTCAAGGATAATGTAATGTCAGTTAACTGCTATCAGCTAGATCTCCAGAAGGAGATGGGAGCTGTGTCTTTGGGAAATAATTCTCCATGGATCTCTCCAGTTTCTGTACCTCTTGTAAACTGAGGTGCTGGTGGCCCCTGTTCCAGACTATCTTTTCAAGGATGTTTGTTTGTAAAGTGAACAGCCTTGGAAGATTGAGGTAGAGTGTTTCCACCTGGGTAGAAGGCAGGTTTGTTTGTTGTCCATTATAATAAACATAGTATCTCTCTCTCCCCAGGGCTAATGTCAGGCAGGTTTACTTGCAGTCAATCCATAATGAAAGAGTTGGGTATCCTAAGACTGGGTTGCTCAGCTCTGGTACAACCCCCCTGCATATGAAGCATGTACCTGGATGCTCTGTGGGACTTGATGGGACAAAGGAACTGATGTGAACATAAAACACATGCTTGATGTGCCCCCACTAAAAGTGTTCTTTGTCTCTGATTCAGGGAACTCATGCCTTCTGCCAGCATCCGTGAAACTGGTAGGCTCACCGAATAGTTTGCAAGTAGGAAAAATCTGAAACCCTTCACTGTTTTAGATGGTCTCACCTGCCCCACTCCTGGTAGGGTCCCTTATTTCCTGCAAAATAAAAAAAATTCCAGTAAAGAATTCACACAGAACAGGGAGCAGGGAATTGAAACTTCAAGATCATGGTAGGATCCAATGGTAATGAATAAAGCGATGTGGAACTCTAGGAAATAGACGAGATTGCCTATGGGAAGGTATTTATTTAAGAATAACTAATGTTAAAAATACTAGTTTATTAATCATATACTGTACCTTCACATAAGATGATCTATGAATATTATTGACTAAATAAATATTTATGTCCTTCTTGTTTCCAAAAGTGGTTTGAAGAGGTTTCCAATAATGTATTTAAAGAAGAGTGGGAAGAGATGGTTCGGGACTAAAGGGGAAGGATGTCAGAACTATAAGTTTGCCAAGTAGTTTTCAAACTTTTCCTCACTTAAATCTCAAAGGACCCTTTGAAATTGCTCTCATTGTCACATTTTACAGATAGGGAAACTGTATAAGATATGCAGAGAATCTGTGTGTATAAGATATGCTGAGTAGCTGGCTCCTATCCACCTTTGCTAGGAAATGGCGAGTCAGGATTTGAACTCAGGTTTATCTGGTTTCAAGGTATACTTTTGTTTGCATGACACTACACTGATGGTCTCACCACAAAACTAGACCAAAGACAATTGAGCTTGACTCCCAAGTTTTCTGATGGCACATCAAAGAGAAAGCTGGATTAAATGCATTGTCTAAAAAAAAGAAAGCCTATCAATTCATCCCTCATCTCACAATAGAAGGAAAGGATGGAAAAGAAAAAAGAATAGTAGCAGAACATGGAGAAGTGGGAAAAAACTGCAATTTTAGGTGCAATATAAGACAAAGTATTTACTTTTCTGAACCCCATTAGCTTAGAGACTGTAATAATAATAATAATAATAATGATAATGATAATAATTCTTATCATGGCATAAGTTGAATGAACTATCAGAATTCTGAAGATCTTATTAAATATGTTGTTATACTAACAGCTTTAGCAGAATTTGCATCAGAAGAAAAATAGAAGACAATACAAGCATGATTTGATAAAACCAGTCTGTTATATATAACTTACTTGTGATTGCTTCTCAACACAGAACTCATTGCATAGCTTCTCTGGGAGTTTTTTTAAAATATATTTTATTGATTATGCCGTTATTGTTGTCCCATTTCCCCCCCTTCATTCCCCTCCACCCTGGGAGTTCTTGAAAGCTCTATTTTAAGATATATTTAAAGTGTAAGAGTATGCTCTGAATTAAGATTTTTTTCTTTCTGTAAAAAGTTCAGTACCCTTAGTAACATATACTAAGTTAGCACAGTTATTTGATTAAAAAAAAACAGTATCTTATTTTACATGGGACAAAACATAAATCTGGAAATTTCAAGAAGTGGATCATGGGTTGAAAAGTGAGTAATTTTTCACTCACTTCAGTGAAGTAATTTTTCACTTCAGTGCTTTGAAGGCAGTTTTAATTTTACGATACTTTGAATTCTCTGTGTATTTTAATGATAACCTAATTTACCACCTCAGGCTTAAAGATCTCTTGCTGCCTGGAAAACTGCTTCATCCATCATGTTTAAATCTGTTTGTTCTAAGTATTTTTGCTCAAACTTCTTTCAAGAAGCTCCCACCTTTGTTCTGTAGGGACGCACAGTTCTGACTCTGTTCTTAATATCCTGTTTTCGTTCGTCAGCGCGGTTGTCCTTTTCATTGCCATGTTCCTATCATTCCCCTTCTCTCATGTGGTGCTTTACAATAACAATTCGGAACAAAAGAGTCACTCCTCTTTCTGTTGCATTAAAAAAAAAAGGCTTGATCCCCTGACTGTGGGGCTTCAGTGATCACAGGAAATGTTTAAAGCATGTTCTTCATAATAGTTAACCAGGAGTTGTGAATAAAGGTTACTTTTCTTTACTTTTCAAGATCGCAAAGTAGCTTCAGGGTATTGCGAGTAAGAGGTTTTTGTGTGTGGCTAACTTTGAAGTTGAGAGAAAAAGTGATTTCCTTTGAGAAAAGTAGCTATCATATTTGAGAGAATTTCCCAATCTGTTCATACAATAGGAATTAGTTACTATGTAACCTTGTCATTACTTCAGTGAGTCACGGGACCGGATTGGTTGTTCCTGTCATTGAACTTAAGCTTTCCAGTGTTCAGACAGCAATTGTGAAATGCCACATTGGCCATCATCAGCAATTGTTTATTGATGTATTTTTGATGTTTTTATCCTGGTGGATAATAAGTGGAAAGAGGAGAGTGTGCCTTCTAGAGGAGTATTTTATAAAAGAAGTAAGAAAAAGTTTCCCCAAGTTTTTTCCAGGTGGAATCTACTTGCTGCAAATATCTAGCTTAACTGTTCTGTCCTTCAGAGACTAGACCTCATATCATTTTGCTCATGTCCAGGTAACCCTTTTCAGATATGAGTGGGTGGGTTTTTGTTTTTTAATAACATAAATTATTTACAGGTTTCTGGTTTTGCGCAGAGGAAGGAAAGTTTATCTAATGTAAGAGTTCTGTGAAGAGTGAATTCTATCAAGTCCCAAATAATTTTGCAAAGGTGCTTTTATATGTGTGTGTGTGTGTGTGTACATATATACACGTACATATTTACATATGGCTACAAAAACTAATATCATTGTAGACAGATGTAGGATTTTATATCACAGAAAATGGTTATATGAGTATATATAAAAATGCCTCTTGAACTTTAAATGCACTTGGAAAAGCATTTCAGCAACAGTGTTGAAGCACTTTTCATCTATGGGTGATGTCACAGGAATCACTGGCTTCCATTTCTGCCATCATGCTGTGGGTCTGCTCTCCAGGAGGGTCAACTTCGACCCGCATCAGGAGATTAGGTGTGACAAGTTCCTACTCTCTTCTTTCTCCTTCAAATCTGCTATCACTGCCTTCAGAACCAAATGCTTGCATGACACCCAGTATAGCATAGACCTGGAAAACACCAGCCATCTTCAGTGTAATATAAAATAGGTTCCATTTGCCTTTCAAACTGGATGCTTTATTTCCTAACATAAACTGTAAAAATATGAAATGTCCAAGACCCTCTGACAGTGGAAAATTTTCTGTAAAGGTTGGCAGATTATGCTCTTTAGGAGATTATGAAATTTGTTGTTCATCATTTTCTTTTGTTTTTCAGGGGTGGAGTAAATGTTTGTTTCCTGATGTTTTAACTTGAGATGTTCAGGCTAATTTTCCACTACAATGACAAAATGTCTGAGAAATTTTGACAATTTCAATATTGTTTTAACAAAAGCAATGCTTTTAAGTCTGTTGATTAAAAATTCTTTCAAATTCTGTGTGATGATGTAAATGTATCTCTCCTGTGCACAGTAAGGACTTTTTAGGGAAGTCATCTGTACACGAAATTGAGTAATCCTTTTGTTTAGTGTTAAAAGGCAAATGAAATTATCATTTGTATAGGCAAAAGCCAAGAAAATCTGTTTGCTTTTTGATGTATGAACATGTGAAGCATGCTTTGTTTTACCATGAGGTGTTGCAGTGGCATGAAAAGTAGGCGTTATGATTTGCAAACTGTGCAACACCAGGAAGCAGCTCTTGCTTTCTGTCTGCCCTTCATCAAGAATGTTCTTTAAACACCTTTGGTGGAGTCCAGATGCCTGGTATATAAATGGATGCGTTCAGGTTTCCAGTCAGCATGTTTGTTTGGTTTAGTTTGGCTTTTTACACTTTCCTGAGGTGATTTCTTGTTTTGTGTAGTGATAAGCAAGATCCTTGAAAGAGCTGCAGCTCAGACCCCTTTTTTTTCTTTTCTTTTTTGCATATGGGAAGACTACTTTCCCTTCTTCCTTTACACAACCAATTTTTACAAGATTACTTTCCATTCTCAGTTCATTCTTTCTTTGCCACTCTGGAGACTGAAATTTAGGACACCCATCACAGATTTGCTCTGTGTGTGTGTTTACATATGTATTATATGCATATATATGCATACAATGTGTATGTATGGTATCGTATGTGTGCATAATATATACATGTATGTATGCAGGCATAAAACTTGTGTATACATATGCACATATTTCATATGTACATATTTTCAGTTGTTTATCAAGATGGTAGACTGCATTTATTTTTAGAGGAATAAATGAATCTGTTTTATCATGTCTGTGCAAGAGATCATCCTTCTTGATGTAACATTTAGAAAAACTTCTTCTAGGTACTGTATTTTAACTCACAAGATAGACACAAAATAATAAGTATATTATCAATAATAACAAACCAGCATCCAGAACATAATGTGATCACATGCTCATTAGGACACTGAAAGGACCAAATTGCAAGGAAGGTGAGTGCCCATCACTGACCCCAGGAGCTGGGCGGGATGGCCCCTGTTGGCAGCATGAAAAGCTGGCACCCAGTGCTCAGCTGTAGGACATTGACCCTCTGCTGGTCCCTGTGAGCAGTGAGGGTGGACAGATCCCTGTGCCAAGTTGTCATTTTTGGAGGAGGGTGAAGGCCCTGGGTGTTGACCTGACCTGAGCTGTCTTTTCATTTGGTTTCAGTTGAACACTGAGTGGGCGAGGGCATAGGGAAGCCACAGCAGGGTCCGTGGAAAAGCATTTGGAAAGCAAGAGGGAGTTTTGATTCTTCAACTCAGCAACCCTGGCGGGGTGGATGAGGTGGAGCTGGTCTTCCTGGAATTGTCGCGTCGATTTTCCTGTTGTGTTTCACTGTTGACGCTCTCACAGACACACAGGACTGCTCCAGCACTGCCTGCCACCCACCATCTGGTCTCGGTGGCCTTTCTGTCATTTTGTGGGTCCCCATCTTCTCCTACAGCGATGTTTCTTCAAAAAGAACTAGGGTGCAGTCCATTGGTGGGTATTCAAGGCAATCTATTTGTAAGAATCTGGGGAAATGCTAAAAGAACTATTAAGGACAAATGTGCTATTTCCTGTTTTTAACCTGTTTATAAGACTTTCAGTAGAATAATTTGCATTTCTGAGACTGCTGTGGGGGGGCTTCTTTGCTATTAAGACAGCAGGATTGGTCAGTTGTTCCTGGAGAAATTAGGATTGCTTTACTGCATTATCATTTGTATCTTTTTGCTTGTGTGCTTGTGTAAATGAACTCCAGAAGGTGTATTTAAGCATTCTGTTAAGTAAATTTGGGAGACTAGGTTTCAATTAACATAACAAGACAGTGAGACCTAGCTCCCATTTCTCCTTCATTTTTATCATTAAAGCCTTCTTATCCCTAAAGACATCTGCCATGCTTTCAAATGATTCTTTTCAGGAATGTTCATTCATTATTAATCAGTTTGCATGGTCAAAAGAGTGTGTGATTATTTTAAAGAATGTCCTAGAGATCCAATTACTAAAAAATGAGCGTGTTATAGACAGATGTGGAAGTACAGAAGAGGTTTTGTGAACAGTTTAATTTAATTTGCATGAATTCCACCAGGTGGATATTTGGTGAAATTAAAAGTCTTCCCCAACTCTCACTTCAGGTATTAGATAAAAAAATTTAACTTTTAACACTCCTTAAAATAAAGATGAAATGACAAGTTATTGAAAATATCTGTTGTACTAATTAGTTATTTTAAAACTTGGAGCTAGTACCTCAGTGCTTATGTGCTTGTCGCTTTTTTTTTAATCAATCCCTCTGGTGCCCTAAAATTTGGCTGGCACAAATTCTTAGTCATCTGTCACTACTGAAGTGAACAAGTTTGAGTGTGTTGACAGTTGGAGGTTAACCACAGTGATATTTCAGAGGTATGTTATAGGATCACTCTTTTTTTAACCTGTTCCTACTCAGTGTGTTATTTATACTGTTGCTTTAAGAACCTCTTTGCATTTTTACTGCTCTCTGCCATAATCTGGGGTGGAATGTATCCTATATTGTGACATCAATTTCCAGTCTTTCATAATGCCATTAACTTCAGTTGGTGCTTCTTCTCCCTGCTCTCCCTCTCCTCATGAGCCTATTTTATTGTGATTTACTGACTCACCTGTGTGTCAAATCAGCCAAAGTACCAATCAGTAAAGTACAATAACATTTGGGTAGTGTGTTTATTCTGTGGTTTTTATAATTCAAAGTTAAATACTAAACCATGACTGAATATATAGAAATTCAGTACTCATGTTATTTAAAATACTCTATTTGTGGTGAATCATCTTGGATGTAGCATCCAGTTTTTATTGAGTTTCTGTTAGATAATGTTTCGTGATGAGAGATTATGTGTTGAAATGACAGCAAGTCCCTTCTTGGTTTAGTCCCTGTTGCATATCCTTCCTCACGTACTAAAGTTAATTTCCAGTGTCTCACAGTCCCAAAGTTGTGAGTCCTCTGAAAGTTTGTACTTCTGCTGATCCAACACAAAAACATCATTCCATTGTTCTTAAAAAATTATTCCAACTATGATTCTATAATAGGCATAATCTTATAACAAAAATTCAGATGACAATGAGTCGACTAAATCTTACCCATGTGAAGAGATGGGGTAGGAAATAGACTTGATTTTGTTTCTAAAATTGAGGACTCATAAAGAATTAAATTTACTCATAGCATTTCTGATGCTGTCTTTTTCACAACACTTACAGAAATTTTCCTTTTCAAACCATTTTTACATGGCTAGGTATAGTATTATGCAGTTTCGACACTGTGTTTTTCACCGCAATTATATTTTGGTAAATTTAACACCAAGCTTAGTTTCCATACTCCAGAGGACATTTGGGGGGGAAATGGAAGAAGTGCCTTGGGATACATGCAGGCAGTGGCTAAGAGCCACCTGTTATTAACAATTGATCACAGGCTACCTAGTGTTGGTACCCAAGTTTATTCTTTGATCCAGTGACTAATTAATTTCCCTTATAGTGATGACTTTCAGAACTGTACAAAGTGAGGGACTGAAAGTAAAATTATTGGTGGCTAGAATGTGTTCTCTTTTTCATATACTCCAATTTAGAAAAATGATTTTTTCATGGACTATGCAGATATAACATAGAATACATGTAGGGATGCATTGAGAAATGGGTAGACTTTATGATTAAAATGTCAGTGCCTCCATTAATATAAATCTGGAATAAAAGAGCTCAAGGATGACATGCTGACAATCAAGTGTCTCCTTATTTTAGTATGTGATTGTACTCATAGAATTCATGTGTTATGGAGACTCCTAATTCTTGGTCATTTCTTGAATATATGGATGAAATTTTTCTGTTCTCGGGACTTTGAACTGGAAAGCATGCTAATTGACTTAGGCTATGGGTTAAACCTTGCAGTGCATACTATCTTCATAGGACTCCCAGGTGTTTCTTCAGGGTGCAGGTTATCTTCATCATTTCATAGCAGAGGTCAGGTGAGACTACAAGGAAAAAAGTGGTAAAATTCTAAAGTGAGCTACCAAGATGGTGGCAAGAGTTGTGACAGCATAGGCAGGGCTTTAAATATTTTCTCTGCATTGGCTTGCCAGGTCAATAGTTTTGCCTCATATTTTAAAAGAGGAGGCAAAAAAGAGGAATCCAACAGACATAAACCCCCTTAACTCCCATCTCCTTGCCTATAATAACAATCCACAGGGGTCTTGAGTTCCCCATCTTCCTTCTCAAGCCCAAACCCTACATCTTAACTCTTTAAGACCAAATGTCCTTCCTCTTTCACTGGGAACTTTCTCCCTCATTCCGTTTCCTCCCAGACCCTGTACCTTGGACAAAAGAAAGCCCTTCTCCCACCACAAAAGTCCTCCTCCTGGAATGAGTGCTAGGTCAGGCTAGTGATGCTTGGAACCCAGAGGGAGCTAGGGGCCATCTGCCAAGGCAACTGGATTGGCCAGATTACCTTATCCCTCACTTGGGTGCCCAGGTCCCAACAGCCCTACAGCCCTCACCCATACCTCTCCGTCTCTCCATTCATTTTTCCTTGACCCTGAAAGGCATGAACCTCTTATATTCAGCTTTATCATGGGAGGTTGAAAGAGGGAAGGGTTTTTTTTGTCTCAGGCTACCCATTCAGATTGCCCCCAAATTTATAACGAATGTTATCTCTGTATGAGATTTGTTTTTGTGTGTGTACTTGTGCATGCATGCCTATATTGGCCCCAGAGCTAATCTAACTATATTAAAAGATTGAGATGGATAATATAACTTTAAACCTAAGTCCCATTATTGGTCACTGTTGTGTACTAGGAAATGGTATTATTCAATAAATACTTTAGTTATTTTGTAATTAGTATTATTCTATTGCTTTGTATTTTCCAGATAAAAGATTTACTTTGCTAACTGTAAACATTTAAGACATGTCACACTATGTAGAGCCATCTTTTAAAAAACAATTCTATTTTGTTCAACATGAAATTCCCAAATATATTGGTGGCCAGGGCTCTTTGAGCCTCTAGGACATTCTGTTCTCATCTTAGAAAATCAGAAAACAAAAACAAGAAAATAAACAAGAAACAAGGAATATCTCACAAAGGAAAGATGATGTGTACTAGAAAGAAAAGCAAAGGCAATTACCAAGAACAGCAAATGGTCCCATTTACTAGGTCCCTGGTATAGGAGGTGAGTGACAGAAAATAAGGTTGAAGAAGCAGTTTGGGAGAAACTTGGGCAAGGCCTTGAAAAGGAGACAAGGAGTCAGGATTTGTGGTTTGGGCAGCAGGGAGCTGCACAATAGTCTCAGTCTTTAAGAGAAGTGATGAAAGAAAGATGTGGTTTCAGAAGTATGTTGCAAAGGTGAAACTGAAGGACAAAAGATGGGAAAGTAAAGTATGAAGTTAGGAGTTTTTTGTAATAGTCTAGGAATGCAATAAAGAAGGTCTGGATGAACACACAGACAGTAAGAGCAGAGAGAAGGAAGCCAACCAAAGAACTGCTCGGGATTGGCACTTAAATGTCTTAGCTAATCATTTGGATTTGGGGATGGAGACTGTATAGTTTCTTATTTTTTTTAAAGAACACTTCCTTTTTTAAGGTTTGATTTATTTATCTTTAGAGGGGAGGGGAAGGAGAGAGGGAGAGAAATATCAATGTATGGTTGCCTCTCATGCATCCCCTGCTGGGAACTAACTTGCAGCCCAGGCATGTGCCCTGACTGGGAATCAAACCAGGATTCTTTGGTTCACAGGCTTGCGCTCAATCCACTGAGCTACACCAACCAGGGCTTATATAATTTCTTATTGATGCTATAGCAAAGTACCACACAGTTCATGGCTTTACATAACACTGGAGGTCAGAAGTCTGATGTGGGTCTCACTGGTCTATAATCAAGCTATCTGCAGGGCTGAGGTTCTGGAGGCTCTATGGGAACATGTTTCTTTATCATTTTCAACTTTCAGAGGCTGAATACATCCCTTGGCTCATGGCCCCTTCCTCCATCTTCAAAGCCAGCATTGGCCTGTTGAATCTTTTTTATATCGCATGATCTGATACTACCCTATTGCCTCTCATTTCCACATTTAAGGGCCTGTGTGACTGCACAGAGTCCACTGGATGATCTGGGCTAATCTCTTGGGCTCAAGGTCAGCTATTTAGCAACCTTAATTCCATATTCCACCTGAATTCTTCTTTGCCCTGTAACCTAACATATTCATAGGTTCCAAGAATTAGGATGTAGACACCTTTGGGAGTCATTATTCTACCACCCCACCCCCAGACAAAAGAGTATAAAGCATGGTGAGTTTCTGACTTATGATCAGGAGAATGGAAATACCAGGAGGCATGTAGGGTAGATGGGTTTGGGATGGTAAGCTCATGAATCCCATGAGATGCACACTCTGAGTTAAGTCACTTACAGGAAGTGAAGGACAGAGCTGACAATACTGAACTGGGATTCTGGAAGGAGATGGAACTGTGAGATACACACCTAGGAGTCATTCCCAGAGGCAGAACATGAAATGAATGGGCAACCTGTTTTATTTGTTTGTTTGTTTGTTGGTCGGTTGGTTGGTTGGTTGGTTGGTTTTTTAAGGAAAGCTGTAAAACACCTAGACTTTGATTACTCAGAAGGAGAAGTCAGTGGTTAGAAAGAGGAAAACAAGAAAAGCATAATTTCAGTGATGCAGAAGATAAGAGAGGGGGGAAAGGAGGAATGGAGAGGTGTGAAAACATTTATGTCATTGTTCATCCATTTATTAATTTTCCATTTAAAATAAGTGCTTTCCTCAGAAGTCTGTAATCTGTAAATTTCTGGAAAAGATGTCTGACATTCAGTGTGTTCCAGAATGCAAGGTATAAATTAGGGATGTGATTAAGATGAGTGCTAGAGGAATTTAAAGGAACATCAGTGGACATTCACCCAGAGACATGCAGCTGATAAATAGCTGAGCTTCAGATCATTCTAGATCAGCTGGTCACCCTCAAGCTCTCTTTTTTCATTCACTATTCTGTGCTGTGCTCTAGACTATAAGATTTGGACAAGCAGAAATGTGAGCTGTGAATTGTTGCCATTCCCAGTTTGTTGTAAGGGGTTCCCACGATTACCCACATCCTCCTCTGAATGAGGACCAATCAACCCATTCAGAAGAATGTAGGGCTATAGAATTTCCTGACAATGATATGCAAGTGTGATTTCCTTCCATTGTAGTGACAGTTAAGAAGCTCTCTTTCCTTTTTGAGCCTTGTAAATTAAATTATGGTAGCTCAGAAAAGATAACATATGATAGAAAATCTACCCACACCCATGTCTATGTTCTCGGTGAACTGTTCATCTTCTAAAACCCACTTTACATGTTGCCTCTTTCAAAAAGCTTCTTCATCCTCCTTTCCCTCTCTCAGTTTTTGACATGTGTCTTTGGTTATGTTGCATAACAATTTGCTCATATTTTCCCTCCCCTAAGATCACTGAGACAGGGGCCAGGTGTTACTATTCCTTGTCTTGGGACAAAACACCTAAAGGGACTTCAACATTTTGTGAAAGAATGAATGGCATTTTCAATTCTCAAAAAAGTATATTTTAAAGAAAGCTAGAAAATAAACCATGCTATCTTTTAAGGTGGGGAATGGAACGTATGCTTACTAGTAACATATTGTTAAGTAATTTAACAAAATGATACCAATGCCATGGCAAAATCTCCAAAAAAGCAGAAAGAAATGGGATCCACTACAGGTGTCAAATAAAAAATCCCCTTCCTTTTTGGCAGCATAATGGCAAAAGATCAGAAAATTGGCTGAACCTCATTTTGCATCTAGATATTTTGTCATTACTTAATCCACTTGGCCAACATTTACAGCATAGACACTTACACAAAGCATCATGCCAAGTGCTATAACGATAAAAAAATGATTCAGTTTTGAGCAGCTTGTTACTAAATGTTTCTTACATGTATTGCCCCATAGCATTCATCTCATATCATTTCCATCAATGTCAGGGTGAAATCCTATTGCATATCATTTCCTGATAGTACTGGAAACTTGTGTGTTCTTGTCTAAGTCTTACTCCACCATTGTTGCTATTGTTGCCATCATAGCATTTTACTGATACTTCTCCAAGGTGATTTTCAGTTATATTTTGACTACCTGTACATGTACTTATCTTCTAACACATGGGCCATATCCATCTTGGTAACTGGTTTTGTAAACATGATCTTACTGGACAGCCACACTCATTCATTTACATATGGTATAGGACTCCTTTTGCATGCCACAGTGATAATTGATCAGTTATCACAGGAATTGTATGGCCTCCAACACCAACAAAATTTACCATCTTGCCCTTTATAGGAAAAGTGTGCTGACCTCTGTTCTACTATATTGAGAGATCCTTGAAGGTGGTGGTTATGTTTTATTCTTTTTGGTTTTAACTTCAACTTCAGGACATTTATTAATTCAATAAATGAATGTTTGAGTTGTACTATGTGCAAGACACTGCTGGGAAATCCCTCAAAAAGCAAAGCAAAGTCTCTGCTCTCAGAAACCTTATATTTTAGTGGTGCAGCAGTGGGGAGAGATGGAGCAGTGAACAGACTAATACCTATGTCAGTGATCAATGTTCTGGGAAAAAACAAACAGATAAAGGAGGTTTTTCTGTGAGGGGTTGGTGGGTGGGTGATTGTGGTAGTAGCAGGGGATTGGTTTTACGTGGGTTCACAAAAAAGGTGACACTGGTGCAAAGAGTCATGTGAATTCCAAAACCTTGTGAGGGGAAGACAGGACGTGCTTGGCATGTTTCAGGAATCACAAGGAGGCTGTGAGCCCAGAGCAGAACAAGGGGTAGTGTGGGAGGAAATGAGGTCACTGTCTGAGTCTGTTTTTCAGGGCTGGTTTTATTCTGGTAAATTTCTCTCTGAGTGAGATGGGAAGCCCCTGGAGGGTAGAGAAGAGGAGAGGCAGGCCTTGTCATGTTTTCTCAGGATTGCTGGCTTCTGAGTGGAGGATAGGCTATGGAAGGAAGGGCAAGAGTGACAGAAGCCAGGAGATTATTTACAAAAGCGTTGTGATAATCCACATAAGAGATGATGTTGGCTTGGCCCGTGATCACAGAGGTGGAATGATGAGGATGTCAGATCTAGCTTCTCAAGCCAGTTTCGTGGTTGGCATTTGATAAATGTCTGTTGAATAAAATGTCAGCATTTCCATTGCAGTCGGTAATGGAATCATCTCTAGAAATTCTGTTTGTGCCACTACAGGGTGTAATCCTGACACCTACTAAAAAATCCTATTGTCATAGCTCTCCAGACATAATTGATGCTCATCCTTCTCTGTTGAGATCCATCAGTAGGTATTCTCTTGTTTCACCTGCGAACAAAGCAGACTAAAAGGACTACACTTTTACTTTAATTTACACATTTGTGGTGGGAAGAGAGAAGAAATTGGAGATAATTCTATTTTTCCATGATTAACCAAAATAATGATTAGTAGGTAAAATCTTTCCATTTCTTTCAAGCCACCTGTAGGAAGAGTTGCTGGGACCAGACAGGATAATAAGTTTCTCACAACAGCAGCCCTGAGCTTTCCATTGCAGGTTGTGGAAACACAAGCAAGCTTTAATATTTCAAACCTCAGCTGCCCATTTGTTCTTTCTTATGTAGTTAATATTAGCAAATGGCTGAAGAGGTGGGATTTTTTTTAAGATACCAGGCTTCTGTGAAGCCAGCAGCTCTTTAATTTTTAACAAGCTCAGCACACTCTACACTTTTAATGAGCAGTTAGCATTCAGGTTGTAGCAAGATGAGCATTAGTTTAACCAAAGCACCACATGGTATTTCTGAAGGATGCTATTTCAAAAGGGGTCAGGGTACTCTAGAAACTGAGAATTTTGTAAATAAATGGAGGTGTGAACACAAAAAGGCCAGTTGTCTGAATCACTAAACACATCTGGATGTGAAGCCTTCCCATAAACTGGGTTGAGAAAAAACCCCAATTTGAACCCGGAGTCCACCGAGTAAACCGCACTATTCTCCCACAGCCAGCAGTGGGCTGCATCTAACATTCCCAGCACTGTTCTGCAGACCTCTGCTAATGGTCTTGAAAGGGAGAAGGTTCAAAGAGACTTGGTTCCCAGGCCTACTAATGAGCATGAGGCCTCTTCCCTTAATGAACCAGGGCTTTTGTGGGATTCTCCCCACTACCCTTTTTGAAGGGAAGGCAATCAGCAGTTCACAAAAGCAGCAAGTCTTCATGGCAAGGAGACTGTGCAGCTGGGCCACCCAAAGGCGGTGTAGAGGAGAGCAAAAAGGCAGGTGGAGGTCGTATCAGGGCTACAGGGCTGTGAGTGTGAGGTTGGACCTCCTGCCAGCCCAGCCAAGCCCTTGGTGGGAGTTTTTAGGCCAGGGGGGCAATGCAGGGTTGGTCCCTCAGTAGTCTGCAAGCCTCTTCAGAGTAATGTGATTGCCTTAAACTGCTTTCTAAATTGTAATCATTACCACTGTTACAACTAATCGAATAAATAGCATAGCCATTAAAATGCTTGTTCTAATCACCTAAATCATTATTACTCATTGATACCCAAGCTCCCTGCAGCCACTAAAGAGGCCCTTAGATATTATTCTCTGTTTTTCTCTGCCCACCCACATCCCACTACTGGATTCAACAATAGATGATTCAGAAGAGTAATAAACGCATGCCAAAAACACTGCCTCTATCACAGTCATCTTTCTGAGATTCAGTGTTTTTTTCTCAGGAACATATTTTGAAAGCTGACATCCCATATTGGAGCATTATTTCTGCAGAAATTGTGTATTTGATCTCATATACATTTCATGCCTGTTTCTCCAATAAGTGCCTTTCTACTTCTCTGAAATGTGGTTTGGTATTTCAGAGTAAAAAGTCCTTAAAACACATATATATGAGCATGCACATTCATAAATTCAAAGTTATGAAAGACTCTATAGTTCATTAATTAATGTTCCTACATTTAATTTTCAACAGAAGGTAAAACTTGGCTGTGACACAATAAGATTATTGTGATGAGATAAAAATTATAAAAATTAGCCCTGGCTGGCATAGCTCAGTGGATTGAGTGCGGGCCTGCAAACCACACAATCGCGGTTCGATTCCCAGTCAGGGCACATGCCTGGGTTGCAGGCCAGTTCCCAGCAGGGGACTCACGAGAGGCAACCATACATTGACATTTCTCTCCTTCTCTCCTTACCTTCCCCTCTAAAGATAAATAAATAAAATCTTTTAAAAATTATGAAAATCACAGTTTCAATAACTTGCCAATTTGGAGTAAGACCCTTTAAAGAACAAAATTGTCCCTCCCCCCCCCCCCCCCCCGACTGCTGCTTTCAATAGCTAGAACTTTGAGAAAATGTTCATTGGTATGCCAGGTATAGTATTGCCTGGTATGCCTGGTATGCCAGGTTAGGGTGTTTGTCCCCTCCTTATTTCCCCAGTGAAAAGAAAGAATTATTTGGAATGTATACAGATTTACTCTGCCATGAACTGTGTTCAGAATTATTCTGAGATTCATTCAAAGCTGACAGCCCCCCATGGCTGACCTCCTCATACCTAATCAGATCTTATGTTCTGTTTCCAGATAGCTGATCAGCTTCCTTGGAATTTGCTGATGACCCAGGAGAGCTGTGCCTGAAGATGGAAACACTGGAGTCGGAGCTGACCTGCCCTATTTGTCTGGAGCTCTTTGAGGACCCTCTCCTGCTACCCTGTGCACACAGTCTCTGCTTCAACTGCGCTCACCGTATCCTGGTGTCACATTGTGCCACCAACGAGTCCGTGGAGTCTATTACCGCCTTCCAGTGCCCTACCTGCCGACATGTCATCACGCTCAGCCAGCGAGGTCTAGACGGGCTCAAGCGCAACGTCACTCTGCAGAACATCATCGACAGGTTCCAGAAAGCATCTGTGAGCGGACCCAATTCCCCCAGCGAGACCCGCCGAGAGCGGGCATTCGACGCCAACGCCATGACCTCAGCCGAGAAAGTTCTCTGTCAGTTCTGTGACCAGGATCCTGCCCAAGATGCTGTGAAGACCTGTGTCACTTGTGAAGTGTCCTACTGTGATGAGTGCCTGAAAGCCACTCACCCAAACAAGAAGCCCTTCACAGGCCATCGTCTGATTGAGCCAATTCCAGACTCCCACATCCGGGGGCTGATGTGCCTGGAGCACGAGGATGAGAAGGTGAATATGTACTGTGTGACCGATGACCAGTTAATCTGTGCCTTGTGTAAACTGGTTGGGCGGCACCGAGATCATCAGGTGGCAGCTTTGAGTGAGCGCTATGACAAATTGAAGGTTAGTCCGATCTGCCTTAAGCCAACCCCTTTCTGCCAGCAAATGTCATGGAAATAAAAAGTGTATTCACTGCTAGCTAACATGGCAGGTGAAGGTTTTCTTCACCTTTGTTATCTGATTTGTTTTAGCATGTTTTTTTGGCAGCCTATAAATGTTACACAATCAGGGTACCTTGTAGAAGTTGACTGCTGCTTGTAATTTTAGCGTTGTCAAGGTGAGAGCAAATTTGAAAAATCTGGGTCATTTTCAATGCTTGCAGTTGGGAGAGAAACAGGCAGACAAAGACAGAAAGAGAGAAGGAGAGAGATAGAGATCAAGAAGGAATGGCAAATAAAATATGGCTTTGGGCATCTGGGGGGGCATTTATTTTCCTCACTCATCAGGGAAAAGTAATTTCATTGGCATTGTACCTGTGTCTAGTTACTGCACAAACAAAAGACTAGAAGAGGAATGCCTGAAGCAAATGTGGGATTTTTAGAGGACATGTGACCTTTTATTCCTTGTGGAAATGATATCCACCTTATTGGTGAACTAGAGGGCTCTGACCATCTCGGGTTTCACAAAAGAATTCCTTTTCGTAGAAGCTTTTTATTCAGTAAGGTTGCAGGCAAGACTGTTTGAACTTCACTTTTAACGTGAAATTATTAACTTAACCCCAGCTTGGGGAGTTATAATTAATATGACTATTCATCAAATTAAAAAATCTCTCTAAATATGGATAGAATGCACCAGGGAGGAAATAAGCCAGGTCTCCAGATGTCTGTTCAACTTCAGATCATGGTGGGTCTAATTATTGCAACCTCAGCTGAGAGAGTCTGCTATTAGTGAGATACTATGTTCACCAGCTAATTTTAGTTCACAAGATGTCAATTAAAAGGAAAGGAAGTATAAATTAAGAGCTTTGAGTGAATATATATTGAAGTCCTTCCTCTCAGGAAAAACACACACCATTTTGTTGAGCAAACAGAAAAGGAGTCACATGATCTAAAGAGTATTACCACTCAGAGCACATTGTCACCTTTCACAAATTGTTCCTATCACTTCTCAGTGTGAATGGATGCTTGTGTTGCCTGGGACCTCACAGTTTATTTTGTGACTGGATTTACAGAGCACGTCTGTGATTTGGTTCATCCATTTTTTCATATGATGAGGGAAGTTGACATGCTGAAGTGAATCCCTGCTTCCAAATGTCATTTGGGGAACAAAGCATCACCTGGGCAGCATGCCTCACTTAAAGTATCCAATGATGACTGGTGCAAATCCATCTTTAAACATGGAGGGGAAGTTAAGCCCAAGGATTTAGTGACATAGACAAAGGAAGACAGACAATGACTGGTTTTCTAGTGCAATGCATGGCAGTAGCCAGAAACACACTGCAAAAGTTAGTAATAGCAAAGGCAGTGCATGTATAAATTGTGCCTCTAAAACAAATTCTTTAGATTTGATATGGCTGTCAAATTTGAGAAACAAACACAAACTCCCTCTACCTGCTTTTTGATTAGGGACAAAATGTTTAGGATGACTGGACATAGGTGTTTTTGTTTTCCAAAATGTAAACATACAAAATCTTTTTGAGCTCTTATCAAAAATGTTCCTTTGATTGGATTAACATTGCCTCTTAATGATCATTTGTTAAAGCAGCACAGTGATGGTCAATAGTGGACCACTCCCGGATTTGATACTTAAACCTGGTAGTCAAGTTTTTCTCATTACTTGTATACTGTCACAGAGGAGTTATTAATTATGTATATAATACTTCCAAATTTATGAGGTGATGCTATCATGCTCTAACTTTTTTTGTGGTAAAATCGAAATTGTTCAATTGTAAGCCCCACACACTTGTCTAATTAAGCCAGTGGGTTAGCGGGTGTTGATACTGTCACCAGGAGGGCCTGACAATTAACAATGTAGTATATTTTATCTTCTAATTATAGGAATATAAGCATATAAATGGTACCCAATGCACCAAAACACATTTACAGCCGCTCAACAAAATATATTTATGAGCACTTATTTACAGCCATTCCACAAAATGTGTTTATAAGCATTTAAACAAATAACATGCTAGCATGGCATGTTTCTTCTAAAAAATGCCAGTTATGTTAGAATAAAAGAATCATAAGCATATATGACATTTGGGTGTCTATGCTATTTCAGTTATTACATACTTATGAACATATGTACTTCCTTGCCTTTTAAAAACCTCAGTGCAACATAAGCATTGATATTTGAAGAAAGTACCAGCATCTAGAAAAGACCTTACTTAACCAAGGAAGCATATTTTTGTTAGTTATTACTTTGGTCTGAAAAAGTAAATGCATCTGTAAGTGTGTATTTTCCTTAGGCTTTCACACCTGAGGATGCTTTCATTGATAAGATGATAGATTCACTCTATTGATTTTGGATATATAAGGATTCAGGTGTCTCCTGTTTGAAATTGTTTTTATCCTTCTGTTAGTAAAAGTCCATTTCTTTGAAGATGGGGAATTCTGACATAATTATGAAGAAGAATCATTTCTTGCAACAGCACTAAACCTTGGGGGACATTTTTACTCATACTAGGTGTCTGTATACATGTGTTTATATAGGGAATTGGCATATACCTTTGTACATTTTTTCTAGGCGTAAAAGAAAATGTCTCATAAAAATTCCAACATGTAGAATTCGTGCAAATAAAATCTTCCACATCCATCTAAACTAGCATCATGTCAGTAATCTAATGCTTTCAGAGATTATGCATTGAAAAGCACTCATAAAATACTGAAGCAAAGAGAAAAGTAAGCCAGCATTTCCTGAACTCTATTTTAAGATAAAAAGAGAAAAGTCTTCATGCCAAATGAATAAGTCTCTAAATGGAGCATATCATAAGGTGGACCTTTTTACATCATTTTAATTGAATTTTAAGAAGCCTCTCAGTCCTCCAACCTTGGATTAAAAGTTTGATTTGTGAACATATAACATATAAGAGAATTTAATATAATGCATTCCAGAGTTTTCAAGGAATTACAATGCATAACTCCTTTTCTTCTGTTCCAACATACAATGTTGGAGCTCTTGTTTCTTTTCTCTAGTTACACCTATAAAAATATACAAACTGAGAAAAGTTGACCTTTCCTTGACCTTCAATTTCAGCATAGCCCCCACTTCAAGTTAGCTGACACTGAAGTTTCAAACCATTGTCTTACTATTCTGACTCTAAAAGTTGGCAGAGGGAGTGTATTTGTACAATGCTTATGTCAATGGATCACCCCATTGGAATTTTGTAATAGTTTGATAGAGGTTCCAATTAAAGCTCAGCTTTCCTATGTAGCCCTTCTTATCTGGAGGTGAAGACTTGGGATTTCACTCTTGGGTTTCATTTATAGATTGTAAGGTTTTATATTTTTAAAAGTCTTGTACTTTATTTGAAATTGGGAAAGTTGTAAGTAGATACCGAGACATTTTTTAGTTTTCCTCAGAATTCTTTAACTTGTTTCTTTTTTGAAAGTAGTAGCAGGCATAGTGCAGGTTCCAATGAAAGGTGTGTTTGTGGTACATGTAGTAGCTAGGGGCTAGGGATGCTGCTACATCTTACCATGTGCAGCATCTATTCTCTACCACATAGAATGATCTGGCCCCAAATATCAATAGTGCCCAGGTTCAGAAACACTTGTCTGTGAGAAGATCTTAGTGTTTGTCCCTGTGTTAACTGGCTAGGGCTGCCATAACAAAGGACCACAAACTAGGTGGCCTAAGTAATAAAATTTATTTTCTCACAGTTCTGTACACCAGAAGTCCAAAACAAGGGGTCAGCATGTTGATTCCTTCTGAGGACTGTAAGGAAATGGTGTGTTCCAGGCCTTTCTCCTTGGATTATAGGTGGCTGTCTTTTCCCTGTGTCTCATCACCTGACATTCTCCCTGTGTGCTTGTCTTTGTGTCCAGACTTCCCCTTTGTATAAAGAAATTACTCATATAGAATTAAGGGCCCATTCTACTCTAGTATAACCTCATGATAGGTAATTATATGTGCAATGACCCCATTCCTAAATAAGATCACATTCTGAAGTGTTGGAGGTTAGGACTTCAACAGATGAACTTTGGGGGAGGGGCACAATTCAACCTATAACATTCACTTACTATGGTGTATACACAGTTATCTAGTCACTTGAACACATGTTAATGTCTCTATCAAGGATTTAATTACCTTAAGTTAGGCAGAGACCTTTCACTCACACTATCATCACTCACCTATGACTGAGCACAGAGTCTTGTAGATAATTAATTCTCAATAAATATTTGTGAACTGCTTCATTAATCATCAACTATTAACACTACATAAAAGTTAAAATTAAATTCATAATGACATTGCAAATATTCATTCATATATATGACAAAACATCTGTAAAATCATTTCTAAATAAGAATGGAGCCAGATATTATATTTTATTCAATTGGACATGAACCATTATTTTGGTATACATTGTACTTTGTTGTCTTAAACTTACTGGTGTGAATTTGGATAAACTAGATCTCAAATAACTTAGGACAATTCATATTTTTATAAATTATCTAGAACAATTTATATTTATTTCATGCTGATATGTGATAGACATTATTTATTTTATCCTCCCAACAATCATATCTGGCATATAGATTTTTTAGAGACATGAAAAAGTTAATATGTGCTAATAAGTGAAGTCAATATAAACAGACACAGTTCCCCTACTTCACGGAACTTGTAGTATAGTACAGAATTCCAGTAGGTAAATATTTTCTCTGGTGGTGAATGTAGACACATCATGCCCAAAGCAAGGACACCAATCCCAGACCGCAGAGATAAAAAGGGACCATTACACCTATCATTTCCAAGCCTTTTATTTAAAAACAATATCTAATTACTAGATATCTATACATTCTCTGATATCAGTCTTTCTTTTTATTTTTATCACATATAGCATTCCATCATGTAATATTATACATTTTTTTCAAGCTAATTCACAATAATTTAAAGCTAGATTTTAATCTAAAATGTAGATAGATATACTTTAGGCTGTTTCACCATATAATGCCATGGGATATGTAAATAAGTTAGTCTTATGTCTCCTAAAATGTTTTTATTAAATGGAGTCTCACCAGTTCCAACTGGCTCCTTCAAAATGCAATTCTGCTTGTTCTCATTTCATGGGAACAATTCTTTAGTGTGCACTATTTGTTTTTTTAAAGTTCCCATGTGATGAAAATATTATTTCCAAACATTTTCAAAATGAGTTAAACCTATATTTTAGGTTTCTTAGTTGCTACAAAATTACTTATGATATGTGGAGTAAAATAAAACATCTCCAGGGATATGTTTTTAACAGGAAGCTCAAGGCCACATTGTTCCTTTCTCTCCTTCTCACCTATCTATCCCCCTTCATGAACTCCCTCTCCCTTCTTTCACCAGAGGAGAGAAATATATTATTGCCTAATGATTTATTATTATGGAATCATTTTTTATAAGCTCAAAAAGTTCTGAAAAAATGCAGTCAGGTAAAGCACATACACAAGGTACCTTTACTCTTGTGGATGTGTAAACAAATGTAATTCTTGGGCATGTTGCCTAAAGTTCTTGTGCTGCATAGTACCCATCTGTAAAACAGGGCCAATAATGTACTTACTTACATAGAAACTTTGAGAGAACAAAATCAAATGTTTCATGTATACCCTCATCATTCGGCCTGGCACAAAAGAAGCCTGAAATATATGTGAGAACATGTTACCAACCAGGGGATAAAATGATGTGATGGTTAAGATGTGGACTTTGGAGGTGGACTGTCTGCCAATTATTTTTTAACCTTGTGTTATTGGAGTGTGAGATAAGGATTCATGTTGTTGCTTTAATGTGTTTTTGTAGTTTTGTTTCTAAAGCACCTGGCAAAGGACAGAGGCACAACAATGAATAAACACTTGTTGATGGACTTGCAGAATTGATGGGTTAGGAGTGCTGCAGGATTTGGAGGAGGAAGAGATGATTCTGGTTTTGAGTAGACAAGAAACCTTGCTTCAGGGTGCTGGGGTTTAGCTGCCATGAGAGATCAGTGGATTATGCATCAAAGAAGAAGAGTGAGGCATTCCTCAGGAGTGAGGCCAGCAGAGACCTGTTGGCAGGAATCTGCAAGACAGCTTAGGGATTCTAGACAATGCTGGCTAGAGCACAGGGTGCTGATTGAGGGGCCAGGAGAGAGAATGTTGGAAAAGTCATGTTGGGAGATTCCGAAAGTCTTCGAATGCCCCAAACTAAGAGTTTGGGGAATTTCAACATGGAAGTAATTTTGTTTTTGAGAGAGGCTGATGTATATGTTCTGAAGGTAAAGTCAAATAAGGATATCAAAAGGATTAGGGTTACTGTGAGCACAGAAGAAACAGAAGGGGGAAGAGTAATGTAAAGACATTCACATTACTCTAGGTTTTGTCATAGGTCTCTTTTTTACTCGGCAAACTGAAGTAGTATTATAGGTCAAAACCCACCATACTGTCAGCAAAAACATGCAAGGATGTGAGATTCAATGTCTTGCCCACGAAGACTAAGAAGAAATAGGAGGTGTCATTACTGATTGGCTCCTGGATCCAGGCATGTATGCAATTCTTTTCCTTTTTCCCTAATGCAGCAACACACTGACAATGACGTGTGATAATTTCTTCTGGCTTTTTGTTTCACTATAAAGGAGGATGCTATTCTAACCTCTCAATGCCTACTACAAACCTAAGGGACATTTTAGAGCCTGAAAAAACCTTGGAGCTCATGTTGTTTTACCCCCATTCTGTAGATGAGGCAATTGAGGCCCAGAGTGGTAAAATGGAGTTGCCCAAAATCACATGGTGAAATGACTCTGAACTAGGAATAGAACACAGTTCCCCAGCTGCCCAGTTTGTTCTGTGTCTCTCTGGCTACTTCCTATTGCAGCCAACAGCGCCAGTTCAGACACCATTGCCTTTTGAGCAATCCCATCATTTCTGATGTTTCTGGTAAGGTTTTGAGACTAAATCCAATTATTTTATATGACTTTAAACACACACCTGGCTTGGCTCTATGCTACTAACGTGGATGTATAATGATGCCTCTAGAGTCACCAAAAAAGATGCCTTAAGATACTCCCATGCTGATGTTTTCTACAGTTGAGCCATTGTAGACTAGGTTATCTTGAAGGGCCACACCTCATGTCAGGAGCTGGGCTCACATAGAGGAAAAGAGATGCTCGTTTGGAAACGAATGAATCATAATTACAGCTTCCATGGGCTCCCTACTTTCCTTCTTTGAGTCATTTTTTCCTGAATGTCTTAATATATAAAGTCGGTAAACATAAGTGAGGAGTATCTGTGCATGGTATTTAAACTGAAGTTGAAAAGTTTTGAGAGAACACAATTCATTTTGAACAGTTACAAAGTTAAAGCTAGTATAATTTGCTGAAATTACATTAACTAAATATTTTATTTTTTAAGGCTGTGCTCTCAAAAGTGTCTTTCATTGTATGTCATTGACAAACTATAAATTAGGTTATATGTAGAAATACTGGTAAATTTGACACTGGCTAGGTAAATAATAAAGAGGATATGAATGGCCTGAAAAATGAATATGGCTAAAGATTTGATTTATTTTAGTATGTGATGTAAACATTTTGGAGAAATCTGATAAAGCTGCATTTACAAAATCCACTTCAAACTTACTCATTTTATGTTTTTGACCTTTGGGCATAATACTTAAGGTGTTTCAACACCCATGAGGATAGCTTTCTATGAGGAAAACACATTTTATATTTCTCATCAAAAAAGAAAATGCTTATAAAGTGTTTAGCATGGTGATTGGCACATAGTAAGCATTCCATGAACACGAGGTATTATTATATCTGGGCATTTACTGTTACAATAAAGACTTCATTGGTGTGATTCAATCATGAATTTCCTGACAGTATCATAAATTACTCAGTCATTATAGGGTTGATTGGTGTTTCTGGCTGACATGGGAAACTTGGAACAACCCTCAGGGGAATTATAATTGGGTGGAAACTTTGATCTCCTTTTTTCTAAACCAAGCTAAGTAGTAAACTGGGCTTTTAAGAAGCAGTGAGTGGTAGACTGAAAGAAATGGCTTTAAAGACAAGCACCATTTTGAAGTTCATGGGGGATGAGCTGGTCTTTCATATTCCTGAGTTAACTGACAGAACCAACACCATAGGTGCTGATGGAGGACCTACAACTGCTTCCTAGGAAAGAGAAGCTGGCGTTTGGGTTTATGCTATGACAGTCACATTCAGACATGTATAGACAGATGTAACAAATATATGTGACATCATACACAGGCAGCCCGGACCAATCACAAGCTCAGTTGTGAGCTTTCTTCTTTATTGTAGGTTGTCTTTACTTTGTGAATGAAGAATGGACCAGGCAGGACTTGGGCTGTGTGCTAACAGCTATCTCCCTTAGAATAGGAAGAAAGAGGGTTTCAATATTGGTTACAACTAGAGAAGGAGGAAAGTATAAAGTGAATGAGCTTGCAGAAGAGCAGAATGCATAGAACAGCAGTATTATCATCAGCCTCTTCCCTTATATTTATTTTACTGTTTATAGGGGGGAATCAGGAAAATAATGGTTTTTATTCACATTGGGATAGACTGGGTTCTTGTTACTGAAACAATATGGAAAACATGAAAATCTTCTGGCCCCTTTGTGCATTTACAAATAGTCATTTTCCCCATCTGCTTTATCAAATGCTGCCTTAAAAAATAGAAAAGAACACTTATTTATTCACCCAAGTAATATTTGTGTGTAGTTAATGAGATAAGCACCAGGTAAACTCTAGGAATGTAGAAATGAATAACAAAGATAAATCACTGCTTCCATGGTCTAGGTGTAACTATAACTTGTGATAAGAGTATATATAAAAGGGCTATGAAAACAAGTCCATGAAACTCAACCCATGGGATAGTTTTTAATATGAATAATAGTAAAGAATTGCTGGCTTAAGTGTTGCTATCTGGAAATCACCTAATTCTGAAAGCTGAAGTGAAAACTCATTTCAATGAAAAGCAATGTTCAGAGAGGACAAGTTGTGCATTCCTTTGAAGTAACAGATAAGGGAAAATATGAGGGTTCCAATCCATGGCAATATCTGGGCCAGATCCTTTCTTATTAAAAGTCTACTGTTCATGGGCTGGACTGTTAGCTCTCCTCACGTACTTTCTTCAGAGGCCTGTTTCTTTCCTGAACAAGGCAAATAGGTCAGGTAAATATCTAGGCTAAGAAGCAGTTTATGTCATTTCCACTGTGAAAGGACCCATCTCTAGGAAGATGTTGTGAGCAGTAGCTGGAGGAAGTGCCATTGTGTTACCAAGCTAGCTGGTTGGTGGGCGTACTTTATCTATTATGGAATTTTTACAAACTTAGGTGTTAGGACGAATATCCTGGCCTGGTAAGAGAGGTTTATTTCCTCTCCTTTTGCCCCTTGCCATGGCTGTTCAGAGCTCAGTTGCTCTAATTTGGTGTCATCAGATTTAAGGCTGACAGGAGCGATATGGGCAGACTTTCAGAGTCGTGCTTACTATGACCTATTGCTTCTGGAAGGCGTAGGAAACATAGGGTGCAAATACAAACCCCACTAAAGGAGCTTGGAGGGACATGCTTTTTTTGCCCCTAGATTTCTGGGTCAAGTTTTAGACAGTTCCAGCAAACAATGGTCTCATTCATTCATAGTATTTCAGCTCAGTAAGTGAAATGATTCCACTTCTTCTTTTATTGTGGAAATTTATCTGGAAACATATTATGCAAGGCTATCATACTGCCTCCATACTTCCAGGAAAAAATGCTTGTAGGCCAGGGCTGAGTGGTAGTAGAAGGAGGAAGAGTTATTTTTCAAGATGCTGCTTTAAGTTGTTTTGAGGGTGTGGTTCAAGGGTATTTGTGGATGCAACACCAAGAACTAGCTATTACCAAGAGTAATAACTAGCATTTGTAAATCTCCAGATTGACAGTTTGCGAAGCACTTTCAAGTGTTATTTGATCCTTAGAACAACCGTGTATCCCCTGCAAAAATATGACAATGATAACACCTGCTCATTAGGGATCCTAGGTAGATTAAATGAGATAATATATAGGTCTAAGTGTCTAGTCCAGCATCCAGTAGATGGGAGTAGCTTGGTAAATAGGAACCTTCTTAAACATGCAGAACATGAGGCCACAGGAAATTAAATAGCTTAGCTACAGTTAGAGAAATTGAAGTTTGGGAGCTCAGACTCAGGGACCCCATCTTGCCCCTAACTAATCATCCCCTATGATTAAGGCAGAAGGAACTATGGCTCAAACATGCCACACTTCAAAAAATTAGCAAGAAGGAAACAGTGCTTGGGTAATGGAGACACAAAATACTTTTGTATTAGGTTTTTTTCTAATTATATATATATATATATTTTAATTTATTTAATTATTTTTCAAGTACAGTTGTCTGTCTATTACTCCCATCCCACCCCCCGTGCTCCCCCCTCCCTCCCATTTCCACCCTTCTCAGTTGTTGTCCATGTATCCTTTATATATGTTCCTCTAAATCCCTCCCCTATTTCCCCTGAAATTCCCTCCCCTCTTCCCTCTGGTCACTGTCAGCGTGTTTTCTCTTTCAGTGTCTTTGGTTATATTTTGCTTGCTTGTTTGTTTTGTTGTTTAGCTTCCCGTTAAAGGTGAGATCATATGGTATTTGTCCTTCAACACCTGCCTTATTTCACTCAGCATAATGCTTTCCAGTTCCATCCATGCTGTTGCAAAGCATAGGAGCTCCTCCTTTCTTTCTGCTGCATACAATTCCATTGTGTTAATGTACCATAGCTTTTTGATCCAGTCATTTACTGATGGGCATCTAGGTTGCTTCCAACTCTTGGCTATCGTGAATTGTGCTGCTATGAACATTGGTGTGCATAGGTTCTTTGGGATTGGTATTTCAGGGTTCTTAGGATATACTCCTAACAGTGGAATTGCTGGGTCAAAAGGCAGGTCCAATTTTAGTTTTCTGAGAAAATTCCATCCTGTTTTCCGTAATGGTTGTACCAGTCTGCAATCCCACCAACAGTGGACCAGAGTCCCCTTTTCCCCACACCCTCTCCAACATTTGTTGTTTATTGCTTTGTTTATGATAGCCATTCTCACCGGTGTGATGTGGTATCTCATTGTGGTTCTAATTTGCATCTCTCTGATAGCAAGCGATATTGATCATCTCTTCATGTGTCTCTGGGTCCTCTGTGTGTCCTCCTTGGAGAAGTGTCTGTTCAAGTCCTTTTCCCATTTTTAATTGGGTTAGTTGTCTTCTTAGAGTGAAGTCGTGTGAGTGCTTTGTGTATTAGTTTTTGACACAAGTACTCCCTGGACTGAACCAAGCTTCCTTTAAAATGGTGACTGTGATTGAAGATGATCTATTTTCAGTTCTAATATAAACAAAGAAGTAAAAATACAAAGTTGAAGTATGGATCCATGTGGAATAATTTTTATTTACTTACAGTAATGTTGAATTGTTTAATATTCATCAGCTACTCTATATGTAAGTGTTAAATGAAGGAATGAATGAATCTCTGATGGTCCCTAAATTCATTTCATCAGTTGAAATGTGATTATTTGCCCTGGCTAAAAATAGAAACTTAGAGTCTTGGTCTATGAGTTTGACATTTCAAATCTCTTAAGAGACCTAAATGAGTTCTTATTCATATTTAGTTATTTTTGGCAAAGCATGGATGCAATTAAAAGTGGTCACTACATGTTAGTCACTAACAAAGTTTTTTTTGTCTGTTATCCACTCTTCTTTCTAGAATTGCTAATCAGTCACAATATAAGTTTAAATTAGTTTCTTAGACCAGAATGTCTCAATCATAAATGTACCCAGGAACCACTTGAGCATCTTGTTAAAATGCACATTCTGATTCAGCAGGTCTGAGACTGGTTTGAAGTCTGATTATAACTTATACCCTGGCCTTGCCATTTTAGAGTTGTGTGAACTCAGATTGAGGAAAAAAACAAAACTAACTTACCTGAGCCCCATTTCCTCATCTGTATAAAATAGGCAATAATTTAGGATTGAATCCTGTGATGCTTGACCCTTGGAAAGCCCTGGACTAAATAGAGTGGCTCTTCTCCCCATTACCATTTTACTCCCTGACCACTTCTATCTCTCCCACTCTTTATTCCAAATTTGAAGCCTTTTTTTCTGTTGTAAAGACAATACAGGTTCTCTTAAGAAGTCTGAGTATTCCAAGTTTATATAAATAAAAGTGAACAATTTCCCTTCTCAATCCTTCTATCCCTTCCTCTATTTACTCCAGATTATTCTTAAAGGACCAACTCTGAGCTCACTGAAGCTACTTCTAGCATAGCTTTCCATAAAATTATTTAACCTCAGACACTCCATATCTTTTTTACCACTCCTTTGTAATCACATAGTATCCCATATTATTTTATAAATATTCTTTTTTAAAAGATTTTTTATTTATTAATTTTTAGAGAGGAGAAGGGAGGGAGAAAGAAAGAGAGAGAAACATCAATGTGTGGTTGCCTCTTGAGCGTCCCCTACTGGGGATCTGACCCGCAACCCAGGCGTGTGCCCTGACTGGGAATGGAACCGGTGATGCTTTGGTTTGCAGGCTGGCACTAAATCTACTGACCCACACCAACCAGGGCTATTTTATAAATATCCTTTGATCATAATAAGCCTTCTCGCCCCAATCATTCATCTATTTCTCAAGCCCAGTGACTATATTTTGTAGTTCTTTTGTATCTGATTACTCAATTTTCAATGACTAGAACATTTTTAGAAGTGACAAGATATTCTTATCAGCAGTAATGCTTGTTGAAACAAATGAAACAGCTCATAATAGTTTAATCATATTATAGTCTCTACTATGATGGTAGAATTTGCCCATCAGATAAAAAAGAAAAACCATAGCCTACCAGCCTTTCTTTGCAATTTTGAATACATAAACAAGCAAAATATTGTCTTTCAGATCTCTGCATTCATTTCTTTGTCTACAAACTGCTCCCCAAAGATTACAAAAAGACTATTTGATTTTTTTAAACTTTAGTTCGGGCAGGGGTGGTGAAATATTTGCCATTCACAAGAGATAGAGCAAAATAATGTTGTATACATATACGTACACACTCTTTATGCACACACACAGATACACCAGAGACAGTTTTTATGTATATATTTTCTTTCTTGCTAACTTAGTACAGTTATATTTATTTCCATTTTGAGGATGATAAGAAATCATGAAGACCTTAGACTAAGCTTAGCAGTTCACAGTTGCCTTATTATCATAAGTTGAGGATCAAGAGGACTGATACTAGCATTTAGTGGATCAAGGCCAGGGATGCTATTAAATGTCCTCAAGGCACAGGATGGCCACCATGGCAGAAAATCCTTTTGCTCTAAATGTCATTGGTGCCAAGGCTGAGACACCCTGAATTGAACCAAAGCATTTTTGCCAGCAACACAAAGGAAAACACTCGGCTTCACTCTCAGGCATTTACTTGTTTGTGTGACCTCCAAAACCAAATCTATTTTGAGAGATAAAAAGTACAGCATTTACAGAATCTCCCTGCACCATCTGTGGCCACCCTGAGTGGCAGGCTGGCAGCCACCCCTAGGGCTCTGTGCATAGCAGGCTTTTTCCACCCCAAGGCGCCCAGCCTGTCTTGAGCAGTCTGGGCCCGCACATGCTGTCCTTTGAGCTGTTTCAGCAATATTCACACCTCCAAAGGCTTATTAAATATTCTTTAATCTTTTCCCAAAACTTTATTTAGGTACAGTTGATACTATCTGCTTTCCCCCAGATTTCCTAGTTACTGTAGTTCATGTTCAGGACTACCTTCCAGGTGTAGCTGTTCTGTATCAGAGACAGCCTGGGGCTTTCTACCAAGTGGGAAGTCTGCAGAGAATAGGCTGGCAGCTAAGATATTCACACACATGGCTTATATTTGATACACAATAGTTTTAATTGTGATATATTCAAAGTGAATTATTTCTATGGATCAAAAGTTCCTCATTAAATCTCTTAGTCTATTTTAAAACGGTCTTCCTAAGGAACTGTTTACATTTGCATAGCTCTGTATCTTTATCTGTGCAAAACTGTAGATTCTAAACTCCTGAAGCTGAAAACTTGGAATGGCATAAATCAAATGTGAGTCTTCAACTCCAAGGTTAAAATTATTTAAGCATAGTTTCCAAGCATTTGTTTCTGCAGGCAGATACTTTGTATTTCACAAGAGGTTCATGTTGTAAAAGCCCTGAGCTGGAAAGATTTTGGTCATTGTCTAGTCCAGTGGTTTTCATCCTGGCTACACATAGATCATCTTGAGCAAGGGCCCAGCTCAATGGAACATGATCTGGGGTGCAGCTCAGGCCCTGGAATTTTTCCAAAACTTGCCAAGTGATTCCAGTGTACACACTTGGTTGAAAACTTTAATATTAACCAACCTCTCAATTACAAATGGGGAAACTGAGGCCCAGATTAATTTATAAAGGCAAGAGCTAGCAAACATTGTATAAGAAGCAATAAAAATTGTCAGCTTTATAACTAAGGTAGGGGCGGAGATGGGAGGGAGGTGGGGAGCAGGGGGGGGGCAGGGCTGGGAATACAAGAAAGAAAACTGTACTTGAACAAGAGTTAAATAAAAAAAATTGTCAGCTTTGCAGGTTATACAGTTCCCACTGGGACTGTTCAAGTCTGCCCTGGTGTGAAAGCAGCTGCAGACAATACATAAACAAATGGGCATGGCTGTGTGCCAGTGAAACTGTATAAAAGCAGGTGGCTGGACGATTTGGCCCATAGGCCATGGTTTGCTAACCCATGATTTAGGCCTCATAATTGATTAGTAGAAACCCATATGCTAGACCACAAATACACCAACCTTCAGTAACTGTTTTTTTGCTTGATGTGGTCTTCTTGTTCGAGGCAGTGTCTGTAAGATACGCAGTCTCTGTAGAATTTAAATAAATACCTTTATGTAAGTTAAGTATCTTACTGTAGATACTCTTAACCTGTAGCACAGATATTTTCATTATCTGTGTTCTTATGATAGGTCATCATTTTGAAGACATTTATCAAATTTAAGTTAATAATCATAACAATGTCTCTGTTCTACTAGAGTTATAAACCAGTCATACTATTCCTGCCCAAGAGATTTTTCAGCTGGAAAATCAGAAAATACAATGATGTAATCAGAATACCAAAATAAGAAGGGAGAAAGAATATCTTCTGCTAAGGAAAATGGGATCTGATTTTATTTTCAAGTAGTGAAGAAATTAGTTGTAAATCTATAATTCTTTATCGTTGTATTGATGACCAAGGAGGGGATATTTTATTTAGATTTCTTTTGAATAAATCTGAGCAAATTTGAAGGTTATCTCTAATAGCTAGAGATGCTTTGTAGGAGTTTTGGGGAGTGACTATAGAGTAAGGCCAAGATGGTGAAAATGAATCCATCACCATTAATGTGGGAAGTTATGTATTTGGCTCTTATTCACTGTTTGTGTGGCCCTTCCTTCAAAATGCACTCACAAAAATAGGTTTCTTGGAAGGTTGAAAGCCATTGAATCTGTTCATTGTCCTTGGAAATTGATTTATCTGTATTTGGTAATTACCTATATTTTTCAGAGAAAATGACTTCATCCCTTCCATTTTGTGCCTAAACAATACATTTGATAAAAGTTCTTCCTGTTCTGAAAAATATCATGGTCATATTTATAAGGATAAAATCGCTGTCTGTCAATGATTTCTCAGGATGGATAAACACTAGAGATGGTGAAACAAAAATAATCTGTCTCCCACAGGAAGTGTCTCTTGTCCATCTCTGTCCACCTCTTGATCCCCCACTTTATGATGCCCTCCACCCATATTGTTCCTCTTTATGCTGCCATTGTTGAACTGGGTTTTACTGAAGGGGCATTATAGAAGGACATCATAGGTAATAATATGAGAGAGAGAGAGACATCACAGATAATAGCAGCAGAGAGAGAGACCTACTAGAGGGAACATAGGAGATTAAAGTAATCCAGTACCCCATCTGACCACATGAATAATAGTGATAATACTTTATGAGGCCTACCCATACTAATTATAATATGCATAATAATAATAGGTCATTTTGATTTTATTCTTATATCATGCTGTTTTTCCCTTCTTGCCTCTTTCTATGATGTTCATGGTCATTGGCTTGCAAGTTTTAGAAGGGACTGGAAACTGGTTGAGATGAATGGTTTCTCTGAGGCTTTGTCCATAATCTTCCTGGCATTATTAAGTTTTTCTGAATCATATTTGGTTAGAGGAGATTTACAGCTCCATCGGCCTTATTTGAGTTTTGTCTCTGCCTCAGACAAGTTTGCTTTTGAGGTTTCTGAAAATCCCTAAACCTGAGTGTTCCAAATTCTAAAACTAGTCCTAATAGCTGCTTCTCATGGCTTACATGAGGAATACATAGATCCTGCCTCTAAGTGGTTGAGTAGAATGCCTGGTACTCCAGAAACCTTCAACAAACAGTGGTAAATTATTATCTTTAGTGCTATTATTTTTAGTCTACTCTCTGTCATAAGGTAGTCTGTGGCTTCATCACATCTGTGTGTAAGGTTAGGAGAAATGCAAGAGGGAGGAACACACTGGAGAATGAATCTATCCCCCCATGAATGTGAGGACAGCTATATCTAAGTCTGCTTTCTCCACTTCGCTCACTCCACCCTAGTAAAACTTTACTGCTGCCTTAATCTTTGATTCTTGAGGCTCGGGGGAAGAGTTATTTTTCCAGTGCTGTTGAGAGTTATATAGCCCTAAGTGATTTTTATGAAATAACAGTGTTCCAAAGGAGTGTTACAGAGATGAGTGATGTGAGTTAATACCAAGCATTTCTTCTGGCAAGGAAGTGTTAGGTGATAAGAGACATGCTGAAGGTTGAACTGACGATCCTCATCCAGATTAAGTTCTGCCCTTGAGGTTGTCTTTGTAGGATGGTTTGTTTGGGAGGTTTTTGCTGTTACTATTTAAAGAATACTTATTATGTTAAAATATTTTTTTAAAGTTTTCTAAGTAATAAGTTCCATGCAATAAAAGACAACAAGCAGTGATATAATGCCAAAACATTTCAGGTGTGCCCCAAACATCATGGCAGGATTAAAGGCAGAAGCTCATGGAGCCTGGTTATTTAACTTGTATAAAGTCTTAAACTACCATCAGAAGTCCCTGTAGGACACAGGTCCCCAACCTCTGGTCTGCAGACCAGTACCAGCCTGGCCTGTTAGGAACTGTGCTGCACAGCAGGAGGTAAGCTTGATTGTAAGCTTGTAATGAATGTAAGCTAGAATGTAAACTTGAATCATCCTAGAAACCATCCCCACCCCCCCACCCCCATCCATGAAAAAATTGTCTCCCACAAAAGTGATTCCTGGTGCTAGAAAAGCTGGGGGACTGCTGCTGTAGGACATGCTATTATTTGGGAGTTACATTTAAAAATGCATTGTCAATATTCAATATTTTTTAAAGTTCTGGATCTCTAAACTATAAGCTTATTCAAATATTTATTTATTTACCATAGCAGCCAGTATTCCCAAACAGAACTAAAGGAGAAAAAAAATAAAGAAAAACTACATAGAAAAATAATTGACTACTATTAACTGGTAAACAAAAGTTTTACAAAAACAATCAAACAAAACAACCCCAACATTGTTTGAGGGCATTAAAGTGGCATTTTTTCAGATGTGTTTGTTTTTCCTCTTCCTCCTTGTCCATTGCTCCCCTCCTCCTTCATTCAGAAATAACCATCTTTTTACCGTAGGCACACCTCCCATTTCCTCTCTTTCATTTGTGACCTCAATATTGGTGTGACTTTCATCCTTTTAGCAGACACAGGATTAGTAGATGCACTGAAGGAAGATATGAGCCTTGCTATGCTTGAAGACGAAGCAGAGTGTAAAGACCAAGATTTTATAATCTTATTTCAGTCATATAAGACAAGACACAGGCTCCCAAAATTATCTTAAGAATTTGTTAGCTGGTATCACTATAGCCTACTATGTGTTGAAAGTCTCACTCATCTGGGCTCAAGATACCACCTTTTTAAAGAAAGAAGGGCTGAATGTTTCCGTAATGTTCTCTACCCCGGGTTTCCAGGGTAGAGATAACATTTGTTATCTGGCTATAACAAACACAGCTATAGCCAGATATTTTTCTTGTAAAATCCTCAAGTAGGGCAGGGTATACATACTTATATGTACTGATCTAATACTCGTTTTAAAAGGACAGCCTGTATTTCACAAATTCAAGTTTATACTTACATTGACTTTTTACTGTTTAGGACAGTACCATTTTACACCTGGTTTGAGTTCATCTGTTATCTTTTCCTTACAAATTTGGATTCAAACCTTCTCATCAGGCTAAATAGATCTTCCCTATAATTGATAGAGATCTAAATAAGAATTAACCCATAAGAAAAGTTTCAAAGAAACCTGTGGTTTTCAGAGGTAATGATAGGAAATACTGTATCTATTTTTACTCCTAAATTGGATTCAGTCCTGTTATTATTTATGAAATTCTAAATTAGGTCAATGGCCTTGAACTGGTTCTATTTCTAGTTACTAGGATATTAAAATGGAGCAATATTTTCCTTCTTCTGAAAATTCTTCTAATAAAAAATTAAATTCATGGTATAAAAGCATTTTCTGAATTAAGGTCTTTTAATTAAGTCCTGGCAAGCACTCCCAAGTATGTCTCTTCCCAGAAGAGTTCCATGTACATGGCACAGTTAGTGTTGACTAAGGCTTCAAATCCTCTATGTTCTAAGCAGTATCACTTAGGTGAAGACTCTTGCTTATTTGATTTTTTCCCTTAAGTATAATCTTGCAAATCCTAACCATCCCTTTGAGGTACCTACTCCCTTTGGCATTTTAATTTGTACAACCAGTATAGTATGTTCTACTTAACAACATCTAGAGATGTCACAAGGGAACGAACCAAATGAATGAAAGGAATTGGCTTTTAGAGAATGATATTATAAGAATCAAGACATAAATCTACTCCAGAAGTCACATGGTGTGGGGGGAAACAGGCTTTGAAATCAAATGGAACTGGGCTTGGAAGCCATGTTCCAGCATTCACCAGCTTTGTAAACTTGGGAAAATGAGCTTGAGTATGTTTGTCCATCAGTAAAGATTAGAGCAAGAATACATTCCTTATAGCATTATTAAAAGGGTGAGAGATAAAATATGCAAAATACTCAGCACATAGTTTTATGTTCAGTAAGCAGTAGCTATTACCATTTGCGCTATTGGAGTATTTCTAATAGGCTGCTATTATAGCTGCTGCTACTACTAATATACTACTACCATTATTGTTACTGTTGTGGTTACTGTTGTGTGAGAAGGGCTGTGTGGAAAAGAATCATCTCCTCCAGTTCTAACAAATGAGTTGTTACCTCATCCTAACCCACCTTTCTCCAGATAGGAGAATGACCAAGTGCTTTAGAATCATATAAATTTACAACCAAAGAAGACATGAGAACCCATGTGTGCTCCCAATGCTGAGTCTGTGTGGCTGTGAAAATTGTTTTTCCAGAATTAAATATTGTCAAAGTTGTTGAGTTTATTCCACAGCCAATATTTGATGTTTCTAAGCTGACCAATACTTAACACACTTCAAAATAGATTAGAAGTATGCAGACTGTGTTGTATAGATATTATCATGAATATTTATATACCAGTGAGTGTATCACATGGAAAAATTATTATGGTTGGTACATACATGGTAGTTGAACTGAGAGGTCCACTTAATGAACTGAAATGAAATTGCACTAAAAATTCTTTGTTTTTAAATATTTTATTTATTTATTTTTAGAGAGGGGGAAGGGAAGGAGAAAAAGTGGGAGAGACATCAGTGTGTGGTTGCCTCTCATGTGTCCCCTACTGGGGACCTGGCCTGCAACCCAAGCATGTGCCCTGACTGGGAATCAAACCAGTGACCCTTTGTTTCACAGGCCCGTGCTCAATCCACTGAACTACACCAGCCAAGGCTTAAAATTCTTTTTTTTTAATCCAAAAGAAGAGAGCATACTCAAATGTAGTTATGATGGCATGTGACATGATTGGAGCATCTTTGAAATGTTTGAGTTTGAAATAGAATGGAATGGAGTACTTCAGTACTCCATCACCAATGTCCACATATAGTCCAATGCCATTCAAATATTTATTGATTTTACTCAATGTTCAGATGGGAAGACACTAAGATCAGCATGGAGATACCTTTATCATTAAGGAGGTTACTATCCAGTAGACCTGGCTGCTATATTTAATCTATGATATTTTCTAAAAGATTTTATTTATTTATATTTAGAGAGAAGGGAAGGGAGTAAGAAAGAGGAGAGAAACATCAGTGTGAGAGAACCTCAATCAATTGTCTCTCACATTCTCCCCAATCAAGGACCAAACCAGGAATCAAACCGGAGACCTTTGGCTTTGGGTGACAATGCCCAATCAACTGAGCCACACCAGGCAGGGCTCTATAATCATTTTTTAAAAGTTCTTTTCATAATAAATTCATATAATTGTTGAAGGAAAGAAAATCTTTAAAGCAGCAAAGGTTCAAGTTCAATATTTGTTTCTTTAACTTTTTGTTTAGACTCTATTTCTGATGTTAATCACTACATTAATTAATTCTTAAGTTCCCCACCCCAGCCCTCATCATGACTTTTTCATTTCTTAAAACTGACAGACATGGGTAAATAATGAACTACAAGATTTTTTAAGGTCTTGAGAATTTATTCCAACAGCACAAAGTACCCTATCGAGACATTGCATACACTAGTAGCAATGAGCAAATGTTTCTTTTATTTTTATAATTGTTTTGGAAAACTATATGATTGCCAAAGACAGCATACACATGGGCAATTTGGATTCATCCCAACCTTTAAAAAAATCTGCAAAACACATTAATGGTTATAATATATACAGTTGAAGTTTTTTAAAACATGCCTTCCAGCTGTACATTTGTAATGTTTAATTTAGGTGAAAATTCTATGAAGGATCTAATTTATATGATCCAGAAGTTTGTTAACTATTTTAAATGGACAGTAATTTTTGCCAAATTCCATTCTATGTCATAAGAACATTGTCCACACTAGGTTCTACTAGTGGTGATAAAACTCCCCTGATAGAGTTGGCTCAAGCCAAATGGTAAAATGGCTGCCTAGAAATAAATGAGCCACAGTCCTGGAGAGTCTGATTAGGCTCAGAAAATCTAGTGGTAATACCTATCTACCTATGGAGGTTTCCAAAAGTATTTGAAGTAAAGTGTTCCTCCCTTAAAGACCCCACTCTTACACCTACCTCCCAAATTCCTCTATGGGATTCTTCATTTGCTCTGCCTATACTCAGCAGGTTTATGCTTGGGATTTTTATTTTATGATTTAAACTCATTTTTGTAATTCTCTTTTACATTTCTAGAATAATTCTTAGACACTAAACTATAATTTTAGTCTTGCGTGTTTAGGAGATACTTTGTTATATAGTACAAAAGACAAATTTAAAAAACTACTTTCATGTCCTCATTTTTAAACCCTCACTATACTTTAGGACTAAACAGAAGAAATTGCTTGTGAACTAATAACTTCCTGTTTTTTTAATCCTGATATATGTGATTGGTTAACAAAAGGGATGGCATGCACATAGCCTGCTTCAGAGTACACCAAAGAATATTTTCTTCAGATTCAAGTTTTACAGTTAGTGATTTCAGATACTGAGAAGTTATAATAACTAGCTGTGAGTCACTGACAGGAAAACCTCTTAGCAGACCTAAACTCAGTATTTTCTTTTTATCTGTACAAATGTTTACTAATTTCATCTGCTAATGTACAACACCAACTTTGTAGGTGAAAAGTACAAGAGGTAGCCCTGACAGTGAGACTCTTGTTTTCAGCACATGTACAGAAGAGATTTAGTTTTGGAGCAGACAAGGAAACAAATACTCCTATTGCCTTTGGTATTTTTCATAGAATGTCAGAATGCCCAGTAATTAGATCCTTCCAGAAAGCCCTCGGTACAAGCAGAAGCACCCATTTAAGACAACTGGAAAAAATTCCAACTCCCAGGCAGTGCCAGCATGGTTCTGTAATCTGAGAACATTCTGCATGCCCTAAATTCATTCTCAGGATTTGGTACCAAATTGTTTTCCTCAACTCTGTAGAAGCCCCAGGTCATCTATTTTTTCTATCCATCCATCCAGCCACCCACTCACTCATTTACCTATCCATCCATTACTTTTTAAAAAATATTTTATTTATTTACTTTGAGAGAGGGGCAGGGAGGAAGAAAGAGAGGGAGAGAAACATCAATGTGTGGTTGCCTCTCATGTACCCCACACTGGGGACCTGGCCTGCAATGCAGACATGTGCCCTGACCGGGAATCAAACCAGTGACTCTTCAGTTCACAAGTCTGGCACTCAATCCACTGAGCCATACCAGCCAGGGCCAGTCCATTTCTTTAGCAGATATTTGTTGAGAATCTACTATGTGGCATGCATGATAGTAGGGTACTTTGAATCTAATGGAGGAAAAGAGAGACAGGAATGCTGTTCTAGTGATAATTTCCCTCTAAGGGGGTTCATGAGTCTTTTCTACCTGAAGTCCTCTGACTGTAAGAAGAGGCAAGGAGAGTCTCAGCATATGTTACTAGAGGACATTGGCACTGGTTGATTTAATGTTCACCGAATTGATTATTTAGGTGGGATCCTCTTGGCCCACACCATGTATTCAACTTGGATGAAACCAACTAAATTGAAATAATAGACCTTCATGATTCGTGACACCAAGGATGGGATACTGGGCCTCACATGATCATGAACAAACTGATTCTCATACTTTTTCTAAAAAATATATTTATTGATTATACCATTACAGTTGTTCTATTCCCCCCCTTCATTCCCCTCCACCCGCACACTCCCTCCCCCACCATTTCCCCTCCCTTAGTTTATAACCACGTGTCTCAAGTTCTTTAGATTCTATATTTCCCCCACTATTCTTGCCCTCCCCCCATCTATTTTCTACCTACTGTCTATGCTATTTTCTGTACCTTCTTCCCCCTTCTCCTCCTCCCACTTCCCTGTTGCTAACCCTCCATGTGATCTTCATTTCTATGGTTCCACTCCTGATCCAGCTGTCCTCTTGGTTTGCTTTTGTTTTAGGTGTGGTTGTTAATAACTGTGAGTTTGCTGTCCTTTCACTGTTCATATTTTTCATCTTCTTTTTCTTAGATAAGTCCCTTTAGCATTTCATATAATAAGGGCTTGGTGATGATGAACTCCTTGAACTTGACCTTATCTGAGAAGTGCTTTCTCTGTCCTTCCATTCTAAATGAAAGCTTTGCTGGATAGAGCAGTCTTGGATGTAGGTCTTTGGATTTCATGACTTGGAATACTTCTTTCCAGCCCCTTCTTGCCTGTAAGGTCTCTTTTGAGAAATCCGCTGACAGTCTGATGGGCACTCCTTTGTAGGTGACTGTCCCCTTATCTCTTGCTGCTTCTAGGATTCTCTCCTTCATTTTAGTCTTGGCTAATGTAATTATGATGCGCCTTGGTGTGTTCCTTCTTGGGTCCAACTTCTTTGGGACTCTCTGAGCTTCCTGGATTTCCTGGAAGTCTATTTCCTTTGCCAGACTGGGGAAGTTCTCCTTTATTATTTGTTCAAGTAAGTTTTCCACTCGTGGCTGTTTCTTTCCCCCTTCTGGTACCCCTATAATCCGGATCTTGGAACGTTTAAAGATGTCCTGGAGGTTCCTAAGCCTCTCCTCATTTTTTTGAATTCTCATTTCTTCATTCCTTTCTGGTCGGATGTTTCGTTCTTCCTTCTGGTCCATTCCATTGATTTGAGTCCCAGTTTCCTTTCCATCGCTATTGGTTTCCTGTGCATCTCCCTTCATTTCAATTAGTTTAGCCTTCATATGTTCCTCTAATTTGTGACTATAATCAACCAGTTCTGTGAACATCCTGATAAACAGTGTCCTGAACTGTGCTTCTGAGAGGCTGGCAATCTCTTGGTCGCTTAGAGTTATTGGCTCTGGGACTTTGAGTTCTTCTTGCACCATCTTTTGGGCTGTTCGTGCCTGTTACATAGCAGGATCAGAGCCCTAGGTGTTCACCAGAGCAGGGCAACTAAGTCGCTGGGTTGAGATGCTGTATGTGGGGGCGGGGTCAAAGAGGAGCAATGGCATCCCGTCTGCCTCCTCCCGCTGCTGCCACCGTCACCGGGGCCCACTTGTTTCGTCCCACTGCACGAGAATGTGCGACCACAGTGAGCCCTCCACCTCTAGGTTTGCCCTCTGGGGCCTGCATGGTCCGTCTCACTGTGCGCGAATGTGCCACCACGGTCAGTCTGCCTGGCACCCTGACTGGGTCCGGGCCACTTGCGCACCTAGGTCTGAGGATCTTTACTGCCCGACCCTGCTCTGCTGCTGGCTCCACCCCTCTTACCGTCCCCATTGAATGGTTAGTGGTTGTCAGACTTCCGTATAATTCAGTTTTCTGTTTTTTGGCTATGTCTTTGTTCTCCAAACCTTTGTTGTATTCAAGCTTGGTTGTGGGAGAAGGCACAGTGTTTCCACCTATGCCTCCATCTTGGCGGAAATCTGATTTTCATACTTTAAAGCAATGCGACAGACTGTATAATTGAGCTAGTTTAACTCTGAACCTCTTTCTGTGAACTGCAGAGCATTCTGCAGACAAGTTAGAACTGTTTGTGTGGAATACTAACAAACATTCCAGAAAACAGACTAAGGTAACATGCAGAATTCTTTGAACTGATTTCATAAGTACTTGGTGCTATGAAGAATTTGGGAATTCTTGGAATTCCCAGATCTTGGAACCTTGCAAAGACCCTCTAATAGGGTCTACTCTCTAAGCATCTTTAGGCAAAATGCAGGAGTCTGCCCCTACCTGAGCTTCTAGTCCCATCTGCTAAAGCACTTGCATGGTGATGGTGAACCGAGGCCCAGTCACCCTATCTGTCATCTATATATGACAAGAGTGTGGTAGAGCCACTTCTGGTATTGTTGTGTCCAACAACTGTTGTTGACCCTGATTTCCTCTGTGAAGTCTCAAGAACTAAATCGCCATCAAGATTCATGCAAAAATCCCTGACCAGCATGGAGCATTTGGTTGGGCATTGTCCCACAAAGTGAAGAAAGGTCATGGTTTTGATTCGTGGTCAGGGCACATGCTTGGGTTGCAGGTTCAGTCCCTGGAGGGCATACAAGAGGCAACCAATGGATGTTTCTCACATCAATATTTCTCACCCTGTCTTTCGCCTTCCCTACCCCTTTCTCTAAAAATAAATAAATAAAGTAAAAGGATTTATGCAAACAGATCTGGATTCCACAAGTAGCCAGGAACCTACCTACCCTTTATATTTCAGCCTCCCTACTACCCCAGGGGCTGGCATTAGCCAGAATCAAGCTCTGTGGCATTCCATCCTCAGGTGGGCTTGTAACGGGCTCTCTTTTCCACACCTAAAATTTTGTCTAGGGCTAAAGTACCCTTTGGAAGCTAGAGACCCTATAGCAGGAGTATCAAGTTCTCCAACAATATCAACCCATCTTCAGAAAACAAAATGTGTCTTTCTGATTGGTACACCTCCAAGCTGGTCCACATATATACAGTGGAATAATTATAGTAATTGCTCTCAGGGTTCATTGGGTTACCTTTGTACCCTGAGCACCAAAGATGCTATTTTTATTAAATCAACATGAAGTTCTCTTTAGGTACATTTCTTTTTATTTTAAAATTTTGATTGGTTATTGGGGGAACTAGAGCTTCAAATTGTGTTAATTTTTAAGAAACTGGTTAAATGATAAAATTTAGGAAACCATTGTATTCAAGTTTAATCATGAAGAGAAAGTTAAATATGTGGCTCAGTTTCTTTAGTTATCATTAGGTAAAATAGAATAACATTGCAAAGAAAAATCACATAAAAAGAATAGAAATCACAGGGCTAACATGTGGTTGAAGCAGTATTGTAGGTCACAGGTAGTGTAAATTCTCTGATGATTACCAGACAGAGAGGAGCTTTATTTTAGGGAGATGTATCATTATTAAGTCATCTGTCTGATCTAGAGCCAGCAATATGATCTAATGATTTCATCCCTGTATTATTTTTAATATATAGAATTAGAGATATATAGGGGAGCATTTGCTGTTATTTTAATAGTACAGTTTCCTTCTTAATTGCTTTTGTTAAGTAAAATAATGTTGCATTGGAGGAGAGTGTGTATTTTCTTAGTAGTGCTTCGCAATTCCTTGTCTTACAATTCAATAAATCATCTTATACCTGTCAGCACCTATGGTCTAAGTTTGTTGCCCAATCCATTGAGTAGTACATAGATCCTTGGCCTGAGAACAATTCCTGAAATTAATTTAATCAAAGTGTTTTTATAATATAGTGAACTCTGGTTTGATGTCTCAAATATGTATTGATGTCTTCAGAAAGGTGAGATTTAATCCTATCCAATATTGAAATAGAATTAAGATTTAGCTTTATGTGGTTTCTATTAGAGACAGGAAATCTTTAGTTACATTAATATTATTCATGTACTTTTATTGAGCAAGCACTTATTGGTGCCTTTACTTGCACAGCTAGACTTCTGCTAGATTCTGAGATGCTGTAGGAGAATTTTAAAAATTCTACGTTGGTGGAAAGATACAACCAAGGACTCAGGAGCAGCTGACATGGCAGTTATTGGTCTATAAGGAATCCAGCATAACTGAAGTTAAATGTTAATATTTGGGGGCAGTGGTGATTATAGCTAGCTTTTACTGAGGAAATTATTGATCTACTGTAGTTTTGAGGACTTTGCATGACAACTTGGGAGTTTTGATCTTTTAAGAATGGATAGCTTTTGGACTTTTGAGAATCCGATGTTGTATTTATACTAGCTTGCTGGGAAGATTACTTAGGTGGCGTCTCATGGACTCAATTGGCTGGGCAAAAATTAGAGGAATGAAAACCAGCAATTCATGGAAGAAGATAATTAGACTGGTAACCTAGTGAAGAAAAGGAAGGCTGAAGCCAAGGGATCTTTTCATGAAAAACCAAAAACTTTGGAGAGTGATTAAGGTAAAAGGCATGAAAAAGAGGTCAGAGTTTAAGATTATGTTGCAGTTCTAACATTGGAGAATGGCAATATCTTTTGTAAAGATTAGAGAATGGGAAGACAAAGCATAGGGGCAGATGATACAGTTTAAGAAAGTTGAGTTTAAAAATAACAAGGGGTAGGTTTATTCCTAGGTATTTTATTTTCTTTTTGCTATGTCGAATGGGATTTTTTTCTTGATTTCTGCTTCTGCTGTTTCATTGTTGGTATACAAAAATGCCTTTGATTTCTGGACATTGACTTTGTATCCTGCTGTTTTGCCAAATTCATTTATTAGGTTTAGCATTTTTTGGGTGGTCTATAGGATTTTCCATGTACACTATAATGTCATCTGCATACAGTGACAAGGAGGTAAAAGATCTGTATGCAGAAAACCACACAACACTGAAGAAAGAAAACAAGGAAGACACAAACAAATGGAAACATATACCGTGTTCATGGATTGGAAGAATTAACATCATCAAAATGTCCCTATTACTCAAAGCAATTTACAGATTCAATGCAATACCTGTTAAAGTACCAGTGACATACTTCGCAGACATAGAACAAACACTTCAAAAATTTATATGAAGCCATAAACGACCCCAAATAGCATCTGCAATTTTGAGAAAGAAGAACAAAGTAGGAGGGATCACAATACCTGATACCAAACTGTATTACAAGGCCACTGTAATCAAAAGAGTCTGGTACTGGCATAAATATAGGCATATAGACCAATGGAACAGAATAGAGAACCCAGAAATAAACCCAACTCTCTACAGTCAATTAATATTCGACAAAGGGGGCAGCAACATAAAATGGACTAAAAATAGCCTCTTCAACAAATGGTGTTGGGAGAACTGGACAGCTACATGCAAAAAAATGAAACTCAAGTACCAAACTTACACCATGTGCCAAAATAAATTCAAGGTGGATAAAAGACTTAAATATAAGCAATGACACCATTAAGGTCCTAGAGGAGGACATAGGCAAGAAAATCCCAGATATTTCACACAGCAACATTTTTACTGATATGTCCCCTAGAGCAAGGGACATATAGGAAAGAATAAACAAATGGGTTCTCATCAAAATTAAAAGCTTCTGCGCAGCTAAAGAAAACAGCATTAAAATAAAAAGACAACCAACTGTATGGGAAAACATATTTGCCAATGATACCTCAGACAAGGGTTTAATCTCCAAAATATACAAAGAACTTACACGACTCCACTCTAAGAAGACCCAATTAAAAAGTGGGCAAAGGACTTGAACAGACATTTCTCCAAGGAGGACATACAGAAGATCCAGAGGCACATGAAAAGATGCTTAGTATCGCCAGCTATCTGAGAGATGCAAATTAAAACTACAATGAGATACCACTTAACACTGGTCAGGATGGCCATCATAAACAAAGCAACAAACAGCAAGTGTTGGAGAGGTTGTGGAGAAAAGGGGACCCTAATCCATTGTTGGTGGAATTGCAGACTGGTACAACCACTATGGAAAACAGTATGGAATTTTTCTCAGAAAACTAAAAATGGACCTGCCTTTTGACCCAGCAATTCCACTGCTGGGATTGTATCCTAAGAACCCTAAAACACCAGTCCCAAAGAACCTATGCACACCAATGTTCGTAGCAGCACAATTTACAATAGCCAAGAGTTGGAAGCAACCTAGGTGCCCGTCAGTGAATGAATGGATCCAAAAACTATGGTACATTTACACAGTGGAATTCTATGAAGCAGAAAAAAAGAAGGAGCTCCTACCCTTTGCAACATCATGGATGGAACTGGAAAGCATTATGCTGAGTAAAATAAGCCAGGCGTTGAAAAACAAATACCATATGATCTCACCTTTAACAGGAAGCTAAACAACAAAACAAACAAGCAAGCAAAATATAACCAAAGACACTGAAATAGAGAACAGGGGGACAATGATCAGAGAGGAGAAGGGAGGGAATTTCAGGGGAAAAGGGGAAGGATTTACAGGAAGTAGTATAAAGGACACATGGACAATAACTAAGGGGGATGGAAATGGGAGGGAGGTGGGGAGCTCTGGGGGGGGACTGGGATGGGAGTAAAAGACAGAAAACTGTGTTTTAACAACAATTAAATAAAAAAATTAAAAAATAAAAATAACAGGAGTAATAAGTGAAACCTAATCACCAAAATGAATAAGCAAGAAAATACAACCAGAGACATTGAAATAAAGAACAAACTGACAGTGACCAGAGGGGAGGGGAGGGAGGGATAACAGGAGAAGATAGGGGAATAGCCATCAAGGAACATGTATAAAGGACCCATAGACAAAGCCCAAGGGGGTTAAGATTGAGGGTGGTAGGTGAGGATGGTGGGATGGGGGGGAGTAGAGGTGGGAAAATGGAGTCAACTGTACTTGAACAACAATTTTATCTCTTTTTTTTTCAATTTTTTTTATTTAATTATTTTTTAAGTACAGTTTTCTGTCTATTACTCCCATCCCATCCCATCCCCCATCCTCCCCCCTCCCTCCCATTTCCACCCTTCTCAGTTGTTGTCCATGTATCCTTTATGTTCCTCTAAATCCCTCCCTTATTTCCCCTGAAATTCCCTCCCCTCTCCCCTCTGGTCACTGTCAGCCTGTTCTCTATTTCAGTGTTTTTGGTTATATTTTGCTTGCTTGTTTGTTTTGTTGTTTAGCTTCCTGTTAAAGGTGAGATCATATGGTATTTGTCCTTCAACACCTGGCTTATTTCACTCAGCATAATGTTTTCCAGTTCCATCCATGATGTTGCAAAAGGTAGGAGCTCCTTCTTTCTTTCTGCAGCATAAAATTCCATTGTGTATATGTACCATAGTTTTTTGATCCATTCATTTACTGACGGGCACCTAGGTTGCTTCCAACTCTTGGCTATTGTAAATTGTGCTGCTATGAACATTGGGGTGCATAGGTTCTTTGGGATTGGTGTTTTAGGGTTCTTAGGATACAATCCCAGCAGTGGAATTGCTGGGTCAAAAGGCAAGTCCAATTTTAGTTTTCTGAGAAAATTCCATACTGTTTTCCATAATGGTTGTACCAGTCTGCAATCCCACCAACAGTGGACCAGAGTCCCCTTTTCCCCACACCCTCTCCAACATTTGTTGTTTATTGCTTTGTTTATGATAGCCATTCTCACCGGTGTAAAGTGGTATCTCATTGTAGTTTTAATTTGCATCTCTCTGATAGCTAGTGATATTGAGCATCTTTTCATGTGTCTCTGGATCCTCTGTATGTCCTCCTTGCAGAAGTGTCTGTTCAAGTCCTTTCCCCATTTTTTAATTGGGTTAGTTGTCTTCTTAGAGTGAAGTCGTGTGAGTTCTTTGTATATTTTGGAGATTAAACCTTTGTCTGAGGTATCATTGGCAAATATGTTTTCCCATACAGTTGGTTGTCTTTTTATTTTAATGCTGTTTTCTTTAGCTGCGCAGAAGCTTTTTATTTTGATGAGATCCCATTTGTTTATTCTTTCCTTTATAGTCCTTGCTCTAGGGGACATATCAGTAAAAATGTTGCTGCGTGAAATATCTGAGATTTTCCTGCCAATGTTCTCCTCTAGGACTTTAATGGTGTCATGGCTTATATTTAAGTCTCTTATCCACCTTGAATTTATTTTGGTGTATGATGTAAGTTGGTGCTCGAGTTTCATTTTTTTGCATGTAGCTGTCCAGTTCTCCCAACACCATTTGTTGAAGAGGCTATCTTTACCCCATTTTATGTTACTGCCCCCTTTGTCGAATATTAATTGACTGTAGAGAGTTGGGTTTATTTCTGGGTTCTCTATTCTGTTCCATTGGTCTATGTGCCTGTTTTTATGCCAGTACCAGGCTGTTTTGATTACAGTGGCCTTGTAATACAGTTTGATATCAGGTATTGTGATCCCTCCTACTTTGTTCTTCTTTCTTAACATTGCAGCTGCTATTCGGGATCTTTTATGGTTCCATATAAATTTTTGAAGTGTTTGTTGAACAACAATTTTAAATGATTAAAAAATAAAAATAACAGGGAAGAATCAAAGCTGAAAGTTAATATAGAAGTGGGAATGAGATACCAAAGTTTAAGTCAGAGTTGAGATCTGACATCGAAATTCAAATATTATCAGGACAGAGGAGAAAGTTGAAGCTGTAAAAAAGTTAGTGTTTGCTGAGGGAATATGTATCTATGAAGTCACTGTTTTGACATAATTGTTTGGAGATGGAAAGAGCATGTTCTAGTGAAAAACTCACTTGCAGCCAAAATTACTCAGTGCTGAAGTCTGCCTTTAATTACAGTAAGTGCGTTTGATTTGAAAATGTATTTATTAGCTGTAGAAGTGATAGTTCATTCAAATAAAAGTAACACATTGGTGAAAGACAATGGTTAGTGGAAGCCACTATAGGATTCACTATCACCATTTTAATTATTGAGCAGTCTGATGTCATAGGTTAACATTCTGCCTCCCTGGAGTGTCCTATTGCAGTAGTTGAGCAAGGTCACAGACATTTGAAAATCAAATGACAAAAGTCACACTAAAAAGTCCTGAGAATAAAGTTTAACATGTTTGCTTTCTGCTTGATATATTTGGTGTCAGACCAAATCTTAAAGAGATACACTGACTCCAACCAGTGGTGGGGAGAGCATTATTTTTTCATCATAAACAGATGAGTTTGGGTCCACGGCTGGCTGACTGCCCTCTCCCCCTTTCAACACCACTTAAATTTTTTAAACTGCATTTATAAATAATTGAGGATACACTAGGGCAACTTCACGAAAACTGTTTTCTTTCCTGGAACATTCTTAACATCTGAGTTGTATCTGTTTTTATTAAAAAAAGCAATTCAGAATTGCCAGTGATAATGGGGTAAAAGCATGGTTAGCTGACATGCACATCCATTCCCAAACATTCCTTCTGCTGTGACATTTGGTCATATCGTCCCACCTTTCCAGTTCTCCAGCTCTGCCTGTTTTCCACTGTGTCTTAGCCAACACTCTTTTCCATTATGCTTCTTGTTCCCCAATAGAGACAGAAGTAGAGAGAGGCCCATGAATAGGGCCCAATGATAAAGATTGAGTAATTGGATAAAAAGGTGTCCATGAGAAAGGAAAGATGAAAAAAGCAGCACAGGCATCACTATCCATCCCCACCTTTGCTCTCCTCTCATTAAAAATTGTTAACCCCACACACAAAGACACACTGAAGGATGGGAAGGATGTTCTAGCATTCCAGTAAGTGGTCCTCAAACTTTACCACCCAAGAAAATTGCCTGGAGGTCTTACTAAATTGCAGGTTGCTGGGCCCCACCTCTAGAGTTTCTGATTCAACGTGTCTGGGGCAGGGCCCAAGAATTTGCCTTTCCAACCAGCTCCCCAGGAGGCTGCTGCTACATTTTGAGAAATCCTGGTCTCCATTCTAGATTCTGTGATGGGACAGGATGAGATGTTATACTTCATAGTTGTTAAAACTGGCAGGCCTTCTCCCAGTTCTCTGAATATTGGACAGTTTTGTCTCACTGGTTTGAAACAAAATGGCTTTAAATCTTTTTCCTAAGCCACAATTATTCTTTTACTTCCTCTTTAGAAAAAACATTGAATGTGCAAAGTAAAATATCTTCCGGGGAGATGAGAATTAGTTCATTTCCAAAATATGTTAACCCTTAATTTGTCTTTAATCATATGTGCTCATACACAAACCAGCTCTGGGAAAATAACTTAATAATTTTTTGCACACTACCACAAATTAAATAATTAACTCTCCAGATTTTGATTTTGATTTTTGCAAATGGAGAGGTGGCCATCCATAACAGAAACAGAATGCTTTGGACAAAAATGGAAAGAATGAAAAGTTATTACTGTGGTTTCCATCATTGCAAATCTTTGCATTTTACTTATTAGACCTCAGAAGAGTTTCTACTCTTCAGGGCAGTTGTATTGCCTGAATTGACCTTTAAAAGTATATCTGTTCTTTTACCATCAGAGTTCCCCTAAATCTTTGATTTACTGTGTAAAAAAATCTTGTTGAATTATAAACATCTATAGTATACTTCTGTTACATTTCTGGTGAAATAATTGTTAAAATCAACAAACCTAATGTGTATGATAGTAACTAATACTGTTGCAGAATATAAGTTGAAGGTACAATTAAGGAGTTCCTTTTAGGCATTATAAATACTTGAATGACTTAACAAAGCATTCCTCCATGTTTTTGAGTCAAAAAAGCCCTCTGAGACCTGGTTGGTGTGGCTCAGTGGATTGAGTGCTGGCCCGCAAACCAAAGGGTTGCTGGTTCGAGTCCCAGTTATGGCAAATGCCTGGGTTGTGGGCTAGGCCCCCATTGTGGGGTGCACAAGAGGCAACCACACATTGATATTTCTCTCTCCCCTTTCTTCCTCCCTTCCCCTCTCTCTAAAAATAAATTAATTAAAAAAATTTTAAAAGCCCTCTGAATTACTTAATGCCAATAATCAGTACTCCCTGGTAAGCACTGTTTCATCAAAGTCCCTGGGGTTTACTGTGATAAAGTCACATAAATTCATACTTCTAGCTACTTCTACGTATAATTTTATTTCTGTACTTATAGATTTGTGCTACATTCATTACAAAATATTCCTTTTATTCTGTATAAATCTTAAAGTGTAAAGATAGTAAATTGAATAAATTACTAATTATTGTTCACTGTATCACAGATCCAACAACTTAGCAACTAATCCTCAATTTTGAGCCATAGTTCTTTTAGTTGGCTGCACATTAGAATCTCCTGAGAAATTTTAAACATCCCAATCCTTGGCTTTTAACCTATTCTAAGAATTTCAGACTCTGTGGCTGGGAAGTGGATATAGACTGAGGATGGTGTTTGTACAGTTCCCCGGGCAATCATAGTATGCAGACCAGTATGGGAACCAGTGGTCTAGTAGATAGTCATCATATTCCTTCTCTCATTCCATAACTTTCATGTTTCTTTGTGACTCAATCAAAATTACCTTGATTGGACAAAGACAGTGCCAGTCTTACTAAATGAGAAGGAAATGGCTGACTAGAGATGGTCAATGCAAACAATGCAATGAATTTAGGGAATTTGAGATTCAAACATCTAAAACCCAAAGGAGATTCTGTCTTTAATGGTTACTCAGGGCTGAGAAACAGTGGCATGCTTTCATATTCATCTTTGGTTCTCTAGGCTGTCCCAGGCAGCAGATTCTCTTACATAACATTGATTTTGTAAATTCTTAACAGACCAGACCCACTTTGGATAGAATAGAATAGAATTTTAATCTGTTTTTTTGAGCCAAAGAGTGTAACCTCTCTTTGCTTTAATACTTTTTGCACTACCCATATGGGGATATGAACTTTCTGAACAACATGAATCCTTCCTGGGAATGCTACAAATTCAAGAGCAAAGCTGACCATGTATTGAATTTTAACAATCATTTTAAACAGCTGGTCCAAAAAAGCCTTTTACATGTTCTTCTAAAACCCCAAAATTTGAGTAAATAATTATTGCTATAGAAACATAGCAAATAATAGTTACCCATGCAAAATTGTTAGATCAAAGACTCAACTATATTACCTTCAGGTGTATTTAGTATATTCACTTCACCTAACATAAAATATCTTCAGAGTGTTGAAGTCCTGGCTTAGAAAAAAATTTGGTCTTCCCACAGTATCTTAAAAACAAAAATGTATTTCTATTCATCAAAGGCTAAGTATTCACCATAAGACACTGAGTCTGGTAGAAATGTTTGATTGAATATCAGTTAAAACCCTGTTCAAGTAGAAAGGCCAGAAGGTGTTTGTTAATGAGTATCTGGCAATGTCATCATCTCCTTAAGACAGAGAAAAGGGTATACAATCAAAATTATTCAACCTGTGAGTGATGGAGGAAGGAAAGCCTGAAGTGACATATACCAATGTGTATGACATCCATCAATATCAGGGGATTTTATAGACATTAATTGTCTAGTTTTCTAAGCCCCACTTTGGGTATATTTTATGATTTATAAACAAAGAAAAATAAAATGGTGGGCCCTGGCTGGTGTAGCTCAGTGGATTGAGCATGAGCCTGCGAACCAAAGGATCATGGTTTGATTCCCAGTCAGGGCACATGCCTGGGTTGTGGGCCAGTTCCCAGCAGGAGACACACGAGAGACAACCATACACTGATATTTCTCTCCCTCTCTCCTTTCCTTACCCTCTAAAGATAAATAAATAAAATCTTTAAATAATAAAATAAAATAAAATGATGGAAATAGCAATCAATGAGTGTGCATGTATAAACCAAACACCTTATTCACAAAATGGAAAGAACTAACTAATCTTCATGCTGTGCTTTCTTTACTTGCTTTTGACTATGTTCTTGCTATAGCAACCATCATCCAATTTAAGATCCTTTTTTCTTTCCAAGTCTGAATCTTCTCCTTCTCTGAACAAAAGTTGATAGAGGAATTTATTCAGACTCTGTATTTTACCCACAATTAATGCCATTTTTTCTGTCATTCAGAAGTTGAAAATTGTTGTAGTAGCAAACAAAAATAGAGAAAAAGGATCTTCTTTGTAACTTTATACAAGAATTTAGTACAAGAATGATCAAAATTTTACTCATATTCCTACACTCTCATAGCATGGGTTAATATATAAAGTGAATTGAATGATATTAAAATTTTTAAGTGGTTTGGACCAACAAAAAATATTCTGTATTAATAAATAAAAGGCCTTTGGATTATTTTATAATTTTTTCAAGAAGACAGCACTTTTATGTAAAGGGCCAGTATTCAACTCTGTCATTGCAGCTCAGAAGCAGCAATAGACAGCCCATAAATGAATTGGAGTGTCTATGTTCCCATAAAACTTTCTGGGCACAGAAATTTGGATTTCATATACTTTATATGCGTCACAAAATTTTATCCTTCTTTTGATTTTTTAGAAATCATATAAAAATGTAAAAACCTTTTTACCTAGCTAGCTGTTTAAAAAGAAGCATGCGAGCAAGATTTGGCCTGTGGTTTGTAGTTTGCAGTTCCCTGGTTTAGGAGATTAAATATTTCCCCCAACTTGAAATTTTTTATTTGAGCAAGAATAATAAACTATTAGTCTGTTTTCCAATATTTTCATAAACCTTTCACCATTTAATTCTTGACAGATAAATTGGTCACCTCTTTTTAGTCAACACCATGGATATTCTGTGGAAGCCCAGAGTGCTGTGTTGAGCAGGATTCAAGAACCCAAACAGGGGCAAATAAATGAACAGAGAAAGGCAGATGGAGAGGTGCCAAATTGGATCTTCATGGCTCTTATACCTATGCTATAATCCTATGAAATGCTTCTTGTGTGTTCCATTGATAAAAATTACAGTCATTTTTTTTTCTGAAATGTTTCTCTCCAGGCATAAATTTTGCAATGAAAATCATTACTGTTAAGTTAGAGATTTTCAAAGGTTCCTAGGAGCTTAGCTTCCTTTACTCAATATTGATTGTCAAAAATGACAAATGTATTTATTGTTCAGTTGCTCACCTCTCTTATTATAGGCAGAAAAGGGGCTAGGGATGGGAATGAACAAAGAAGGCCATTCACATCTCTAATACGTATAAATTAGTAGTCATCACTGGAGCTGTGAAAATTATAAATAAATGAACATAACTATACTAAGATTTTATTTACCTTCCTTAAAATTTGAAAACTCTTCTAGACCATAAATGGTATTTAAAATTTTTTCTCTGTGTATTATTGACAACCAGATTAGAATACTAAACACCGAACTTGTTATGATAGAATTTATAAATACATAGAGCATATTCTGTGAAGTTAATATACAAATATTAAATAAAACCTGACAAGGTAAATACAGTATCACATATCAAAATGGCTTTAAATTGTAGTCCATGAACACTAGATTTAAATTTGTATGCAAATTATGTTTTTATTATGTTTTTGAAGTTCCCTGAGCAACCTCTCTTACCAGGGCATTTGGAAATATTAACTATCATAACCAATGAAAAAAGCATTAAAAAGAAAACCTGCATAAATCATACATATTTGCGATCTGTTGTGTGTTGAACCTGAAGATAGCCTTAAACTCCTGCAATGTAATTAAAACACCTTGAGAGTTTAGTTACATATAAGGAATTTATGCTTTTATGCAGGTGGCATTTGTTAATCCGGGTGTGTTTTCATATTAAGGGTTGTGATTAAAGTTTCTTAGAAGAAAATATATGGCTTGTGGCACTCAACATGTTCATATCCTGATCATGCTGGAGTGGTGGTGTTGGGTGTCAGGGCTACAAACACAGTTCCTGAATGTCGTTTTGGATATGATGGAATGAAACAAGCCAGATCTGTGTTTGCCTTGAAAGGTATCCAGACTTAATATTATACTTTAAAGACATTCTGAAGCATTAACTTCGGAATAAGAGCAAACATTCTTTAAGGCCTGGACAAACCCTAAAGGAATTACTGAAATCTCCTGTTTCAGGCATACATTTTAATAGTAGTGTTCAATGGCAAGTCATTAATTCCCTGCAACCTGACTCTTAGATACAGGTCTCCAAAGGCTAAAATTAGGGGTATTTTTATCTGCTTACCTTGCTCTTTGATTGGGTATCAGTGTATGTAGAAGTACAAAGCTCATCTGTTAAGTTTGACTTACTATTCTCTGTTGGTGTCCATATTCATGCCTAAAAGCTTATATTGGGATTGGTGTAAAATCAGCTGTCCTCCCAAGAATTATTAAATTATCAACTCAGATCAGTCTCATTAAAAACTATATAGCATAAAGGAGGTTGAGTATGGCTCTATGAAAATGCACCAGAAGTGTATGCATTAAGAACAAACATTATAGGAAAAATCAAACATCCTTTCTGTATAAAGTATACAGGGGTGCCCCACTCTCTTAAGGAGCACATGTTTTACAACTTTGTCTTTTGCAAGTTTGACTTTTACCCAGTCTTTTTGCTTGACATTAAGAACCCAACTCTGCCTCCTTGAAGCTTTACGTTTAGAAGGACGATCTCGAATTATTTATATTCTTCTTCTTTAATGGTGGTGGTAAGAGGGGTGTGTTGAATTCCATCAAATAGCTACACACATAGGAAAACCTGATCCTTCTCAACAAATAGCCTGAGCACATCCTTTTCTTTCACAGAGTAAGAGTACAATGGAGTGGGAGGGAAACCTAAGGAAGAGGCAGTAAATTAAGGACAGGGGCAACTTGACTTTGGTTTTAGATAGAATTTGGGTCCATGATAATTGATAGACTATCTGTTTATATCAACTTCTGTTTATAAAAATTTACTCAACCATGTAGTATTTACCTTCCTAGAAATCTTGTGGTCTGATGGAGTTATATAGTATTTAGAATGCTTCTGATCTATCAATCTCTTCTTCTTGGGTTCAGACTTAATGCTACCAATGAGAAAAGCCCTCAACAACAGAAGACATTGTTTTAACAGTCTATAGTACTTGTTAAATGAACTAACCAGGTAGTTGATTTATTACATTAGATTTCAGGGGGATTATCCAATGAATATTTGATTTTCCCATGTTAATTGCTCCCCCAGTGAACATCTAGAATTTATAATGGAAGGGGACTAAGCACCGATAGGTATACAGTAGGCACTGAATACATACTATGGTTTTATTATACTCTCTCCTCAGTAGTAGGATTATTTCCTGCTATGCAGATGAATTCCAGAAGAGAATGTATGTGCCAAGGCCCAGGAAGGAGCTTGGCCTAGGAGCCAAATCTCACTCACCACCTATTTTTATGAATAAAGTTTTATTAGAACACAGCCCTGCCAACCATTTGCATATTGTTTATGGCTACTTTCTTACTAAAACAGTGGAAGAACTGAGTAGTTGTGACAGAGACCATATGGCCAACAAAGCTTAAAATATTTACTACCTTGGCCTTTACAGAGAAAGTTTACTGAGCCTAGTTCTAGACTCTAATGCTATGCTGTCCAATAATATAGCCATTAGCTACATGTAGCAGCTGAGTTTTTTGAGATGTGGCTAATGGAACTGAGATGTATTACACATGAAAAACACATACCAGATCCCAAAGACTTAGTAAAAAGAAAGAAAAAGGAATGCAAAATAGCTCATCATTTTTTAAATATTGGCCACATGTTCAAATACTAATATTTTTGGATGTTGAGTTAAGTGAAATATATTTTTAAAATTAGTTTTATCTGTTGCTTTTTACATTTTTAAAAATTTTATTGCTGTTCAAGTACAGTTGTCTGCCTTTCTCCCTCCCTCCTCTGCCCCCCACCCCAGCCATCCCCACCTCCTTCCCCTGTTTCCACTCCCAACTTGGTTTTGTCCATGTGGCCTATATAGTTGTTCCTATAAACCCTTCACCCTTTCCCCCAACATTATCCCCTCCTATCTCTCCTCTGGTTATTGTCTGTTTGTTCTTAATTTCACTGTCTGTGGTTATATTTTGCTTGCTTGTTTGTTTTGCTGATTAGGTTCCACTTAAAGGTGATATCATATGGAATTTTCTTTCACCACCTGGCTTATTTCACTTAGCATAATGCTCTCCAGTTCTATCCATGCTGTCATAAAAGGTAGGAGCTCCTTTCTTTCTGCTGCATAGAATTTCATTGTGTAAATGTACCATAGTTTTTTGATCTATTCATTATTCATTTACTGATGGGTACTTAGGCTGCTTCTAGCACTTGGCTATTGTAAATTGTGCTGCTATGAACATTAGGGTTCATAGCTTCTTTTGGATTGATGTTTCAGGGTTCCTAGGATATAATCCTAGCAGTGGAATTGCCAGGTCAAAAGGCAGTTCCATTTTTAGCTTTCTGAGGAAATTCCATACTGTTTTCCATAGTGGCTGCAAGTCTTGAATCCCACCAACAGTGCACTAGGGTTCCCTTTTCTCCACAGCCTCATCAGCAGTTGTTGTTTGTTGATTTGTTTATGATGGCCATTCTCATAGGTGTGAAGAATGCTATATCTCACACAGTGTGAAGAATTCTATATCTCATTGTAAGATAATTCACAATGTGGTATCATTGTATTATAATTTGCATCTCTCTGATGGCTAGTGATGCTGAGCATCTTTTCATGTGTCTCTGGACCCTCTGTATGTCCTTCTTGGAGAAGTATCTGTTCAAGTCCTTTGCTCATTCTTTAATTGGGTTGTTTTTCTTCCTGGAGTGGAGTCATGTGAGTTCTTAATATATTTTGGAGATCAAACCCTTGTCTGACTTATCAGTGGGAAATATGTTTTCCCATATGGTTGGTTCTTTTTTCCTTTTAATGCTGTTTTCTTTAGCCATGCAGAAGCTTTTATTTTGATGAGATCCCATTTGTTTATTCTTTCCTTTACATCCCTTGCTGTAGGGGACATATCAGTGAAAATAGTGCTGCGTGAAATATCTGAGATTTTCCTGTCTATGTTCTCTTGAAGGACTTTTATGGTGTCATGGCTTATATTTCGGTCTTTTATCTACCTTGAATTTGTTTTTGTGTCTGGTGTAAGTTGGTGATCCAGTTTCATTTTTTTTACATTTTTAACATGACTATTAGAAAATTTAAAATCTGACAAGCATTTATGGCTTACATTATAGTTCTAATGACTGTTCTGGTTTAAAGCTTAGCATTTGGAGAATATGTGACCTCTAGAAAAAGGTAGGAACACGCAAAATGGGGGAAAAAGATAACAGTCTCTTGTATTTAAAAATATCTTTCAAAAGCAATAAAATCTATTCATTTGGCTATTTCTCATAAGAAGGAATACTGAAAAACAATGGACTAGATGTTCATGTACAAGGTTTTAGTTGAGTTCTCCCAGAGGAAGACCCTGACTCAGAATTCAAATTGGGACGGGCTATCTGGGAAGCATCTGTCAGGGAAAAGGGAAGCTGGACAGAGAAGGGAAGGAAAGAGGGTGTGATCACGAACAGGTTGTTGCTGTGGTCACCTGAGCTTTTCCCAGTGGAGCTCTCCTGAGAGATTTGATGAAACAGGACTCGGAGTGGCCCCACCAGGCAGGTGAAGAACTTGGGCTGTTCATCTACCAACTGCCAGTAATCAGTTGCTGGTTCAGAGCTATGCTTAGGGTCATTAGCCTCCCCTTGTTCTTTCAACATTCCAGCCTGCCTTGCCTGGGGCCAGATAAAACCCTGCAGCTGAAAGGAACTGTTGTTTGCAGCAAAGAGCCATAAGCTAGCTTGAGAATGGTGACTGCCTGAGGCATGAGGTTGGGCCCTGTAGAGTCTTGTACTGACACCAAACTGAGTGTTTTATCTTATAATCTATAATTTCAACAAACATTTGTATAGTCCCTGGTGTATGTGTTCATTTTCTCCTCTGATCTTAACAATAGCACAGATAGGTATATTTATCATTATCCACATATTATGAAAAGGAAAACTCAGTCCAAGAGTCATTTGTCCAAGAGACTTCAGCTAGGGCAGTAACTCCAGTCTCCTCTCTCTGCATGGGTGGTCACTTCTGCCTGACTCCTTGGATTGCTACAAAGCTCAGCTCCATAAGGAGATGTAAATATAGTGCTGTTCTTGAGGTGAGAACAGGAAACTCAAACTTTTGGGAGGAGGTGCTCTGTAGAATTCCTTAGATATCCATAGGGAAGTAAATACTTACATCTGCTTAGTCCCAAGACTCTTATGCCAAAAAGCATTATCTCTCTTTTACATAAAACACAGTCAAAATCAAGAGGTTATAGGACCTGCTGACTGCCACACAAGATGTTAGTGGTACAGTTAAATTCTAGAGAACTCAACAGCAGTCCCCATAGTGGAAGCTTATGAATGCATGGTTCATTGAGGACTGGATTTTGTTACCTTCCCATTACCCAGGTTCTCTTCAAAAGTGTTGTCAGTCCCTTTGGTGCCTCTTGGAAACAGTGTCTCTCCCAGCTTTGTTTCCCTTTATTATACTTCTAACTGTCTTGGTAATTCTTCCTGGACTTCAGTAATACGCGGACTATTTAAATTTGAATAACCCCAAAGGATGTAGATAGGTCAATATGTTTAAACCACAGGATTTAGTCTACATATTAGTTGATTAAAAACAGATTTTATACATGATGTATACTTAATCAAGGGAGGGGAAAGCAAGCAGATGTTTGTAAAATCTAAATGTGTTGGGCTATATTTATTTGGCTCTCTTGCTGACTAGCTTTAGAAAAGTCATACCTATGACAATTGAACTGTAAATAATTAGATGATGTGTTTCCCTAGAAATTTCCTGTTCCGAAGGGTCAGCCAAAAAGAAAAGTAAAAGGATTCCCTAAGATTGACATACCAAAAGAAGTTGACAAATATACCATAACATGGTCATATTTAAACAAAGGACATCAAATAACAGAATGCCTCAAAATTATGTGCTACTCTCTGACCATGAAGTGACTAGTGGTTGCAATTAATTTAATACAAACAGTAGGAAAACTTTGGCTTTTGTTATTGTTGTTATTAAGAACTCTGAAAGCAAGTTTTTCTTTGATGCAAACATGAAATTATTAAGTGCACGTAAATCACTGTGTCTGGTCTATTCTCCAACTTTTTATTATATGTCATTCTTTAACTGAGAAGCAGTCATTTTTTCCTCCTTTGAAATATTTATATTTGAAACACTGTGTGTCTCAAAGCCAAAATTGAAAATTTTTTATGGGTCTTCCATTCTGGGTAAGATATGCACAAAACCTTCCTTTGAATTCAGAGCACATGAGAATTATAGATAAAATATTTTATATGGATTTTAAAGAATAATAACCAAGCTTAAACATAAGTAGAAATCTCCAGAGACCAGAAGTCAAAGGAAATGCAAGATGGTGAAGGGAGGCTGAAGCTGGGCTTCTCAAAGAAGCAGAGATAAGCTAGGGAAGCAAAGACCTGAGGGGAAATGTGGTGGTGTTTGTCTTTCACATGGCATGAACTTCAGACCACCTTGTACACCTGAAGGCTAGGATTCCCCCTTATAAACTCTAGGCTCGACAAGTACCCTCCACCTTCTCTGCAATTGGAGGCAGACAGAATCCTCATGGAAAGAAAGAGAAGCACTGAGTCAAACCAGTATCTGAGTCTCTATGGCACATGGGTGTCTTGTGGGAGGGCCCACTGTGGGGAAACAACCTCAAGCCCTAACAACAGAATGAGCATCTCACCTGGCTGGGCTATGTCACTCCCATAATCACAGGGAACAAAGCTCACATCATATGGTCTCTCAGACAAAAATTATGACACAAGGTAAAATTAGATTTGGGGGAAATGTTATGCAAACACAGGAAAATGTGAACTGCCTTTTCTAAAAAGAGCTTAAGAATAAGTATGTTTACTTGCCTTGAAATTATGAATGAGGTAATTCATAAACGGGAACATAAACGGAAAGTAATTCAGTAAGAAGAAGATGTGCTAAAGAACTCACTGGATATGAAAAATGTGGTCACTAAAATTTAAAAAATTGTAAATAGGATAAATACCAGATTAATAAGCATAGCTTGTTAGGAATGACCAAAGAGACTTGTGCTTTTGACTTGTGCCTTTTAAGTAAGAAATAAAAGTGATTATTTTTACTGAATATATCTTTCTAAATCTAAAATTTAGGAAAGGAGAAAGAGTAGACATTTTCAGAAATAAATTTCACAGCACAATGAACTATTATCACCTTTATGAAACTGTTAATTTTCAAAATCCCCCTCGTGCTCTTTCCAAATCCTTTTTCTCGTGTGGTATTGCAAATCCAAGACCTGTTTTCTTTTCAATGAAATTTCTTTTCATTCTATATCTTCATTGTATTTGTGGAATTGTCTGTATGTTACACACACACAGATGCCCTAATCCTTTAGCCTCTCATAACTCTCTGATCTTGGTGTATGACATTGTCCTATTCCCTGCCTATGGAACACACTTCCACATGCTCACCTGCACCTCCAATCCATCTTCTCAAGAAATTCCAACTCTGGTTCGTCAAAAACTTCCTGTCCATCTTTCCAGCCTCAGTGGAAAGACTGTGTCCTCTTGGAAACCTTCTCCAGGCAGCTCTGACTCTTCTCTTGGTTACAGCATCTCTCTCTCAGTTGCATAGCCATCTCCTTACGGGCAGGGAGTAACATATTTTGTTCTGTTTCCACAGTATCTTTCTTAGAATCTGGCATACAGTATAAGCTCAATACATACTTGTATGAATGGATAAATAAATTAATGAAAGGTATAAATGGAGAGCATACAGAATGAGAAGCAATGGAGAACTCTTAATGAACTTTCTACTGAATAGATTATTGTGGTTGAAAATAAGATATAGTCATTGTGGAGAACTTGAAAGTTGATGTTCTAAAGGAATAGGCAATAATTCCAGATTGTTAAGCAGGCTACTGATCTAAAAAAATGTGGAATTGAAGAAAATTTGATCTGGCATCAGTAGGTTGATAGGCAGAGAATAAAAGCCCGTATGATAAAAAGGTACTAAGAGTGAGTAAACTTCTTAGAAATGCCTATAAATGACCATAATGTCAGCAATAGCTGGACAATTAATACCTTCCTCCAAGGGATTGACTCATCCAATCCACAAGATGGTAAATCCTAGAAATCCAGTAGTAGTTGATTTGATGTAGGAATATATTCTTTATATCATTGCCATTTCTGATTCAGATAAAGGAATAGAAATTCAATGACCTCCTTTCTCCCCAGTTCATGACCTAGGAGTAACCTATAACTAATCATACCTGAGTTAGTACAAGAAGCAGGACCCAAAAGAACAACATTTGTATATTTTTAAAAGGTTCTTTTAAATGTAACTTTTCAAAATCCAGTTTAAACCTATAAATACTGGAAATTGCAGAGATATCATTGAGGTTTCTGAAAAAAATGTATCCGTTTTCCTGAGTAAGAGTAATTTTGTGTATGGTAAAATACTAAAACTATGCAGAATAATATTTTCCTCTCTTTTTTGAACAGCAAAACTTAGAGACCAACCTTACCAACCTTATTAAGAGAAACACAGAACTGGAGACCCTTTTGGCTAAACTCATTCAAACCTGTCAACATGTTGAGGTGAGTATCTGTGTGTGGTATATTTCATTTGAAAACTGCTAGATCGTGGCTTTTATACCCTCAACCTTTCTATTTTCAAAACTGGAATCTTCTTAAAATTAGGTCCTTTGCAAAAGCTAAATGTGCGAGATGGACGAAATTGGAAGGAGCCCTAGAACCTTAGAGAGCCTCTTCCTGTCGACTGCTTGCCCTGATCCAGCTTTTCTTAGCATTCCTAGTATTATAGACTCCAATACAGCCTACAAGAACAACCAAGAAAAAGCGTTATTTAAAAGGCATTGTATTGGCTGCCGTAACATATTACCACAAACTTGGATAATGTAAAACAATAGAAATTTCTCTCACAGTCTGGAGGCCAGAAGTCTGAAATCAAGGAGCTAGTAGGGCCACATGTTCTCTGAAGGCCCTAGTGACTTCTCCTTCCATGCCTCTTCCCATATTCTAGTGGCTGTAGGAATTTTTTCGAGTTACTTGGCTTACAGCTGCTATGATCTAGTCTCTGCCTCTTTCATTACATGACATTCTCCCAGTGTGTCTTTGTATTTGTGTCCAAATATTCTTCTTGCAGGGACAAAAGTCATTGGATTAGGGGCCGCCCTACTCCAGTATGAACTCACTTTAACTTGATTATATCTGCAAAGACCTTGTTTCCACATAAGATCATAGTCACAGATACCAGGGGTTATGTCTTGGGCATACCTTTTGGGGGAACACAATTCAACCCCCTACAGGTGTGGATTAAATGCTTCTTGGTTAAGAATGCTTCTATGAAATTGACCACAATTGTGATGTGTTGGGATTAATTAAGAGTGTGCAAGCAGGAATGATAGCAAAAGCAAGTTGCAGAACCCATATCTGATCCTCTGCTTAGATGGATTCACTTTTGGCAATAATCTCACCAGGGAACATTCTGAGTCTTGTTGATTAAACAACATTGTAAATAATAGATAACAAGCATAATGCTTTTATTATTGTAGGGTAAAGCAAATATGTATTATAAGAATAAGTGGATGAACAAGATGGAATAATCCTGGTGCTATATTTTATTTTTATGACGTGATGGTATTTGATGTTTAGGACAATAAGAAATAATTATTTTTTTCAGTGAAAAAAATTACCTGTGTTTTATGGGGAAATCTTATAAATGCTTTATGGCTTGGGTGATTATTTCATTCAATTTTAGATAGTTACTATTTAAAGCATTAGTGTCTTGTTTCTAATGCAGTACTAGTATGGCTTGACTTTACAAAATGCTATTCATCCTAACATGTAAAATTACATTCTATAATGTTCAATAATTTCAAATGATAGATAGATGTATCATTGAAAAATGTATAAGCATATGTCATTTTCATTTCAAAAGATTAGCTATTTAGTTGAGATATAGGCTTTTAAAATAAACATTACTGAATTAATTATAGCAGACTTACAAATAGACACATACAAGCTATTAAAAGTTATTCCAGGTAAGGAATAAAGAATATTCATTCCTTTCACTGTTGTTGTTTCTGTATACATCCTTTGGAATAGAAAGAAATGTTTATGAATGAATAAATCTGATATTTGGGAAATTTATTCTAGATAAAAATGAAAATTAATTATCAGCAGAAAAGTATGGTACTGGTAGTACTTATTTTTTCATGTTACCTTAGTCATAATTATTAATATCCTCAAAACATAATTTTCAAAAAATTGAGTATTTGATCCTCATATAATAATGCAATGAGTCTACATTGCAGATTTATTTAACTGATTGATGAAGGAACCAGCAAGATGCTAAAGCACAAACACTGGGGGAGAAGGGTAGTTGGAGAAAAAGAATGATAGAATAAGAGCTAAATTAGATGCAAAACTGGTTAGTAACCTGAAGGGTAATAAAGTTATAACATTTGGGCAAAATAACTTGTATATCATCAGTTTTCTCTAATTTAGCATTTAACTTTGCAGAGACTAAGCCCTAATCAATAGTGACTAGAAAGTGAAGCTGTGCTATATATCCCAGCCTGGAGAATCAGATGACCCTTACTTAGGCTGGCTTGATATAGTATGTTGTCATATGACACCAAAAGGGCTCACAGTCTTCTTTTTGCTTTATTTCCAAATTTTGGTTAATTTAGTTTGACATGACTTTCTGTGTATCCTGTTCTAGACACAGTTGATCTATGAGCTGTGTTCGCTAAACAAATATTTCTGGATAAGGGTATAAATGTATGCTTGTGGTCAGTCACTCAGGTTTGTTAAAGGGTTGCATTAGTTCATCCCATTAACATATATGGAGCATCCACTGTGTGTGTGTTGCACTATGCTAGGTGCCAAGGACCCTGCCCACAAGGAGCTTACCATTTTGACTAAAGCAAAACAGCCACTACAGTATATACAAAATAGAAAACTAACTGCCATAAGAAAGGTGTGGATTGTATACTTCGAAATTTCAGAGAAGTAAGAAATTTCTTCCAGATGGTGACTGGGGGAGATAGGGCACAATCTGATCTTGTCTTGAAGGGCTGGTAACATATGGTCCATATGGAGGGATGGGAAAGGCATGGAGATAGAAAAATGAAGAGTGTATATACACAAAGCCAAGTAGTTCATTTTGTGGAAACAGGAGGTGCCTGGGGGGATAAGTAGAAAGTGGCTTTAGAGAGATGACAGCTGGGTAGACTTTACTATTGCATCTGAGTTTGAACTTTATTTCATCTTGAAGGGTTAGTGAGGGCTTGAGGAGCACAAAGACCTGTGTAACTTTCACAGTTACAATCAGCACCCCTAACTCTTTTCAGGAAATGATATTTCTGGTATTGGGGAAAATAATGTGGATATCTTGGTGCAAAATGATTGCACATCCAAGGGAAAACATCACAGCCCTAGTAAACTCCAAAAAGGTAGTTGAATTTGTTAGGCACCAGCATGATGGTCTTTTAAATCAGTGCAGTGGAAAAGAATTTCCTGGTTCACATCCTGTTCCTAGACTGTATTTCTTCCTTTTCCTCTTTCTGAAGGTGTCCTTGTGTTTGGGTATGAGCATTCCTCAGGAAAATGATCCCCATGCCAGCTGAAGCTAAAAAACTTAAAGCTCAGAGGCAACTCTCAATTGTTGTAAATGAAATCAAGTTCCCACAGAATCGAGGAAATGCCACATCCTTATAAGTCCACACCTCCTTCCTGAGATTCACTTCTGCTTTTCTTTTGAATGAAAAGTGTTTCAAGGTCTACCCCCATCCCCATTGTTTTTATAACTTGTTTTTAAAATAAGGGTAAACAAATGAAATGGTTTTTTTTTTTTTTACTAAGCACCAAATCTTTTAGAAACTAGAGTGCGGAGGATATGAAGGCCAAGGCAGCTTAGGACTCAGGATGCAGAGGCATTGGAAGAGCAGTATCAGCTAGATTCTTCAAGAAATGCTTGTGTAATGTGGTGTTGGGATTCTAAAACCTAGTGGGTTTTTACTCACTGGGTTTTGTTTTCTTCAAGAGAGTAATATAGTAGAAAATTCCACTGGGATGAGTTTGAAGTCAGTTATGGTGTACAAGACAAGCCTACCTATGAGAAGTGATCAAAATGTGAGTCAGCTGTAGAACTTAACAATTCTAGATCAAATACAGACTTTTTTGACCTAGAATTGACCATCATCTCCTTCTTTTTGACCATCATCTCCTTCTTTTTTTTTCTTTTAGAAATCAGAGGACCTAGCTTATTAGCTAAGCAAATACTTAGAATCACTGATGTATGCCAAATTCTCTTCACATTCTAAGAATCTAGTTCTTTCACAGGGCATACAACACCTGGGGACACAATAGATGCTCATTTGGGGAATTACTGGTGACCAGTGACTGAATTCACAGTAAGATGGTAAAGAAAAACTGCAGAAGGGTGACTAATTGTCATAGTAGTTTGGAGAAGACAAAGAAAGGCTCAGCCGACCTCATCACCCTTGCCTGAGTTCAACCTAGGAGGGCATGGTCTAAGCCAACATCCCATCAAAGTCCTGGCATTACCCTGTTTGGCTTATTTTGCCTTATTTGTAATCACTTTTTACAAACAATTTATTTGCTCTTGTGCTTCATACTAAGTTTTTAAACTATATTTTTCTTTTATTTTAATGGAAAGGTTACTCTCTTACTGTCTTTCTCTGAGTTTTTACAGTGCTAGGTGACAATAAGGAGTAACAACTTTCTTGTAGGTAAATTAAATACCATTTAATTAAATTTTCGTTCAGATGCTGAGCTCTCTAAATTGGAAGGCAAGAGGATGATGTGTCATGGTGCCTTGTAAGAAATGATGAAAATTGATTTGAGGTCTCTAGAAGATTTTTTAAGTCATTCTCCAAATCCTAAAAGTATTCAATTGTAAATTTATTTGAAATACAGGGGTGAAATCACTGGGAAGATGAACTCTTACATTTAAATTAATTTAGTTGTGAAGTTTTATGCCAATGCACTCTCTCTATGGAAACCTTGGCAAAATGTTTCATCTGGAGCCATTGGATTCAGACCAACATCTGAACACCAAACATGCTGTTTGGTTTGGGTTTTTTTGGACAAGTGTCTGATCTTGGATGATTATGCTAGGGGCCAACTTGAATGTCTCAAAGTCATAATCCATTTTCACTTGTAGATAAGAGATTCCCACCCTGTCTGAGCCCTTGCGAGAAAGCTCTTAAGGTATAATTTGAGTCAGATTCTGGGCTTCATTAAACCACATCAGGCAACCCACAGTCATCCATGGTTCTCTGTGTAAATGGCTCTGGGATGATGATAATGTGATAGTGTGAATGTGATGGCATTCAGATGAGCCATTGTGGTAAAAGCTGATCTCCCAAGTTCAAGTCTTAGGATTCTCAGGAAAAACAAGAAAAGGAACTCTCAGCTGAACAGAAATTCATCATTTGTGGAGAATATTCATGTTTTGACTCCTGCATGTGTATAAGGGCTATGTGTCCAGTTTACTCTGCTAAAACTGATAACTCATGAAGGAAATTTAGCTTTGCTCAGTGGAGATGGAATTTACTGTTTATGGACTTCCGCCAAGATGGAGGCATAGGTGGAAACACTGTGCCTTCTCCCACAACCAAGTTTGGATACAACAAAGATTTGGAGAAACAAAGACACAACCAAAGGACAGAAAATTGAATTATACGGAAGTCCGACTACATCTAACCATTCAACGAGGACGGTAAGAGGGGCGGAGCCAGCAGTGAGCAGGGTCGGGCAGGACAGGGCCCCGTCCCAGGCGCGCAGGCGGACGGGAACCAGTTGGGGTCCGGGGCAGACCGCGGGCGCATATTCGCGCACAGTGAGACAGACCACGCAGGCCCCAGGGGGCGAGGGCTGACGGCGGTGGCACACTCGCATGCAGTGGGACGAAACGCCTGGGCCCAGTGAGGGCAGCAACTGCGGCACCAGTGAGGGCCGTGGCGGAAGGCGGCGGACAGGACGCCATAGTCCCTCTTTGACCCCGCCCCCACATACAGCGTCACAACCCAGCGACTTAGTTGCCCTGTTCTAGTGAACACTTTAGGGCTCTGATCCTGCTATGGAACAGGCACGAACAACCCGAAAGATGGCGCGAGAAGAACTCAAAGTCCCAGAGCCAATAACTCTAAGCGACCAAGAAATTGCCAGCCTCTCAGAAGCACAATTCAGGACACTATTTATCAGGATGCTCACAGAACTGGTAGATTATAGTCACAAATTAGAGGAACAAAGTCACAAATTAGAGGAACTTATGAAGGCTAAACTAATTGAAATGAAGGGAGATGCACAGGAAACCAATAGTGATGGAAAGGAAACTGGGACTCAAATCAATGGAATGGACCAGAAGGAAGAACAAAACATCCCACCAGAAAGGAATGAAGAAATGAGAATTCAAAAAAATGAGGAGAGGCTTAGGAACCTCCAGGACATCTTTAAACGTTCCAACATCCGGATTATAGGGGTACCAGAAGGGGGAAAGAAACAGCCACGAGTGGAAAACTTATTTGAACAAATAATAAAGGAGAACTTCCCCAGTCTGGCAAAGGAAATAGACTTCCAGGAAATCCAGGAAGCTCAGAGAGTCCCAAAGAAGTTGGACCCAAGAAGGAACACACCAAGGCACATCATAATTACATTAGCCAAGACTAAAATGAAGGAGAGAATCCTAGAAGCAGCAAGGGATAAGGGGACAGTCACCTACAAAGGAGTACCCATCAGACTGTCAGCGGATTTCTCAAAAGAGACCTTACAGGCAAGAAGGGGCTGGAAAGAAGTATTCCAAGTCATGAAATCCAAAGACCTACAGCCAAGATTGCTTTATCCAGCAAAACTTTCATTTAGAATGGAAGGGCAGATAAAGTGCTTCTCAGATAAGCTCAAGTTCAAGGAGTTCATCATCACCAAGCCCTTATTATATGAAATGCTAAAGGGACTTATATAAGAAAAAGAAGATGAAAAATATGAACAGTGAAAGGACAGCAAACACACAGTTATTAACAACCACACCTAAAACAAAAGCCAACCAAGAGGACAGCTAGATCAGGAATGGAACCATAGAAATGAAGAACACATGGAGGGTTAGAAATAGGGGGGTGGGAGGGGGAGAAGGGGGGAGAAGGCACAGAAAACAGCATAGAGGGTAGGTAGAAAATAGATAGGGGGGAGGGCGAGAATAGTGGGGGAAATATAGAATCCAAAGAACTTGAGACACGTGGTTATAAACTAAGGGGGGGGAGAATGGTGGGGGAGGGAGGGTACGGGTGGAGGGGAATGAAGGGGGGGAATAGAACAACTGTAATGGTATAATCAATAAAATATATTTTAAAAAAAAGAATTTACTGTTTATAAAAGTGGTTTGTGGCACACACTTCAATGTCTCCCTTAGAGTCAAACCTCTTGCCTTAAAAAAACTGATTTATAAAGGGTGTTGGGTCCCGTTACCTTCTTAGTTATATTCATAAGGAATAATGAGAAGACATCAGTAGAAAGTATTCTACAGTGGCTGCACCAGACTTGAACAACAATTTTTTTTAAAAAAGAACATCTTATAGTATTTTGGAATAAGAGATTAATCCAATGAGTGAATTAAGATTCACTTAATTCACTCATTCATAAGTGAATCATTAATTCACTTATGAATGAGTGAATATAAGGCTTAGTGTGGCCTTACTTTCAGAATAACATTTCCAAGTTTCAGCTTTCAAACTTTTCTTCAAAACCATGATCCAAACCTTTCACTATCTGCCTCTCTGTTCATTTTGGATGGAATGACTATTGTGTTATATTCACAATCCTACCAGATGGCTCAGGTTGGAGTATGATTATATGTGTGTTCCTCTGACAACAGTCCCTCTGACATATTTGAATTTAGTAGTGCAGCTTTCCAAAGCTAATATTTAGATGTGAAACAATCATCCTTAATTGGGGCCCTGTGGATGAGCTGTACGAATGAAGACAGAAGACATGGTCTTAGTGATGTATCTTAATGTCATTTCTTCATATTCTACAGGAATTCTTTATCACATCTCTCCTACACTATCCCACATACAATTTCCTTGCCTTGAAATACATGCTTGACTAGAGCAGTAGGGGTGATGTTTTTGACATAGTATAAAAAATAATAAGAACAGTTTGGGATGGGATGGGAGTAATAGACAGAAAACTGTACTAGAAAAATAATTAAATAAAAAAAATAAAATGACCAAATTAAAAAAAAAGAACAGTTTGTAACAAATTTTATTTGTTTATTCTTAGAGAGAAGGGGAAGGGAGGGAGAAAGGGAGGGAGAAAAATATCAATGTGTGGTTGCTTCTCACACACCCCCTACTGGGGACCTGGCCTGCAACTCAGGCATGTGTTCTGACGGGGAATCCAACTGGCAACCCTTTGGTTCTCAGTGGAGCTCAATCCACTGAGCCACACCAGCCAGGGCAGGTTGTGAAAATTTTTTTAAGTGACCATTGTAATTCTAACTCAGCTTTCACATGAGATTGCAGTACTTGGGTGGATCCAGGTAAGAGAGTCAGAGATGTGAAAAGAATGATCTCACATGGGACAGTGACTGACTGTAGGGTAGAAGATTGGGTCCCATTATGTATGTCATTCAGAGACAAGCATGATCCCAATCATGCATTATTTTGTTATGGAACCAACCTCTTCAGTTTCTGGCACTTAATATCTACTTTAATTTATTTTTCTCAATAAATGAATGTAAAGTGATTTTATGATAATCAAGCTGAAATTATCTTTGTTACAGATTCTGAGAGAAACAGGGCACATCATCTTTTACCTTCATTTGATTGGCTTCTATTTTTAATTGCTAAATGCTATAGTGAAAACTGAAGAGCCTTGTTCTAATTTTGAAATTCCCCAGCAAAATAGTTGAGTCATGCATATAAAATGTTCGTTAACAAGAGCACAATTGTAGCACTGCTTATTTTTGTTTGAAACAGAAGGATGAAAGTTTAAATTCAGCTATTTAAAAAGCCTGAGGCTGCCACTGAATGAATGCAGAGGGCTTTCAGTGAGGAGTAGCACAAATAAAGATTTTTACAACCAAGTGAGGTAACTTCCCAGCATAGGAATTTATGATAGAGTTTTTACTATACTTTTTAAAGTATTTTCACTAGATATAACATCAAGTTCATATATATGAGGTGATGAAAACTATCATAGTAGCCTAATTCTATAACTAGGCAAGCTCCATATTAGGCTGTGATAAAGTTGAAGGAAGCCGTAGGTTAGGAAGATGGTGCAGCACCTATCCTTGCAGGTGTTAGGAGATGGTGAGTGTATTGAGAGGTTACAGGTCCACAACAAGGAGTAGCCCGTAGTGGGAAAAAAAGCGAAAGTGGTAGGACTTATGCAAATGTAGACAAAAAAACAATAACTTTGAAGCTCCTATCACTTTTTGATTTAATTATCCCAATAGTCTTTTGAGGTAAATGTCATTCAGATTACCATAGGAATGTGACTTGAAGCCAGACACAACAAGAATCAGCCAGTAAAGAAAAGGATTGACTACAATCAAGTAGTAAAGCAACTGGAGTTGCTTTAAACCAGGTGACAGAGTGGAAAGAGATGATTAATAAGTTAGATTCCTAGGGGAATTCTCATGCAAGAAATAATCTCATGTGCTGAGGAATTAGAAACCCTGTCCAATCCACCTTAACAGGAGCCTGATGAGTATGCATCTGTGGTACCAGTAGAGTCAGTTCTTGTGAATTATTCTCAAATCTTTGACCAGTAATCCTTAACCTGCTAACCTCAGTTTCTTTGAGATGATCGGTTTGCTGTCTTTAGCAAGTAAAGTTCTTTTGTTCTTCCTTCCCAAGAAGTTTGAGAATTATGTATAAAGAAGACCTAAATAATATCCATAGAATCATTGTTTTGTGTAACAATTTAGGACTAAAACATTTGTTTGTATCATAAAGGTTTGTAGCATTTAAGAGAATATGGCATATTATAGAAATTTGACATGTTAGCTTTGAGATTCCAATCTAAAACATGTAATTTATTTTAGACATGTGATTTTAAGTTTTAATCATAAAATAGTTTGTTTCAAAGCAAAAATGTGCTGTTTAAGAGAACTTGAGTTTCATTACATTTGTAAAGTTTAATTTATTAGATTTCTAAGGCCTACTTAAGGACTTGGAAGATTTATGTTGTTAGGATCTTATTTTTACCCCATTAGGCATTTAAAGTGCTTATAAAATAAATTGAATATGTTACATTTATAAATGCAATTTTAAATGTTACAGGAATTTGGTGATCAAAATCTGAATAATGATTTTTATTCAGATTGGATGAGAATTGACTGGAAGAGGGCCTCGAGGGTACTTTCTGGGGTGATAGAAATATGTTGTATCTCATTAATTGCCATGTGCTATGTGCTAAATATAGGAGGTATGAGGAAAAGAAAGCTGCTGTCCTGCTTCCCAAGGAGTCCAGCCAACTAGTAGAGGGAATAAACAGACATGCACTTAAAGTCCATGAGAATTTTTGCCCAAGGACTGTCTCTATGTCAACAAATCACTATGTAGTTTTCCTTAAGCTTTTAAGTTCAAATTATGAATCTCATTATTTTACTCATAAATCCAAGAAATTTTATAAAACTAAGAATAATCATTCTCAGGAGTCCTTAAATCAATGGTTGATTAACTCAAGTTGAACAGACTCCACTCCATTAAACAATCAACTCCAACTATAAATTGGTTGATTAAGTTACCATAAAGATTTTTGTAAATTGAGGTAAAATTTACATGTGGGTCCTAGCATGGAGCTTTGCATGTTGTGGGCGCTCAACACCATAGGATTGCTTCATGCATTGTCACTGGGACACTGGTAGCAGCCGTCTTATTCATGGAGAAATCAGAGCACTCTGTTCCCTCTCACTGTCATCCTTTAGCTACTAAGACTATTGCAAAGAACCTGGAAACCAGTAGCTTTAGCCACCTATACTTTAAGTGGAGAAATAAATAAAACTAGACACCAAGAACCAGGGGCTGCATTGAAAGTTTAGTTTGCAGCCAGAATCATAATAAGCACTCAATGAAAATTTGTGTGGTTTCCAGTGTTATATAAGTAGGGCTTCCAAGGGGAGAGTGTTGGCTTGTTTCTTTCTGATGTGAAATGTTTCTTCTTTTACCATGTTATCTGAAAATAATGATGCCAAAGCGATGAGATCTTAATGAAAGGTGCATTTTTTCATATCTCTGACATAGCCTAGAGCTAATCTTAATGAAAGAATGGATACCTGGGTAAAGAGTGCCAACAAGTGCCCATGTAAAGAGAACACATGCCAATACTAACCTGGAGTCACGCTCTGGCTACTTAAACAAAAGATTGTTTTAATTTTTGCAGAATAAAGTGCTTTTTTCATGAAATGGCCTTAAAGAATTCCTCTTGTTTGTGGTCTCAAAAAAATTAGAACTATGCCCATGAGGCCAGCTTTTAAGTGTTCTATTAAACAACAAAAAGGCTTTGTTCTTGGTGATAAAATTAAAGCAAGCAGTGTTTGCACTACCTGGCAAGATGCCGTCTCCACCATCCCCCATCCTGCCAGTTGTAAATGGAGCATTCTGCTTCTCAGGTAGGAAGGTGAGAAGGCAACATCTGTCATGTTTCTGTATAGAAATATAGTTGACCTTTCAGATAATAGAGTAAGCCCTAACTCAAGTCCAGTTTTACCACAGAAACTGTACATATTGAAGCTTAAAGCTATAAAGCCATTGTTTTGGAAAGACAATAGTTTCACAATTAGTTGAAATGATGGAAAAGTGAGGAGTTTCTAGATAAAGAAGTATATATGTTTTAGGCTGGCTTACTAGATTACATGTGTTTTCTTTTCTAGGCAACTTTGCCTGCCATTGCTCAGATTTCGACCCATTTGCGGTCAGTTGCAAATGAACATTGGTAGGTAGATTGTGGCCCCATGGTAAAGAATGGCCAAGGTTAGGATAGAAAACACTGGTAAATGCAAACTCTGTTCAGCTCTGCAATTAGTCCTAAGTCATTAGAGCTATAGAACAGAGATTTTTAACCAGTGTGCCACAATGTTTTTTTTAAACATGCAATACCTGACTCTTTAGCCAGGGGCACTGACTTCCCTTAGATTGTGAAATTAAAAAAATAGCCAATACAACAATAGCAATCTGGTGTGAACAAATCAAAATTATACCTATTTTTTGTCAAATTGGCAAAACAATACATATTTTGGTGTGTCACAGAATTTTAGTAATTAGTTTATGTGTGCCAGGAGATGAAAAAGATTGAAAATCACTGCTATAGGACAAAGTGGACAAATGGGACCCCAGTGCCCTCTGACATCCATGAGAGCCCTTGTTAGACGTCCAGATTGTAGTCCCCTCTAATGGAAACACTCCTGTCTGTAACTGTCAGTGCCATGCCCACAGAGCACTCACCAGTCCTTTTCCCCTGGTCTGAGAGCTCTTAGCTGTGAACCTGCTTGGGGACTTTTTCTGCTAACCCCCCAAAACAGTTAATTCCAGAGGGGGGTTAATGCCCATCCACTGCCAAAAGCCTTGAAAGAGCCACAGATGGAGGATATTAGCTAAATACCACTCTTTCTCCCCATCAGCTGGAGTGTTCTGCACCAGTTCCCAGAGTTCCCCAGGGGGATTCCTTTCCAGTTGCCCACAGTGGTAAAGCACACTTCAGTGGCTTCATCCCTTTCCTTATCTGACTTCCCCACTCCCTATTGGTGTTTCATGGCAACAGTTTGTGCTTCTATCCCAATTTCATGCCCTACTTCAAGAACAGAATCTGAAAACCTCCTCTAAAATGGAATTATAACACAATCTCTTTATCCCAAGTGTGACCATAGTTCACATGTTTAATTTCCATAAACTCTCCTCTTTCACTGTATTTGAATAAATGTGAATATTAAGCACTAGGCAACAAAGATATTTAAATATTAGTCTACCAGCTTCGGTTGGTATCCTACAGTGACAATAACCAGGCAAAATATTTTATACCTATCACTTGTGGGTGCATCAGGAAGACAGAAACAGAGCTTAACATTTTCTAGTTCTACTTCCACTTGCAAGCTTTATCAAAGATTTAATCAAATCTGTTTCACCCACTGTAAAAAATGCCAAAGACCCAAGGACCCAGCTCTCTTTCTTCACAACTTTGCAGGGGAGCAGATGGTACCTATACTTAAGTAACTCAATGGTGGATAGGAGCCCAACTTTGTATTTTTCCAGTACATCTCTATTCAGGAATCATTGTAAACAACTAAAAAGAATACCACTTAATGAGAAATGGAATGTAAGATTGAAAGTGAGTAACAGAAGGTCACAGGATAGAAGCTTCCTCTTTCCATTAGAAATGATTTCCCTTCCCTAAAACACATCACCTTCATCCTCCCCGGCACTCATTGAACCATCCTCTTCTGTAAGTGACTTTTTTTAAACTTTGACCACAATGCCTAAAGGCTAATTTTTGCTAAATACATTTATTGAAAACTACTTGAAAATATTACTTTACATAAAATTTATGAGTATGAAAAAACTTGATAAAGACAAATGCCCATGGTAGGTTAATTTTTTTTCTTTGCGTCCAACCCAAACGGAAGGGTGTAAAGCATTTGTTTTATAAAGTGTGTAATTAATAAGAGAAAGGAAGGGAGGGGTTTTTTGTTTTTGAATGAATTATGAGCAACACCTTCCATTTTGCTGCTTCTTTTTAAAATTGCTTTGAACAGAGTTACCATTAAATACAAAAAGAGAAGTCTGTGGTATTAATGCCAAAAATGTAAGATTGAATTCAGTTGAGTGTACTCAGCGAAATATCCTGGGAAGATCAACATGTATAGAAGTCAGCAGGACATCATGGGAGTAGTAAAAACCATATTGCAAGTATATTTTCATTTTTAAATTGAAATTCTATGGATTCAGTAATTGCAACTATTCATGCCTTAAAGGAAGGAAATTAATATATCAACTATGTACTATATGCCAGATAACTTACAGATATTTTTATAGAAAGTATACAAATAAAGAAATATTCTCACAAAAATTCAACACATTTTCCATACCTTCAGCTTTTTGACTGCAGAGTTCATAATCTTTTTCTCTATGCTAGGGGTTGGTAAACTATGTCCCTAGATCCAAATCTGACTCATCACCTGTTTTTGTAAATAAAGTTTTATTGGAATATAGCCATACCCATTTGATTACATATAGTCAATGGCCGCTTTCCTACTACAACAGTGGCACTGAGTAGTTACAATAGAGACCTTATACTCTACAAAGTTAAATATTTACTAGCTATCTCTTTACAACAAAGTTTCCCAACTCCCGTTCTACATCATGAATGACTTTTTTCTCTGCCTCCCTCCCTCAGCCTATTGCACCAAGAAGAAGCCTTTAAGGGTTGTGTTTGGGATTTGAAAGTAACTCCCCAGATTCTGGAGTTAGTACTAATCATATACTTTCCAAAGCCGTTGTTCTGGTGAAGCTGTAGATAAAAGTTTTGATTCATGCTAAAAAGTCTCCAGGTAATCAACACAGGCTGGCTGGTGCTAGAACTCACCATGCTGATTCTATACAAACATTCCAAATAAACAGTTTGTTAATAATAGTGACAGTTAACATTTATTGAGTAATTACTATGTGCCAAGCATTTTTCAATGTCTTTTCATGTACTAATTCATTTAGTTCTCACCACAGTCCACTCCAGGGTTTTTTTTGCCCCAGCACTTGTGACATTGGGTCACATTGGAAAGATAATTTTATGGTATGATGGGCAGTCCTGCGCATTGCTGAATGTTTAGAAGCATCTCTGGCCTCCACTCACTAGCTGCCAGGAGCACACCCTTCCCCCTCCCCCCCCACTTCTGTTCCACCCTCAGTTGTGGCAACTGAAAATGTTATCAGCTATTGCAAATGTCCCCTGGGGGAACACCTGGTATACCAGTTAACAGTTGGTATTTTCTTCATTATGCAGATGAGGAACTTTAGAAATGGGTAGTTGAGGCAAATGCCCCAAAACTCACAACAGTAACTAAGGAAGAGCTGGCATTCAGTCTAAGGAAGACTTCTTCATGACCTTGAGTTCTGAGCTACTGCCTTCTCTAGCCTTGTTCACTCTAAATTATTTCACCTTGCTTGACAATTTTGTTTTACTGAAAAATTAACATCAGCAACAGCTTGGATGGACATGTTGCACGTACTACTGTTGGGAGAAAAATTCCTTTTGTGAAGCTTCAGAGTTTTAGGCAACAGCAGTGGCATTCTGGTTAAATAGTTTCATCGTATTATTACAGTTGTGTTTTCATTTATAAGAAGACGTTTATTGCTCAGCTTACTACATTGTGTTGCCATTTTTAATAGCATCTCACTCTTTATCCAACATTCAAGCTTCATGTTTCTAAGATTTGTTCCCATGGGGGAACTATTTTTTTTATTTTATTTATTTTTACAGCAAGGGGAAGGGAGGGAGAAAGAGAGGGAGAGAAAAATCAATCGGTTACCTCTTACATGCCCTGACAGTGGACCAGACCCACAACCCAGGCATGCACCCTGACCGGGAATTCAACAACCAGTGACCTCTTGATTTGTGGCAGACACTCAAACAACTGAGTCAGACCAGTCAGGGCTAAGGAACTGTTTTTTGTTCTCATCACAGAAACATAGCAAAACCCCATCTGGAGTGGGGTTAATCAATATATAGAATTGATCTTCTCTGGGCCAAATCAGTTTCCACCACATCATTTGGTAATAAAGGCCAGAGTATGTGTAGCTGCTTTCCATGCCCTCACTACTGCTACTTCCCACCAACAACACTTTATGAAGAGATTCCATTTTTGTTTTTCTGAAAAGCCTTTCTTGGGCTTTAAAAGTTTTAGTCAAAATTTTTCCATATTAAATATTTAAAAATATTGTCCTGTACTTTGACTTCTTCTCCAAAGACAGGGACTCTGGAAACTTGGCCATTCTTCTCACTGTCATCTGCTTGAGCAAGATTCAAAAATATTTGACTTTGGTGTGAGAGAGCTTCAGGGTGAAGATTACATGTAAACATATTAGATGGATTACAGTAATACAGTCTGCTCTTACTCAGTTCTGCTTGGCTCAGTTTTATATACAAACTCAAGTATAGAGTCTTTTTCATTGTTCCTTCTGGCAGCTCTAACTTCTGCCCCAGGGTCTGGAATGTTCATCACAGCTGCCTTTGGCAATAAAACCCAAAGCACCCTCAGATCCTCATATTTCTCTTTGCACCTGGTCAGTGGTCCATGGCAGGGCATAGAGCCCAATTAGATACAGGTTTTCCTTGTCCCCTCTTCTTTCTGGCCAAATGTTTGGCTTATCTTGCAGCTCATTTATGTTTCAGTTGCTCCAGCCCTTAACAGAGTGCAATTAAGGTCCCCAATGTTTTGTTATAGACATCATAACATATAACAATATGAAATAACAGTACTATTAGAATATTATAACACTAATTCCTTTATATCTGTGTGCAGACTGAAAATTACACATTCTTATTAAAATAGAAAAGTGCTATTGAATTTAAACAAGAACAACATCAGCAGAGCATCAGATATAAAAGAGTTTTAACCTTTCTCAAGGTCACCTTAATTTGAATCATGGTACAGCATTGCTTTTGCCATGAAGACCAATTTTAGGCAAATTTGTAAAGTATACATTTGTCTTTCATTCTAAAACAATTTTTATTGTATTTTTTACATTTCTTTTTAGTCCCTTTATACCCCTCTGCCCCCAGCAATCACCACACTGTTGTCTTTCTTCATGAGTCCTTTTTCCTTAATTCCTCCACCCCCACACCCCACCCCATCACTAGCTGTCTTCCTGCTCTCCATCTCTGAGTCTGTCCTCATTTTCCTTGTTCAATTTGTTCATTAGATTCCACATATAAGTGAAATCATATGGTATTTGTCTTTCTCCGACTGGCTTATTTCACTTAGCATAATCTTCTCCAGATCCACCCATACATACTGTCACAAAGGGTAAAATTTTCTTCCTTTTTGCAGCCAAGTAGTATTCCGTTGTATAAATGTCCCATAGTTGTTTCATCCACTCGTCTATCCCACTGCTGGGAATATATCCGAAAGAACCCAAAACACTAGTTCAAAAAGAACATAAGCACCCCTATGTTCATTGCAGCGTTATTTGCAATCACCAAGATATGGAAGCAGCCCAAGTGTCCATTTGTCTTTTAAACCCCCACTGTTGTTGGTAGTGATTTCAAGGACAGCAAGATTTGGAGTCTTACATCAGGGGGCTTGCGGTTTGATCATACATACAATTTCAAGAGTGCAGTAATGGTAGGCCAGTGTGGTGGGGGCTCTTCTAGGCTGCACAGGTTACGGGGCACCATTCTCTTGGAATTCAAAGTGAATGATGGGCTCTGGAATTGTGCAATGCAAGTGTCCATCTTTCCTCAACACCTTGAAAAAATATTTCCTTTCTCCAACATATTGGGGTTATCTGCTCCCAAGCTCACTTTAGTGTTTGCATCTGTGTATGAATAGGAAGTCATCTACAAGTCAGCATATCCTTTTCACAAGCAGAATTAAAAGGTTTTATTCTGGAAATCTAGAGATGGCTAACTCATTGGAACAAAATGAGTTAATAAGGATTTCCAAAATACATATTAATAATCCGAATTTCACTGTAAAAAGTAGCCAGATATATTCACTCATTGATGTTTCTTTCTAAGAGTTCCATAAAATATTTCTAACAATGTTAAGGCCATACATGTCTGAAATCTAACAATGTTTATACTCTGAATTGAGCATCTCATTTTGCAGTTGAATACAAGTCAAATGAAGAGAGCAACTTTTTCAAAATACTTAGAAACTGTTTACAGACACTAGTCCAATTTTTAGTGTGTGCATGTAATTAAATCCCTTTAATGTTTATACATACATGACAAGAACAAAATAATAAATGGTCTGTTTCACCTCACCCTTCTGTGAAATACTGTGACACTGTTATACCATAAAATTTAGCAGTGAATCTCTTTACTGGGCATTGCTAACCAACTGCTCTGGAGAAAATAGCCAACTCATTTATGTTATCATTAATTAATCTGAGGAATGAGCACATGTAACTGTGTTGCTAGAAAAGTCAGATAAGCTGTGTACCCAGTGCCAACATATGCAGGACTGCAACTGATTATTGGTATCTAATATGAACATTAGTGAGGCTGAGTGGCTCTCAGTGCTGAATTACATCTAAGGGCTAGGAGGGTAAGACATTAGTGTTGACCTTGTATTCTCATTTCTTTATCCAACTTTCTAATTTCTCTTTCATTAGGTTGTAACAGGATCAGAAAGTCATAGTCTGTCAAAAAGAAGCAGCAAAATAACTATAGGAAGAGGAGAGAGTGAGTTAGCCAGTTTCTACTAGCTATAGAAGACTCTGTTCTTCTGTTTCTTACCTACATAATTTCCCTTCCCGTTCTACCCATCCTGCCCCCAAAATACTTAGAACAACTGTGGATACACTAGGTAGTAGGTAAATACAATCAATTCTCATTATTCATGGTACTTAAGTTGTATAAAGTCACCAGGAACACTGAATTGGCAAACACTGAACCATTGCTCTTAGGGGAAACACACACACACACACACACACACACACACACACACACCTCACATAGATCATAATCCTAAAAATAAGTTGTCCTGGTAGATTCTATTGTTTTTATTTTATAAAACGGCAAAGAAAGTTCTGAAGTGTTAAGTGGCTTGCCTAAGGCTGCCTTCCTAACAGATGTCAGAGTTCAGACTCAAACCCCATTGCATTAGCCCTAAGGCCAGAGCTTTTTGCACTGCACTAGCCCTGTGTCTCTATCCTGTGGTCACATGAGAGCTGAAACAAGAAGGCCAAGTGTCCTTGTTTGACCTCAGCTTTGTGCTGGTAGAGTGTCTCAGATATTTTATATTTTGAACATATGTGCAAATGGATGTGAAAAGGCTACAAATATTGATGTGGGGCTTATAAATTAATTTTTAAACTTTAGCAGGTTGCCAAATCTGCAAATACAGAACCTGTGAATAATGAAGAAAGACTGTGTAATTTGTGAGGAGGCATAACCTGTTAAAAGCAGAAGCCCATTTACAAAATTGAATACTATTTAGCCATAAAAAAGAAGGAAATCTCACTTTTTGTGACAGCATGGATGGACCTGGAGAGTAATATGCTAAGTGAAATAAGCCACGCAGTGAAAGAGGAAGATCATATCATTTCACTTACATGTGGAGTCTAGTTAACAAAAAAATGAACAAACAAAACATCAACAGACTCATGGATACAGAGGACAGACTGTCAAAAGGGGTTGGAGGCCTGGGTGAAAAAGGTGAAGGATTAAGCAAAACAAACAAACAAACAAAAAACAACAGAGACAACAGTATGGTAATTGCCAAAGGGGAAGAGAGGGGAAGGTAGAACAGGGCAAAGGGGAATAAATGATGGAAAGAGACTTGACTTGAGGAAGTGAGAGTACAGTGTAGGGGCAGATGATGTATTTTAGAATTGTGCACTTGAAACCTGTATTGTTTTATTAACCATTGCCACCCCCCCAAAAAAAAATTCAATGAAAAGAGAAAAAGCGGAGTCACGAGCACTTGCAAACGCTCTTTCCACAATTTTTGGCTGGTTCCTTTTCATCCCCTAGCAGACTTGTTAGAGAATTTTTGTCTAACCACCAATATAAAAGACCCTACTCTTAGCCATGTCCATTAACAGGGTATGTTAGTCTCTTTAATTTCCTTTATACACATGTCATGATTTGAAATTTTTATTTATTTTTTTTACTTGTTCAGCCTGTTCCTCTATGCTTACATGTAAACTCTGTGATAATGAGAACTTTGTCTCTCTTGGACCTCAATGAATGCCCAGTACTTGGAATGCTGTCTGAGATACTGTGAGAACCAAGTCACTATTATTTGTTGGATAGATGAAGAAATCAGTTGTTGTATATAGCTTTCAAAGTGAAAGGCACAAGTGTTTTGTAAGAGTAGTCATGACTTGAGCTTGCATGACATTAGCTATGGTGCTTGAAACCTCACTAAAGGCATTTGGATCTTTAAAAAGAAAGCATAGTAACTTCTAAAAGAAGAATAAATCCTGAAAAATTGAGATGGAATATAACTTTAGAAGACTTAATTTAGAGTAGTTTCTAAAGAGATTAAGTTAGTACCAAGGATTAAAAGACAACAATGGGTAGAAAATGACGCATTTCCAGATGAGAAAGTAAACTGTAACTCCAAATGTTGAGGAACATACTGTGCACAGTGGTATGGCCCAAATGGGATGAGGTGAAAGTGACTGAGAATAATTGATACGAGAAAAAAAGTAACAGTGAGGTTCCTGGAATGGGAAAAGAGCTCAATTTTAACCTATATTTTGTCCAATGACATCAAACGCTCTGAAGGATAAGGGTCCCATTTCCATTGTCATCCCGATGTGGCATACAGTAGTCACCTATGCATAATTACTAATTATCTCCATTCTTGTGTTTAGGTTAGGGACTGAGGAGACTTAACACACAAAGGTGGAAGTATAGGTCTATGAAAGTAGGTTTTCTGGGATTGTTTTTGCATCCTTAGATTGTCCCCACCATGCACTTCCATCAGCTGTAGTGATTTCTGAATCAAAAGATGTGAATCAGAAATGAAAGCTAAAATCATAACCAGGGCTGCCAGCTTCCAAACCAAACTTGGGAACTAGGAATACCTGAACATACTGCAAATAACCAATAGACCCTGCCATATTTGAATTAATAACCTATTTAAGAAATGAAGTCCAGCCCTGGCTTGTGGAGCTCAGTGAATTGAACGCGGGCCTGCGGACCACACGATCGCGGTTCGGTTCCCGGTCAGGGCACATGCCTGGGTTGCAGGCCAGTTCCCAGCAGGGGACTCATGAGAGGCAACCATACATTGATATTTCTTTCCTTCTCTCCTTCCTTTCCTCTCTAAAGATAAATAAATAAAATCTTTAAAAAAAATGAAATGAAGTCCAATCAGATCATTTACTTTTTTTAAAGTGTCATGTGAAACAGCAAACTGTGGAAAACTTCTTTGTAGTAGAAGAATTTTGAAAATGTAAGATAGCAGATAGTGTTCAACTTATTGTATTGTACCTTTTGGAATATAAGAATGATAGAGTTACAAAATTTGGACGCTTCATCAAAGTAGAAAAAGTGATTCAACTTTCTTGGTTTCAAAGGAGAGTCAACACCATATTCTTTGAAAGATCTAAGGAAAATAGTTGGCCTAAAATTAACAGATCATGTTTCTAAATTTGGGGGAATTTATAATTTGGGCCAATGGTGGTTATGATATGAGTTTTCTCAAAACATATTTGACTCAACAAAATAGATCTCAGTCCATGTTTTCTTTTTTTAAAAAACAAAGCTATTCATTATAAATATTGAATAGTCAGAATTTGGATTAAATTGAATATATGTTACAATGGCAACTGGGGCAGTTTTTCTCCATATCCCAGCGATTTGGAGAATGAAATAGATCCCAAACCAAATCATAGTCTATTAACAAAAATACTTCTCAGTATAGACAGTACTACCTCAGATTTGTCCATGGCTTCATGATGTTAGTTATTTCCTCACATATTATTTCATACATTTACCACAATAGTACCTACCACATGGATGAAAGAGTGGATATTATTCACCTCATTTTACAAAATAGGAAACCTAGAAATGGAGATACTCCTTTCCAAATATCATATGAGTAGAGCTAATAATCCATACATTTCATGGCACCTAGTCTAGGCTTACTACTGGGGCCTCACCATGTTTAGTCAAACCCAGAATATCTTTAATCACAGAATATATTAGCAACAACATCAAAATTGGAAGCCCTCGCAATATTGTCCATTGATTTTTGACAGAAGTGTTAAGACACTTCAATAGAGGAAATAACAGTCTTTTCAGTAAATATTGCTCAGGCCCTTGGATATTTACAAGTAAAAGAATAAAGCTGGGCCCATACTTTGCCTCACACACAAAACTTAACGCAAAATGGCTCATAGACCTAAATGTAAGAGATGAAGTTTTAAATGAGAACAGGTATAAATCTTCATGACCTTGAATTAGTTTTCTTAGCTGCAACACCAAAAGCACAAGTAGCAATAGAAAAATAGATAGATTGGACTTAAGAAAAATAAAAACTTTTGTGCTTCCGAGGACATGAATAAGAAAGTGAAAAGACAACCCCTGCAATGGAAAAAACATTTGCAAATCACATATCTGATAAGGGACTTGATGAGTACATAAAGATATCATACAACCCAATAATTAGAAGATAAATGACCCAATCACAAAATGAGCAAAGGGTCTGAATAGCCATATTTCCAAATTAGACATACAAATGCCCAATAATCACATGAAAATATACTAAACATAACTAGCCACCAGGGAAATGCAAATAAAAACCACAATGAAATACCACTTCATACCCACCGGGATGAATTTTTCAAAAAAGACAATTCAAGTGTTGTCAAAGATGTGGAGAAATTGGAAGCTTCATATATTTCTTGTTGGAATATAAAATTATGCAGCCACTTTGGAAAACAGTTTGGCATTTCCTCAAAAAGTTAAACTGACATCTGACCCAGTAATTCCACTCCTATACTCAAGAAGAATTAATACATATGTATACAAAAAATATATACATAATGTTCATAGCAATAATATTTATAGTAACCAAAATATAGAAATAATCCAAAGGTCCATGTACTAAAGAATGGATAAACAAAAAGCGGTATATAGTACTAAAAAGGCATATTATTTGGCATAAAAAGTAGTGAAGTACTGACACATGCTACAACATAGAATAATCTTCAAAACATGATACTAAGTGAATATGCCAGACAAAAATAATCACATGTTGTTAGATTCTATTTATATGAAATGTCCAGAATAACAAAATCCACACAGAGACAAAATGTAGATTAGTGGCTCTCTAAGCCCTGAGGGGGGTAGGTAGTGAAACTGTGGAGTTACTGCAAATGGGCATGGAATTTCTTTTGGGAATGTTGAAAATGTTCTGAAATTAGGTTGTGACGATGATTGTATGACTTTGAGTATACTGAAACCCACAAAACTTTACACTTTATAAATGGATGGATTTTATGATATGTGAAATAAAACTCAGTAAGGCTGTAAAAGGAAGTCAACACCCCCCTCTCCACCTCGCTAAAAATCCTTAGGACATAATTTTTTGTCTATATAGTCCTGGAAAACTGCATATTGAGTGCTTGCAGTATATCATGATAGCTACTTGCTTCATTGCATTTTACCTTGCCTCTTCTTGGAAGTCATTTTCACTATCCATTCATTCAACAAATAGTTTTTGAATGCCTGTTCTGTGCCAGGTATGCCACTGGGTGCTTGGGACAGATGCCTCATTTAATACAGCAACCAAAGATCCCTGCCCTTATGGAACTTGCATGCTATTAGATTTACTTTGGTTGTATGCTCACATACAACTTAGTTCTTAGGTCTCATTCTAGTAGATACTTTTCAAGTGTACGATGCTCCTTCCCAGAAATTATACTTTCTCCATCATGATGTGCCCATCATTTCAATATGATGCCATCCTTTTTGCAACTCAGTTGTAGTCAGTTATTAAGTTGAGTTTGAGATCAAAAGGAAATACAAGAAATTTCTTGGGAATAGTGGGTTTCAAGTAAATGTTTCCCTAGATATGTAAATGTATTTGGGAAGCCTCAAGGAGAACTAAAAATGGTGACATAAAAGTAATGTATAGTTCAGCCCTGGCTGGCGTAGCTCAGTGGATTGAGTGCGGGCCTGAAAACCAGATGATTGTGGTTTGATTCCCAGTCAGGGCACATGCCTGGGTTGCAGGCCAGTTCCCAGTGGGGGATGAATGAGAGGCAACCATACATTGATATTTCTCTTCCTCTCTCCTTCCCTTTCCCTCTAAAGATAAATAAATAAAATTTTTAAAAAGTACTGTGTTGTTCAAATTGGCCTGTGCTGACAATAGGCTCAATGAACTTGTCATCTTTGTGGGCTCCTTGTTTGTTTTAGTGGTGCCCTTGTGCTTGGTGCTGGTGTCCTACACACGCATCCTCTTCGCCATCCTGAGGATCCAATCTGGGGAGGGCTGCAGAAAGGCCTTCTGCACCTGCTCCTCCCATCTCTGCGTGGTCCGGCTCTTCTTTGGCTGTGCCATTGTCTTGTGTTTGTCCCCCAAATGCCACCACTCTCAGGAAGAAAGGAAGATGATGTCATTGTCTTACAGTCTTTTCAACCCCATGCTGAACCCACTGATCTATAGTCTGAGGAACACAGAGGACAAGGGTGCCTTGTGGAGGTTTATGGCTAGGAGGAGGTCCCTGGCAGGGATGGTTGGGAGTATTTTGAGTGTGTGAGGTGGTCCTCATCACGCCGGGACCTTGAATGCCCTTTTGAATGTTTTAGTTTAACCAACCCAGGCCTCTTTGTCTTTGAACTTGTTGTAAAATGAGAAAATAATTACTCTTACTGTTTATGCCATTGACACCAAACCTGAGATAAAGTATGAAACTGAAAATCAGTCTAAACCTATTCATGAAAGAGATGCAAATGTCTTGAATATATTAATAGGATAAATCCATAATATAAAATAATTTTACATTTTGGAAAAAAGTAATATGTATGTAAGGGAAACAGCATACTGATTAACTTCCTTGAAATATTAGCCTGAGTTCTGCTTTCTGTATTTGTCCATCAATGCATTTTTAATTTTTTCTTTTGTTATTAAACATTTATCAAGTATTAGATTAATACTAATCTGACATAGAACATGATCCAGTGGTCTGCTGCAAATGGCCAGTGACTGTTGTCTTCTAAATAAAAAGATGTCTTGAGTAGTCTCTCTGCTGAGTCTTCTAATGATCGGGAATACACGTCAAGGAATCCTGGACTCTGGAAACAGAACATGATTTCTCTGAACAACTACCAGTGGATTTTTATCCTGAACTCCTGATCCTAATTCCAGTTTATCTCATTCCTAGAGAATGAAATTACTTCAGTTAAATAAAGTACTCCAAATCAAAAGGACTTAATGACGAGGCTAGGTCTCCTCCCTGGGATATGCTAGAGTAATCAGTGCTATTGTCATTCCTTATAACACTGCAGATTCTCCTGTGCTGTGTGAAAATCATTAAGCTCATGCATGCTATCTCCATTTCCCACAGCTGTGATTTCTGGGCTTCTGTGAATAAGCATTTCAGAATTGTCATGAGATGGAGGAAACAGCATGTGCTGAGTATTTCCCAAGCCCATTTGCCAAGAATGAGCTAATTCTGACCCTCCCTTGTATACAATGAATCTTAAAAATTTCAAATACAAGCCATTCTATAATGATCTACCTTTCCAGGAGAATGACATGCTTTCATTGTAGAACCTTGGTCTTTCAAAAATATGCCAGAAGTAAAATTTTAAATTATGTCATAAGATTAACAAAATATTTAACTATCCTGGGTCTTTAAATTTTTTTATATTGATTAAATACAAAGTTGACATCAGTGCTTAAAAGAAAAGTTAAATGAATGTGATTTTGCCTTGCTACCTTTTTTTACAATTTGTCTCAAAGACACTGATAGTAATCTCTCCTTCATAAATGAATAATTCATTTTTAAAACTTGCTTTTGTTTAACATGCCAAAATTGCACTTTTGTTCAAAATATAAAAGCAAGCATTGCAAATAAATTTCAAGTGTCGGTTTCCAACTAATTGGTAATAGCTATGCACATGTTGTATTAATAAGAAAAATTCTGAGGCTGAGTTTGGCTTAGCAGAAAGACTGCTATCATTGGATAATAATTTTTTTCTAGGAATGCAAGATGAGGAGTGAACATGTAAGTCTTATATTTACTATCCCCGCATAAGTAGAAAAATAGTTAACATGTAAAGTATCTTTTCAATGATTACCAGAAACATACTAGTCTATATTAATAAGATCATTAGCTGAAAAAAGGCCAAATTAACGCTTACCATTTTATTTATCCCGTAGGTCAATGCATCACGTCAAGAAGCAAAATTAATGGAGGAGTGTGATCTTCTCATTGAAATCATTCAGCAAAGACGACAAATTATTGGAACGAAGATCAAAGAAGGGAAGGTACAATTTCTAGGGCAGAAGATTTCATATTCTATAGCTAGAGCAAATATACTTCCATGCACTTCAATAGCTTAGGAAATATTGAATACCCCCTTGTTCTATATTTTCTATAACCTCCTCAGAAGTTGTGAAGGTGTAGTTCAAATCCCTTTATCTGGCCATTTTTTCCTCCACCCCTCTCTTTGTGTTATCATAGTCTCCTATGCACACCCACCTTTAAGAGGCAGCATGGAGCTCTGGTCTGCTATAACAACTGTTTTCCATCTCTCTTCTCTATGAGATTTCTGTAGAGGGAGAGGTCATTTCATATTTATTGCTATGCCCTAGCAGTTAACACAGTATTAAATAAAGGTTTAAATGAATCAGAGCTTATATGTACATAAAATTATAAAGTGCTTTCCCATAAATTTAGATATGTATAATTTCATGGTGGCAAAACTCCTGTAGTTCCACTATATCATATACCCATTTTTGAACATATGAATAGCACTTCTTTTATAATGTTTCTATATTTAAATTTCCTATGATTTTATAATAAACTATCTTCAAAAAGCAGTTTACAAATGTATATTGTTCTTTATGGATGCTTTCTTATTTATTCAAAATTCATTTAGAAACTGTTGATAACTGCTTTACTCATTCTTAAATCACTAATATTTATATTGAAATACTTATGATCCATTTTATTTAACCAATTTCTCTTCCACCCTCAAAAGATAATTTTATAAATATTTAAAATAGTGACACTCATTCAAGATACAATAAATTCATGAATTTCTTTTATTATTGGTCATAACTATACTAAATCATGCATAATTAAATCAAATTAGCAAGTATTAAGAAGTACACAGAGATTATAGTAGCTAATATATGTATACTTCTGTTTTCTACAAAATTCTAAAGGTGCTTCTAATATCATATGATGTTCAAGTTACTTTTCCTATATACATTGAAAAACATTTATACATGTACATTGTGATGGTGATCAGAACAGTTAAAGTAAAATCAAATTAAGTAGTTGTTGAAGCTGTTACTATGAATTTACAAATTAATATGAAATTATTCCCTGGCCAAGGACTGACTCAGAGAGTTAAGAAACTACTTTTCCCCATATACAAAATGTACAACTTAGAAGAGTACTGAGTATCAGCCCAGAAACCTTACAGGATATATTTTCTCTTCCATCATCATGCACTACATGTGTATGTCTGTTAATACCTGACATCTTCTAGGTTCTCAGACACATGACTGCCTGAAATACAGCTGTGATTAATTATTAATACGCATACAGAGGGTAATTTGTTGCTTTTACATGGTTGCGTACAGGGATCAGTTCTCAGTGCCTTGTTAGTTTCTTATTGCTGCTGTAATAGATTACCACAAACTTGACGGCTTAGAACAACAAAGAATTATTACTTGTCCTTCTAGAGGTCAGAAGACTAAAAGCAGTCTCACTGGGCCAAAGTCAAGATTTTGGCAGTGCTGGTTTTTTCCAGAGGCTCTACTGTAGAATCCATTTCTTGCCTTTTCCTGCTTTTAGAGGCCATGCATATTTCTTGGTTCATGGTTTCTTCATTATATCATTCTACCCTTTGCTTGTATATTCAAATCTCGTTCTCTGGCACAGATTCTCCTGATTCTCTTTATAAATCTGTTGGGATCACTCAGATAATCCAGGATAATATCTCCCATCTCTAGATCCTTAATTTAATAACACCTACAAAGTCCCTTTCGTCATGTAAGGTGATATATATTTAGTGTTTGGGTTCTTTTTTATTAAATTTATTAGGGTAACATTGGTTAATAACATAAATTTTAGGTGTACAACTTCATAATATGGCATCTGTATACTCTGTGGGCTCAGTACTTGATGATTTGTCTTCTTCTGTCGCCTTGTATTTGACTCCCTTTGCTCTCTTCGTCCTCCCCCACCCTTCTTCCCCTCTGGTAACCACCATTCTGTTGTCTGCATCTATGAATTTTGTTTTTCTTCTGTTTTTTTTATTTATTCATTTGTTGCTTTCCATTTTATACCCCACATATTAGTGAAATCACAAGGTTCTTGTCTTTTTCCATCTGACTTATTTTACTTAGCATAATACTCTCAAGATCCATCCATGTTGTTGCGAATGGCAATATTTCATCTTTCTTGGGGCTGAGTAATATTCCATTGTATGTATGTATCACATTTTTATCCAATAATGTTTCAAGGGACAGTTGGGTTGTTTCCATGTCTTCACTATTGTGAGCAATACTGCGTTGAATATAGGGGTACATACAACTTTCAAATAAGTGGTTTCAAATTTTCAGGGTAGATACCCAAAAGAGGCATTGTTGGATTATATGGTAGTTCTAGTCTTAGTTTTTTGAGGAACTTCCATACTGCATTCCATAGTGGCTGCATCAATTTACATTCTCACCAAGAGAGTGCTAGGGTTCCCTTTTCCCCACATCCTGTCCAACACTTGTTATTCCTTGTCTTATTGATAATACTCACTCTGATAGGTGTGAGGTATTATCTCATCATGGTTTTGATTTGCACTGCCCTTATAACTAGTGATGTTGAGCACCTTTTCATGTGTCTGTTTGCCATATGTATATTTTCCTTGGAAATGTGTCTATTTAGGTTCTCTGCTCACTTTTTGACCAGATTATTTGTTTTTGAGTTGTGTGGGTTCTTTATATATTTTGGATATTAGCCCATTATTGAAGGTAATCATTTACAAATATCTTCTTCTACTTAGTTGGTTGTCTCTTGGTTTTATTTATGGTTTCTTTTGCTGTGCAGAAGCTTTTGAGTTTGATGTAGTCTCATTCAACCCTGAATTTAAGAGAGTATTTGCTTCTGGAGGGGCACACAAAGGCATAAATGCTATCAATAGTTTTTTACTTCATTTTGAAAAATCTGACACTAATATGGTGAAAATATTGAGCTGTAGTAAAGCTGGTACTATGTGCAGGGAATTGATCATATTACTTTTCAAATTGCCTGTTTGAACTATATCACTTTTTAAAAAGAACATATTTGCTCAGGGACATTATCTCAGAAGGCAATATTAGAAGGTAAACATTACTTAGAAAAGATCAGGGTCCTTTCAGCCTTCTCTTGAGTTACTGTTTGGCACATGACCAAGGAGTAGTTGGTTCCAAACCCTGAAATTCACAGTGACTGAGTCCTTGGCCAGGGCATGTGGTGTCAGTTATACATTTTGAAGAAGAAGAGCACAGGCACCAACACCCTGGAAATGTGCGGTGCTGAGCAGATGGGGGCAAGTATGATTTGGTGCCCAGGGAGGATGCCCAGAGTGGTGGCTGGACAGGCTGAGGGCACTGAATTTAGAGAAGGGCCCTCTGACTAGCACTTGGAATTGGGGAGCCGGAGGAAGAACTGGCAGAATCCTGGAGACCACAAAGGTTAATTTCATCTACTTTGTGAGTGCTTCCATCATGTTTGGTGCCAATCACAAGGCCATCGTTAGACCTGGTGGAAACAAGCTCACCACAAATCCCCTCACTGGGGAAGTTGCCAAGCAGGCACTGTTGTTACACGTCAGTACATACTGGTCATTCCTGCTCTCAGAATACTGTGCATTCTTTGAAATAAATAGCCTTTATACTTAACATGAACTGCAGAGTCTCAAGCCATGAGACACCCTGGGAAAGAATTGTCTTATTTCTCTAGTAGTAGAGGAAAAATTTCATGTCAACACATGAAATGCTTATGGAAAATTCCAGATTAAGTAAATGATGCACTTTATGTTCAGACACAAATCTGTGCTAGAAGGCCACAGCTAAAAAGAAAAACAGTCCTTCTTTTCACTGTTTTTATGTACTCTAAATCTCTGTGATTTAACTTGGATTAAGTGTTCAGGCTTTTCTATGACCTTATAGAAATGCTGAGTACAAGCCTCCCTGTCAGTTCAGATACTTGTGTTAATTGAAGATCAATTGTTTGGACATGGCAATTTTGCAATGGGAATCATATATATGTATTTAAAATACATTTAAGAAAAAATAAAGAGCTGCTTTTAAAAGCATATGTAAGGTATAATAAACAACCAATAAAATGATATAAATAGGTCTATGTCCCCACTAAAAGGACATTCCAACAGACAGAATATTTCCATGATGAATATGGAATGAATTCTAAAAATCACATTGTGTCCATCACACTTCCCAAAGAAGAAAAAAACAGTGCCAACTTGGAAAAATTTCCCCTGCAGGAGTAACACATGCATACAGAGAATCTCTCCTTATGTACTAGGATCAAGTTTTTTTTTCCTTTTTCAAAAATCAAATTTCATCTTCTCAGATTTTTCAAGTAATACATTAAAAAAGTATTTTCTAATGAAGAAATTAGTATTTTGTTAACTGCTCAGTGTCTAATACTGAAGTGCACTACCATGTAGGATATTGTTTCACAGACTGTGGTTCAAATCAGTGCCATTTGATCAGAATCATTTAAGTCGGCAAACTTTTTTTGTAAAGATCCAAGCCAGATAATAAACATATTAGGCTTTGCCATATGGTCTTTGTTGCAACAGCTCACCTCTGCCCAAAGTTGTAGCATGGAGTCAGCCATAGATGATTCATAAATGAATGAATGTGGCAGTGTGCCAATAAAACTTTATACAAACAGGGTTCATGCTAGATAGAACCCACAGACCATAGTTTGTGAACTTAGAGCAGTGGTTTTCTCTTTTCTTTTTTTTAAATGAAACCTATAATAAGAAATACATATGACATCAAATTCAGCACAGACACACACTCATGAAGACGTTTTATAAAACATAACTTGCTCTTTATAACAGGAATGCACTCTGGTACTTTCTTTTCTCCTCCTTTCTCTTCTACTTATTTTTTAAAGTGCTAGTCCTGAGCACACTAATGATTCATCACCTATAGATCAAAAAACATTGATTGCTTGTTAAAATGTTGATTCCTGCTGTTCTGCCAATTGTATCTCCGTACTTAGAATATTGGAGACTGACTGCAAACAACTCGTTTTTCTTTTAAAAAAATCTCCAGCTGATTCTTGTGCACACTGGTTTGAAAAGCCTCAGTCTAGTCTGTTAGATGGAATTGTACACTGAATTAAAATTAAAAGTATGCCAACAATTGTTTTCTATAAAATATTCTACATTTTCAAAGGAGGCTCTTGTTTTGGCTTGCTTCAATTTATGCATGATTTAGAGCTTTTTTTCTTTTCCACTTATGTCACTTTTAATTTCCAGTATCATAGCTGAATAAAATAAACAAAAAGTGGAATTTGAGCATTGTTTAATTTGTAATCTCTATAGTCACTAATAAGCATGCCAAAAGGATAAGTGATTGACATAGAGATATTCTAATGGAATATTTTGACCTTATTTTTCTTTTGTTAGAATTGTATTAAACATCTTCAGTTCTGCCTTGTAATTAAAAGCATTCTTCATGTTGTATAATTATGTATTCTATTTATTTGGTTTGTTCTAAGGACTTGAAGTTACTTTTCCATTTCTTATGGACATGTTCTCATACCTTAAAATGTACTCAAGATATAATGATGTTAGAATCTAAATCTTACTTGGTGTAAAGTAAGTGTTATTGTTTTTTATGAAACTAATGAACACAGTTAATCTGCTACAGATGGTCACTATAATTATAATGAGTTAAGTCTTTTATCAGGCTTAAATCACATACTATTTGCCCCAGAGTTTTGACACTTTCCTTAAATCTTTACTTTCAAGAACTTTTCTCCTCACTTTTGCCTGAAATCTGTGGCTGCTGCCTCTCAATTCAGCATTCATTTCCTTTGCTTTCTGTAGCATGACATAGCTGGAATCTGATGTTCCTCTGAGGCCTCAAGCTCTGACATCTCCTTCCTTCCTTTTCTTCAATTAGAGTTGCATGAGGATGATAATGATGACTTGGAGAAAGAAGGAATTTCTTGGAGTTAGCAGGAATTCTGGAGGGAGCCTGAATCCCCCTTGTCTGGAAGACAGATGAACTGGCCTCCTCCCTACCCTTTCACCCAGGGCTGTTTTCCATTCCAGAATGATCATAAAGCCAGCCAAGACCTGTCCCAGGCTGTGTGGATTGGGGCACTAGGCACATGGCAATTCCAATTAACAGTCTGATTTTATCTTGGCTTCTGGCCAGAGGGCTTCATCTCACAGCACATTTCAAACACCAGAGTGAGTGGTCAAGTGGGTTGCCATGGACTTATCTAGGCTTGCCCCAGAGGTTACAGTCAATTACGTTTGAGGGTCGTTTTTTAGTAAGACGGAATCAGGAATTGGAGTGGAGGTTGGAACCAAACATGCATTTTTATCCCAACTGGGGAAATGCTTATCAAAATAGCTCTTAGTTATCAAGCAAGCACAAAGTGCCTGGAAATGACGTTCCCAGTGAGGGGAAACAGCCCAGCTGTGCTTTTTTTGGCTTTCTCTCATCTGCTCAACAGGAAAAATATTAATCAATGGAAAAATGCTCCCTTTCTGTTAATTTAACACGTGAGTTTTAGATAGTGTGGGGAAATAGCAATACCTAATGTTTTTATATCACAATTTTATAACATAGATTGTAAAGAACTTTTTAGAAAATGGCTGTACTTAAGCCACACATTTGTTCCTATGGAGATGTGTTATTTTCATCATGGCACAGCTGAAAAACTGAGATAAAATAACATTCCAGGGTTCTCTACAATCTTACAGTACATGTGTGTAATAGTCAGGGAAAGAGGTCTGGTGACCCTCTATAACTTACCTCTGAACAACAACACCTTTTTTCCCCATCAACAGGAAAGCAATTTGCAATTCAGCGTTTCCTGATAAAACAAATCAGTGACACTTCTCCAAGGAGATAAAGAATATCTAAGGCAAGAATCCCATAACAATGCCACATTTCAGTATTTCCCCATGCCTATTTTGTGAACTTTCATTGAAGGGAAACTTACATACAACAAAATGCACACATCACAAGGGTCCAGCCCAATGCATTTTCACTACACAAGGACACCCGTATAACCCTCTTCATGCTTTTGTTTAAGGTGATGAGGCTTCGGAAGCTGGCTCAGCAGATTGCAAACTGCAAACAGTGCATTGAGCGGTCAGCATCACTCATCTCCCAAGCGGAACACTCTCTAAAGGAGAATGATCATGCACGGTTCCTACAGACTGCTAAGAATATCACTGAGAGGTGAGTGCAGGGACTGCTGGGAAATTCTCAATGCTGGGCTTCTGTGTTTGGGGTGTGATTTGTTGGCCTCGCCTTCTCCTTGCTTTTGTTTTCATTTTCAAGGCTGAGTACCAAACAAAGTAGACACTTTGAGTTGCTTTGTTCCAGCTGAAGATGTTTCCCTTTGACATGTCAAAGCCTTTTCAGTAGCAGCCTGGAGTTCAAGGCCTTTGAAACAAGACTCCACCAGTTAGAAAGAATAAAATCTGCCTGCTTTGGGGCAGGGTTGGGGGAGCTTATGATGGCACAAAAACAGCATGTATTGTGACTCTCAGACCTGATCTTATTGTACACTTGATAGTAAAGAATCAGAAAGAAGGCAAAAACATAAAAGGGAATCTTTTCTTCTATCTTAGGGCTCATCTACTAAAGAAAAATGGTCCAGGTGTTCTCTGTTAGGCTTCTTTTTATTTGGTTGAGAAGCTTTGCTTCTCCTGAAAAGGTCAAGACCAACTCACATAAGAGAAAAAGGACCAAACTGTCAACCTCATACCTGCTGCTTTTAAGATACCCTTTATTCCAGTATAGGGAACATAGAAATGACATTATGTGAATGTTTAGTTAAGCAGTAAAACTGGCAGGGTCGATGCTCCTTCAGTACACATACTTCACTGGCATAAAAATTACTGGCCTTCACTGATGAAAACACCTATAGCAATTCTAGTAGAGCCAAGAAAAGCACCTAACACCACCTTCCTTAGTCACATCTCCAATCAATGTCAATGGTGATGACTTTTTATTTATTCTAATTTTCAGTCACCTACCCCTAAGCAAAGCAATAATGGAATCCTATCACTAGAAGACCCCAGACAGCTCATTCATGACGGTCTTTCCCCTAGAGCAGGAGTCTGCAAACTTTTTCTCTAAAGGACCAAAGAGTGAATACTTTCAGCAATGCTAAGCTATGGTCTTGGTTACAACTATTCAGCTCTGTCATTGTGGCTCTACAACAGTCTTTGCAGATAATACGGAAATGAATAGACATGGCTCTGTTCCAAAAAAACCTACAAAAACAGGCAGTAGGCCAGATTTGGCCCACAGTCTGTACTTTGCCAAACCCTGGCCTAGGGAAAAAAATACTCACCATCTTAGGACTTGAATTTCTTCAAGGAAAGAGAAAGAAAACTAACATTTATTAAGTGCTTGCTTATGTTGGACACTGCGTCCTAATTCGCAAAATATCACATAGAGGTAGGCATGGATATTTTCATTTTCACTATTCTTTCAATGAGAGTAATGTACAGTATTTTTATAAGTCTGATCTGGTATCCAACTGTGTTATTTCTTAGAGAAAATTTTCTCCTGTGGCTGGTTAGATACTTATCTCTTCCAGAGCACATGGATAAGAGCTGATTATCATCTCTTTTATATCCTTAAAGTGATCTCTTCCCTTCTCTAAGAGAAGTCAGTTTGTTTTCCCATGACTCCTAGCTTCCAAGTGTTTAATTGTCTCTGCTACTCTCATCTGGACTGTATCCAATTCCTTTATACTTATCTGAAAATTAAAAATTGCAAATAGCACTAGTACTCCTGTGTACCCAGTACACTGTACTAGACAATTATACATACATTATAGTTTCCAACTGGGATCCAAGAGTGCTTTTCTCCAGCTATAAATTGTGAGATATTCAAATGAGGTGGCTACTGTAAGCTGCATTTCTCAGGAAGCCCTAAAAATTAGATCAAGTATAATGAAAAAATTCTCATCTAGTGAGGAGAGAAAATGTGACCCCATAATAATTAATACAGAACATCCTGAAAGAAGACCGCATTTGAAGTACAACAGAAGTGCATGAACACCCACATGTGATCTCCCTCAGAGATAGCAAGCCAATCTTGTCCCATTCGACTCTGCCTATAACAAGCCCATTCATCAAGAACAGAAACATGACTGATTTCTCTTTCTAGAAATGAGTTGTATAATATACATTTGTTCCTATGGAGATGTGTTACCATATTCTCAAGCCTCACTAATATACAGTTCTAGTGTGATTGTATGTAGACTTGTATAAAATTATGTTAAGTAAGCAAAAGTATTCACTAAATCCAGGCATAAGAAAGTTGGCCTACTGCTTATAAGAAGTATAAACCACCATCAAGTTTGAATATATAGTGCCTATAATAATGTGCAAGGCATCTTTGTCCCTCTGTTTCTGCATCCTCTCTCTCTCTCTCTCTGCATCAATATTTCTCAATTCCTGAGCCTTTCTCTTTTTTTATTTATTTAATTCTGTTCAAGTACAGTTTTCTGTCTTATATTCCCAGCCCTGCCCCACCCAGTGCTTCCCCACCTCCCTCCCATTCCCGCCCCCCACCTTAGTTATTGTCCATGTGTCCTTTATACTTGTTCATGTGAGTCCTTCCCCTTTTCCCCTGTGATTCTCTCCCCTCTCCCCTCTGGTCCCATACACCAAAATAAATTCAAGGTGGATAAAAGACTTAAATATAAGCCGTGAAACCATTAAAGCCCTAGAGGAGAGCATTGGTAGGAAAATCTTTTTCAGCAACTGAAATTCAATAAAAGGGCACTGGACTTGAACTGGGAGTTAGGAAACTTGGTTTCAAATCCCAGCGCTGCCACTTCATAACTAATTCTTTGGATTTATTCATGAGTTATTTTCTACTTAGAAAACAGAGTTCATAATAACTATCTTTATTGGTAGTTGTGATAACACTGCTGAAAACTCTTAAGTAAGAACAGGCTGTATGCATCACAGATATTCTGTAATGTTTGTTGGATTTATGTTTTCATGTTTCAGTACATCAGTACAATCCTTCCTTGTATGTCTTTATTTGCTTTATATATAAATATATATGTATTTTATTGATTATGCCATTACAGTTGTCCCATTTCCCCCCTTCATTCCTCTCCACCCGGCACCCCCCTCCCCCCATTCCCCCTTTAGTTCATGTCCATGTGTCATAAATTCTTTAGCTTCTACATTTCCCACACTACTCTTGCCCTCCCCCTATTTTCTTCCCACCATCTATGCTACTTACTCTCTGTATCTTCTCCCTGCTTCCCCTCCTCCCACTCCCCTGTTGCTAACTCTCCATGTGATCTCCATTTCTGTGGCTCTGCTCCTGATCTAGCTGTCCTCTTAGTTTGCTTTTGTTTTAGGTGTGGTTGTTAATAACTGAGATTGCTGTCCATTCACTGTTCATATTTTTAATCTTCTTTTCCTTAGATGAGTCCCTTTAACATTTCATATAATTAGGGCTTGGTGATGATGAGCTCCTTGAACTTGACCTTATCTGAGAAGCACTTTATCTGCCCTTCCATTCTAAATGAAAGCTTTGCTGGATAGAGCAATCTTGGATGTAGGTCCTTGCATTTCATGACTTGGAATATTTCTTTCCAGCCCCTTCTTGCCTGCAAGGTCTCTTTTGAGAAATCAGCTGACAGTCTGGTGGGTACTCCTTTGTAGGTGACTATCCCCTTATCTCTTGCTGCTTCTAGGATTCTCTCCTTCATTTTAATCTTTGGTAATGTAATTATGATGTGCCTTGGTGTGTTCCTCCTTGGGTCCACCTTCTTTGGGACTCTCTGAGCTTCCTGGACTTCCTGGAAGTCTCTTTCCTTTGCCAGATTGGGGAAGTTCTGCCAGGCGGTCAGCCAACTGCCTTGTGTGCCTTACTGGGTATGCTGGTTTCCTCCCTGTGCTGGGGTCTGCCAACCACTGCCCTTTTTATTTTATTTTTTATTTTTTTTAATTAATTTATTTTTCAAGTACAGTTTTCTGTCTATTACTCCCATCCCATCCCACCCCTCTGTGCTCCCCCCTCCCTCCCATTTCCACCCTTCTTAGTTGTTGTCCATGTATCCTTTGTATTTCTTCCTCTAAATCCCTCCCCTATTTCCCCTGAAATTCCCTCCCCTCTCCCCTCTGGTCTCTGTCTCCCTGTTCTCTATCCACTGCCTTTTTTTGCTGGGACTCCTCTCTGCCAGCCTCTGACTCCGTCCCTCTTACTGGTCTGGATGAATGGTTTGCTGTTGTTGGACTTCGGTACAGTTCAATTTTCTGTCTGTTCTGGTTGTGTTTTTGTTTCTAAATCTTTGTTGTCCTTAAATTTGGTTGTGCAAGGAGGTACAGTGTTTCCACCTACACCTCCATCTTGGCTGAAGTCCCCTGTATGTCTTTATTTCATTGCTGGTCTCTGTCTACGTGTTTCTATTCTTCATCACTTAATGTTCTTCTCTAGGATGTGATTGCTTGGTTCTCTGCTTCATATTGTGTCTGCCTTGGGCATTGGCACCTGTGTGGTTCTGAATCATCTTTATTTTTTTTATGGAAGGGTGGAAATCCCCCCAAAAAACTTTTAATGCTGCAGGCCTTCCTAAAGTCAGACTTGGATGCTATTTTTTTTTTCATTGCGAAATCACTTAAACTAGATTCACGTACAAGCCATGGAAGTTTTTCAATTCAGAAACATCAAAAAACCCCAAAAGGAGAGAAGTTCTCAAGCTTTACATTGTAAGAGATGCATATGCTTTGGAACCAAGTGCTTGACTCTGTGCTATTGCTTACTGCTGATTATAGATAGCATCAGGCTGCTCCTTAATACTTATGAGTACTTCTGCTCTTAAGTTCCCAGTGAGCAGGATCTGTAGCCATATTGTTTTCACCACTGTAGCCCCAGCACATAACAAACTGTCTGACATGAATGAATGAGTGAACAAATCTATAAAGCAGAGTTGATTATTCCCACCTAACATAATTGTTGGAAGGATAAAATGAAATAATGTAGTAAAAATATTAACTCAGCTCCTGTCACAAGATGAACATACAATAATTGCTAATTCCTTTCCTTACCACTCACTGTATGGGTGCCAGTGGATTGTATCACATACTATACTCTCAAGGCACACTAATATATAGGTCTTTGGTATGATCATACAATATGTACGTTTTTATAAAATTACATTAAATAAGCAAAACTCTTCACTAAATCTAAGCATAAGAAAATTGGTCTACCCTTTATGAGAAATATGAAATTGAAATCACTTTTAATAGCAAGTTATTTTCATCAAGAGGATGGTAAAAAAGGAAAGTCCACCCTGGCTGGTGGGGCCCAGTGGATTGAGTGCCGGCCTATGAATCAAAAGATCCCTGGTTTGATTCCCAGTCAGAGCACATGCCTGGGTTGCAAGCTAGGTCTGCAGTAGGGGGTGCATGAGAAACAACTACACACTGATGTTTCTCTCCCTCTTTCTCTCTCTCTTCCCTTCTTTCTAAATATAAAAAATAAATAAATTTTTTAAATGAAATTCCCTCTGAAATATGGATACTGAATTCCCCCAGTATCCATATTTCAGAGCTCCTAGGAGGGCCTCATACTCCACAAGATGACCTCTGTGACCCTCACCACCACAGGCAGTTCAAGGATCCATCAGACTTCCAGAATACAAAGCCAAGAACCCCATTGGTCAGCTCTTGGGAGATGTCACTTGATGCTAAGAATCAGAGTTCATCTTATAAATGGTTTTTTTTTTAAATTTTATTTATTTATCTTTAGAGGGGAAGGGAAGGAGAGAGGAAGGAAACATCAATGTATGGTTGCTTCTCGTGCATCCCCTGCAGGGAACTGGCCTGCAACCCAGGAATGTGCCCTGACTGGGAATCGAACTGTGATCATGTGGTTCCCAGGCCTGTGCTCAATTCACTGAGCTACACCAGCCAGGGCTTATAAATGGTTTTTGAAGTGTGTTCTGCAGGGTGTTGATTAGTATTAAAACAACAAGGTTCTCAAGCCAAATGCATTTGGGAAATCCTAAACTGACCAAAATAAGCCATGTTTTGTTTCTGTGGGACCTTGTCAGGTTTTACCATGCTGATGTGCATCGAAGACCCTCCCCCCAATAGAGGGGGCCATTGTCAGGGGTGCCATTGTCAGGGGTTGGGCACAGGGTGGGGAGTGCATATTAGGTGGGAAGGGCAGAGCATCTTCCTCTGGCATTTGCTATTTTGCAGAAACCCTGTGAGCAGTGTAGCTCTAGACATATCCACCTTCTGGATAAGTAGCCCCATGTGGCTGCTAGCAGCCAAGTGTCTTGGAGATTAGGGGCATCAAAATGGATATAGGAACAAAAAGTAAGGTTCAGCTCACCCTCTTAAGCCTCAAGCTGTAGCACAATGGCCTTATTTGCCCCAATATGTTAAGCACATACCCACAAGCATGCGCATACACACAGACATGAGTGTAAAAGAAAGGCATTGAGAAAGTGGCATACACTGATGGTCCAGGTGGATTTTGGCAACCTATCTGAAAGAACAGAAGATGGGCTGCAAGGATTTGGGAAATAAAAACAAGGCCTAAAATGTTGAATTTGGCAGCTCTCTCCTTGCCTGTCATTCCAATTAAGAATTTAAATTGTAGCCAAATATAAATATCTTTCCTTCCATCAAAAAAAAAATGTGTTGGTGTTAAGAGCTGCAGTAATCTCCAAAGAGTCTCTCTGTCAGTCTTTGCCTCCCAGTCTTAGGAACTTTTATCCTTTCCATTCCCACTCCCCAAAGTTCCCACCATCAAATGGGAGGCATTTTTAACAGTGTCACTTGACCAAAACATGTTGTATTTAATCGTTTGTGGACCATAGAACCAGGAGAAACTTAGGAATGAAATCTATTTTGGATGAGACTATACAGAGGCTTCTACCACTGCACAGGAAAAAGGTACTAAAGCAAGTTTATCTATTCAGAGCAATTGAGATCCTCTTACCTGTTGAGCAAAAGATCTCTCACACGTGCATTGGCAGGGTGATACAATAGAAAGTTAGGCACTTATTTCATAATAACTTATAATTCTCCCTACTGTTCATCATGAAACAGAATGAATTAGGGTTTCACTTTGAAATTTTTATTTGAAAGGTTCAAATAGTACTATAGCATTTCTCTATTTAATTTTATTTTTCAGTTAGAGTTTATATTCAATATTGTTTTGTAATTTCAGGTGTATAGGATTTCTTTTAACTTTTCTGCACTGTTGCAGATATTTTGGACTCTTTAGTACATGGCATACTTTAAGGGCTTAGTATTTGTTGAATATTTGTTGAACAATTCTAGGATCTCTTTGAGTTTTAGGAGTTTTTCTGTTTATGGGTGGGTCATAAGGAAAACACTTTTAAAGACAGTTTAACCATCTGTAAAAAAAAATTCCTGACAACCATATGTTTATCCATCAGTTCATATTAATAGTCATTACTCACAATAATTAGTCCAGTTCCCTTTGGTGCAATATTTAGCAAACAAAATCAAAACTCTGGTATTTACTGCTTTTTGATGAAAGGGTCAGGTGGTAAGTTTAGATTCTCTACTCTTATTCAAACACTTGAAACTTTTCTTTTGGGTCCCAATGTCTATTCCATTGTTAATTTTTTTTCTCTACTTCTCTCCCACTGCAGCACTGAAAATGCTCTAGAGATTATAGAAACTTTTAAATTGCATATAGAATGCAGTTATAGAAACTTGATTTGTAAGGATTTTGAGCATTTCATAGGTGTATATTTTTACTGAGGTGAAATTCACCTAACAAAATCAACCATTTTAATATGTATAGTTCAGTGGCATCTAGTACATTAACATTCCAAAATATTTTCACCACCCCACACTTATGAACAGTCACTCTACAATGCCTCCTAACCCCAGCCCCTGGCAGTCACCAGTCTGCTTTTTATCTCTATGAGATTGCTTTTTCTGGACATTTTATACAAGTGGATGATATAATGTGTGGCTCCTTGTGCTTGGCCTCTTTCTTTCACTTAGTATGTTTCCAAGGTTCTTCCACATTGTAGCATATATCAGTACTTCATTTCTTTTTTTAAAGCTTTTTTATAGATTTTATTTATTTTTAGAGAGAGGGGAAGGAAGGGAGAAAGAGAGGGAGGGAAACATCAATGTGTGGTTGCCTCTCACACACCCCCAATTGGGAACCTGGCCCACAACCCAGGCATGCGCCCTGGGCTAGGAATTGAACCAGCGTCCCTTTGGTTCATGGGCCAGCACTCAATCCACTGAGCCACACCAGCCAGGGCAGTCCTTCATTCCTTTTCATGGATGAATTATATTCTACTGCATGGATATACTCACAAGTGTAATTTTTATAGCCAAGATATATTGTCTTTATAAAATCCAAAGCTGTAAGAGCCATTAGGAAATGTAAAAGGAGATATATCTTTTGGGGATATCCAGACTGACCTTTTTCTAGGTTAAATGGAAGAGTACAGGCCTGGAATTCTCCTCCTGGCTTCTGCCAGGTACCTTTGTGGCCTTGTATAAATGTATCAATGCCCTTAATTTGAAAATTGGTAACTAGATTTAGAGTTAAATCATTTCAACATTGTTTCTTTGCTCAAAAATTCCCAGCACCCTACATAATATCCTACTACACATAGTCAATACTTGGTGGTGTTTACCAAACTTAACAAAATACCCAAATCAACAAGATTATGAGTTTGATACATGAGTTTGATATACTTATAAATGGTTTATTATCATGCCACAATTTTCTTGTTTTTAAGGGAATCCCTTGCATGTTTTAATTAGTCAAAATGTTCTGACTAATCAACTTGAGAGTTCATAGCAGGAGATTGATACTTACCAATACCTTGCTTTATGGTTTGTAAATGAGAAGTATAACTAGCAACCCTAAATGAAAAGGAGAAACCGTACATCCATGGGGGGGGGGGGATTTGTGAGAAAGCTCATGAATATTTTCCATGCCATCTGCTGAGAATATGGTACAAGAAAATGAATACAAGGAGAATAAAAATGAGCCAGACAAGAACTCCTTTTTTAATGTTTACTTTAGAGAGAGGCTAGTAATTGATTAAACTAATCCAATATCTGGAAACATTCTTTTTTAATCTTCACTTTGCCTTTTATGCAGTTTGAAATTTTGGAGACTCCTCTTTGAAGTGGAGCATGGTCGGGTCCAAGAGGAACAAACAGTTTCCCAGACAGATGTGTGAAGAAATGCCTGCAGCTATGTGCTTCTTGCTGGGGTTAGATGTGATGGGGCCAGGCTGTTAAATACACAGCAACATGAAATATGAATATTCTTTTACCGCCATGGGGAATTCCCACCCTCTATAGTAAAAAGGAAGGGGAAAGCATTGTACTGTTTTTTCAGTTTCTTTGCCTTTTCTTTAAACTTGAGTTCATTTGCATTGTGTTGCTGTGTTGTGTTGTCTTTTTAAGGCTCACATGTAAAAACTGCACTATTTTTAAATGATGTTTCTTTTCTGTGATTTTTTTCATTCCTATACACATAGAATGAAAGCCACCTTGACATTTCTAAAAAGTTGTTTTGTTTAAATTACAGAGTCTCCATGGCAACTGCATCATCCCAGGTTCTAATTCCTGAAATCAACCTCAATGACACATTTGACACCTTTGCCTTAGATTTTTCCCGAGAGAAGAAATTGCTTGAATGTCTGGATTACCTTACAGGTATTGTCTTTGTGAGGCTTTTTTTCTTTTGATGTTGTATGTATTCAGTGATACAAATACTTTGCCACCAAATCAATTCCCTAAAAACCAGAGATGGAGGCTTCTGCTTTAGGAATGGAGTCTAATGTTCCTAGAAACAATTTCTGGTGCTCTTTTTTCAACCAAAACAACATAGTCCGAGACTAATTGAGGATGCAGGAAAAAAGAGAATGTTAGTCATTAAATGCATGCTTACTACCATTCTGCTCACTCTCAGAGTGTGGGTAATACAAATAATAGCCTTGCTGCTCATCAAAGAGATGCAGAAGGTAGTGTGGCTATTTTCCATTTCATGTCAGCAAGGCATCTGACACAGTGCCTTCACAAAGAAAAAAAATGATAGCTAACTTTGATACTAACATCACACCTTGCTCCAGTTCTTTGTATGTACAACCTTGTTTAATCTTTATAATGTCAAATTGGGGTATTATAATCCTCATTTTGCAAATAATGGAGGTCATCTTGCCAGAGGTCGGATAGCTAGGGAGTGACAGAATCAGAATTTGGCTTGGGTGTTTACAGACTCCAAAGACTTCTGTTCTTTCTAGTAAAAGAATGAATTTTATCTTGGCAGAGGGTCGCCATGGCAAACATTCCCAAATCACATTTGAATTGCTGGTGCCATGTTTTAATCCTGAGCTTTCTGATAGGTATGATTGGGGAGGGGCAAGCTTAGAAAACCAAAGGAACAATTATAAAAGAAAACCTCAGGTTGCTCCCTTTCTTAACCATGCTTCCAAACTTTTATTTGCTGTTAACTTCTAAAGTGGGAACTGAAAACATTCACTAGTAGAATGTGGACTGTTTAGATGACCTTGCTTGTGTTAGCAAAAGCCATGAGTGCCTAAAACTGCAGTAAGGTTCTATGGATACAGTGAAGCCAGATGTGCACTAGGCTCAGGCTGTGTAGCCCTGGAGGGACCACATCCCTAACTTAGAGCAGCATCAGCTTCTCCACTCTAATTCCATGTGTGTGTTCTTGCAGGAAAGCAGAGCAGGAGAGAGGAAGCATTGTGTGATGTTTGTTTTTACAGTCTGTGCATAGAAAGCAAGGAGTTCTATATTCAAGGAGCACTGTACCGAGAAGATAAGTTTTTTCTTTGCAAGGACCTGAGGTGCTGTTTTTAGCCTTTCTGCATTGGCAAGGGAAGCAAGCCATCCTACAAACTTCTCATGTCATTCTTCTTCCAAATCATACCACTGTTATTAAAGAAGAAAGAAATCAACTCACAAATCATTTACTATAAAGAGTCAAACTTGGTTTCAAGTATTTCTGAAGATAATGCTATCCTTTTTAAGCTTTTAACTCTGAGATCTATGTAAACTAACATGATCTACTGACACTTTATGGGAAGCATTCTGTATTTGTGCTGTCCAGTATGGTAGCTGCTAGTCTCATGGGGCTATGGAAAACTTGAAATGTGAATAGTGAGTTTTTACTTTTATTTACTTTTATTAAACTTAATAGAAATTTAAAGAGCCATGTGTAGTTTGTGGCTAGTGTCTTTGACAGTCCAGGTGTAGGAATTTCTCTGACTGAGCTGTTTGTTGTTCATGATGGAATCCTGTTAAAAATCTCCTTTTTTTTAAAATATCAGTTGGCAACAAATATGTTGCAACAACAGAAAATCAAATTAGCAATGACTATAGCCATCAAGGAGTGTTCATATCAAGAAACAGGAGAACAGAGGCATGTAACCTAAGGCTGGGCAGCAGTTCAGTGATGACCTCGGACCCCAGGCTTTCTCTTTTTCTGCTCTGCCACCTTCATTGTGTTGCCTTTTGGCCACGTGATTACAACACGATGATTCTACCTCCAAGTACTATACTCAAGTTACACACAAAAGGAGAGTGGAAATGATGACAAAAGAAAACTCTGTCAGCCAAGTTTGTCTTTGTTTATCAGGAAAACAAAAAACTTGCTCAGAAGACCCATCTAGCAAACTTCCACTTGTGTCTTATGGGTGAGATCCATCTTGCAAGGTCATGCCCAAGAGCTAAGAAAAAATATTTGGTTGGGCTCATGGCCACTCTGCACAAAGTCAGTATCTTACTGATAAGAGTATATCCTCCCATGTCTTAATAGTTATTTAATAGTATTTTAATGATGTATGCCCATTCTAATCTTTATGTGAATGCCCAAGTGCTGATTAAAGGGGAAATTGTGAAAGTAGTTTGTGCTGATGAGTAGCATGAACACCATATATCATTCCGATGGCTGTTTATGCCAAACTAAAGACCATATGGGGTACCTGCAATTATGCCTTCGTAGCTGTCAACTTCAAATACAAATTTGGCCCATTTCTAGACATAACATCAATTCTGGCCATAACATATGATGCTTGGCTGATATTGCCAAGTCAAAATAGTTTATCAAACATTTGTAAGCAGGAAATGAAGTGTTTGTGGAGTATTAGCCCACCATTCCTTGTGTCGTGTTTATGATAGAGGCAAGAAAATCCTACTTCTGGTACTGATGCTGTGAATATTGAAACTGGCAGCATGCTCCTGTTCTCATTTACAGTAAATTGGGTATTGACTTTTCAGGACATACCCATTGGGTTTCTAATCAAAACAGGGTTAGCCTGCCTGCCTGTAAAAACAAGATTTTTTCCCCTGTGACATGGCTCTAAAGTGGTATGTCAAGTTAATAACCCAGAGAGGTGACATTTCCTCCATGACTGCAGCTACTGCCATGTGTCCCACAGCTACTTGCCTATTTTAAACATAAGTTTTCTTTACATTTAATCATATATTGCATGCAGAAAGAACAAAGTCTTTCCACAATGGTTGATGGAGAAATAAATCAATGAACTATTTAGATTATGAGAGAATAAGTATTTCTCACTGATCCATGCAGGATGACCCCACACTAATAAGGACCACACAGACAATAAGCATGTTTTACGATGCAGCTGGGCCTCCCCCACAGAATGCATCTTCTGAATGCTGTCCCTGATTCATCCACATCAAAGGCACTGCACATAACATTACATCTTGCATGTGGTTACTTCAGGAGACAAATGTATAAATATATAGTCCAGAAAGAATGCTTTAAGGGCTCTATAGAACCCTCTTATTGTAGTATACAACTTAATGCACTGCCTGCCACATGTAGGTATTCAATAGCCAATAGACAAAGCTGGGCTAATTGACTTTATACAGCAGTCATAAAAGTCACTTGTTTCATATACTTGTCCTGGATGTCTTCAGTGGCAAAGTGAAGAATATTAAAATAATCACAGTTTTAAATTTACCATTTTCATAAGCTTTCTCCACCTCTTTGAATTTGTTGAGAACTCGTGAATCCTAATCAAAGTTTAGAGCATAAACAAACTCTGTGATAGTGTAAGCAAAGCTTGCCACTAACCTGTAGAATGCAGATATGTTTCTCCTTTTGAAGTTAGGTTATTTTTATTGAATTTATTGTGATGACATTGATTAATAAAACCACACAGGTATCAAGGGTGAAATTCAATAAAAACATCATCTGCACTTTGCATTGTGCACTCATGCCACCGTTTATCACTCCCCTTGCCCACTTATACCTCCCTTCACCCCCTTTCCCTTTAGCTATCACCATACTGCTGTCTGTATCTATGTGTCATATATATATATACATATGTTTCATCCATTTACCTTTTTCTACCCAGCTCCCCAGCCTCCTCCCCTGCCCTGCCAGCTGTCAATCTGAAGTTAGGTTCTTATGTACAGAGAGTGGAAATAAAGGCCTGGGTTGATTCTCTAAACCAGCAGTTGGCAAACATTAACTGCAAAGGGCCAGATGGCAAATATTTTAGGCTGTACAAGACATGGTTACAACTAACTCAACTCTGCCATTACACAAAAGCAACCATAGACAATACATAAATGAATGAGCACGGCTGTGTTCCAATAAAACTTTATTTACAAAAACAGGCAGTGGGCCAGATTTAGCCCAAAGACATAGTTTGTGAACCCCTGATCTAAAATATTATTGCCAATGCAAAGCACTCACAGCCTATTCTTTTTCTTGCTCACAAACTCTTCTCATAAAACCAGTTACTGAAATCAGTCCAGCAGAAGTCAACTTAAAATCATTACTTTGGTAGGATTTAGACTTCTCTGCTCCAGAACGTGTTTAAGACATAAAACAGCAGCTTTCTCCAGTGATAAAGTTAACCAAATGTCAAACAACCATGTTTTCCTTGGGGAAGGAAAATGTACTTCTTAGATATAATGGATTGTTAATCTTGTTCTTAATTTTAAATACCACCTATAAACTGAAAAATGAGAAGAAAATAGGACCACACTAATAAGTTTTTTTATAAGGAATCAAAACATTAATGAAAGAAAATCTTCAAACAATTACTTGGCTTATTTGTTATAGGGTAACAAATTCTGCTATTATTCCAATTAGGTGCCATTTTAAATGTAAAACTGTATTATAGAATTGTATACTTGAAACCCATATAATTTTATTAACCAATGTCACCTCAATAAATTCAATAAAATTTAAAAAATAATAACATGCTAATAATAGTAGAGTTAGCAGGTACCCTTTCCACACTAGACATAATGTTTACTTTGGAACTGACTTTAGTCTATTTATCAAGTTAGGTAGTTCTTCTTTCATTTCTGTTTTATTTTCTTTAATTTAATTTTTTATTGACATTTTAGAGAGAGATGAATAAGACAGAGGGAGAGGGAGAGACATTGATTAGTTGTTCTGCTTATCCATGCATTCATTGGTTGATTGTTGCATGTGCCCTGACCAGAGATCAAACCCACAACCATGGCACATTGGGACAACATTCTAACTAACTAAGCTTCCTGGCCAGGTATGTTTTATTAAAATTAAAAAATAAATTACATGGCATCGCATAGCTCCAAGGTTGGCAAGCTTTGGCTCCCAGGCCAAATCTAGTCCTCACTTGTTTATGTAAATAAAGTTTCATTGGAACATGGCTATGTCCATTTGAGTACAAATTGGCTCCTTTCACAATGCTAAGGCAGAGTTAAGGTGTTGCAACAGAGGGCACAAATTCTAAAATATTTACTATATACCTTTTACCAAAAAAGTTTTTCATCCCCAACCAAGTACATAAAATTACAAAAGTTTATCTTGATTAGTTTTTAAAATTGTATTAATTATGCTATTACAGTTGTCCCAATTTTTCCCTCTTTTTGACCCTCCACCCAGCACTCCCTACTCCCTCTGGCAATCCCCCCTCTTTTGTTTCTGTCCATGGGTCATGGGTATAAGTTCTTTGGCAACTCCATTTACTATACTGTTCTTAACCTCCCCCTGGGCTATTCTGTAACTACCAATTTATACTTCTTAATCCCTTCACTTCTTCCCCCATTCTTCCCTAGTTCCCCCTCCCCACTGACTACCATCCCAATGTTCTCCATATCTATCATTCTGTCTCAGTTCTGCTTGTTTCCTTAGTTTGCTTTTAGTCAGTTGTTGATATTTATATATTTATTGCCATTTTAATATTCATAGTTTTAATTTTTTGTTTTCTTAAGTAAGTCCCTTTAACATTTCATGTCATAATGGCTTGATGATGAACTCCTTGAGCTTTACCTTGTCTGGGAAGCACTTTATCTGTCTTTCCATTCTAAATGATAGCTTTACTGGATAGAATAATCTAGGTTGTAGGTCCTTGCTTTTCATAATTTTGAATACTTCTTGACAATCTCCCCTAGCCTGCAAAGTTTCTTTTGCGAAATGAGCTGACAATCTGATGGGAACTCCTTTGTAAGTAACTATCTGCTTTTCTTTTGCAGCTCTTAGGATGATCCTCTCTTTATCTTTAACCGTTGGCATTTTAATTATGATGTGTCTTAGAGTGGGCCTCTTTGCATCCATCTTGTTTAGGATTCTCTGTGCTTCCTGGACTTGTCTATTTCCTTCACCAAATTAGGGAAGTTTACTTTCATTATTTTTTAAAATAGTTTTCCAATTTCTTATTCTTTGTCTTCTCCTTCTGGTACCCCTATGATGCAAATGTTGGAACACTTGAAGTTGTCTCAGGGGCTCCTTACACTATCCTCGATTTTTTTAATTCTTTTTTCTTGCTGTACTGACTACATGTCTTTAGCTTCCTTATGTTCCAAATCACTGGTTTGATTCTCAGCTTCATTCACTCTGCTGCTGATTCCCTGTAAATTGTTCTTTATTTCAATTACTGTCTCCTTCATTCCTGATTGGATTATTTTATGCTGTTGGGGTACCCACTGAGTTCCTTGGGCATCCTTATAACCAGTGTTTTGAACTCTGCATGTGATACATCGCTTATCTCTTTTTTGTTTAATTCTTTTTCTAGAGTTTTGTTCTGTTCTTCTATTTGGGCCATATTTCTTTATCTCCTAATTTTGGCAGTCTCCCTGTGTTTGTTTCTATGTATTAGGTAGAGCTGCTATGACTCCCTGTCTTGACAGTGTAGCCTAATATAGTAGGTGTCCTATTGGACCAATGGCATAGCCTCCCATATTCCCCAAACCTGGTACTCAAGGTGCGCCCTTCATGTGGGCTGAGTACACCCTCCTCTTATAGATGAGTCTTGATTGCTGCCAGCAGGTCAATGAGAGGGATTTGCCTAAGCCAGACAGCTGATAGGACTATCTGTGACCCCTGGCCAACAACCACCTTCTTCCGTGACTTGTGGAGGTGGTTGGGTGGTGGTACTCCAACGTGGTCTGTAACTATCCACTGGGTGTGAAGGCTCTGGGGATTGCTGGGTGGTACAGGCAAAAAGGTCAGCCTCCACCTGTATTCTGTCTGGGGCCCCTTGGCATAAGCTATAAAGCAACATGCAGATGTCTGCTAGCACCAGGCCTGGGGCCACTCAATGAAAGGTACATGATTTGGGCTGAGCTATTGCTTATTTCAGTGTATTTATGAAGGTCTGAAGCCTGCATCTAGCCAAGCCCTTCATATGGAAAGGCCACTATTACCAGCTTGGATGGGCCCATAAGTTGGGTGGGGCAGAGCCTTAGGTAATCATCAGGGCAGGGTCATCCATGTGAACTAGGTTGATGGAGACTCAGATATGGTGACACCACTTTGTGGCTCTATGTGAGGGAAGGCTCAGAAAAGGAACAATGGCTGCGATCTGTGGTTCTGGGAGGAAGCTGTCCCCTAGCTCTCCCCATGATGCCAGACATTTCAGTTCCTTCCATGTATGCCACTAGTGCCCTTCAAGGTGCTTCCATGGTGCTGAAGGAGTGAGTCTCAGTAAGGGAATGTGTGGAGCACTCCAAGAAGAGTTGCCTGATAATCCCACGGTTTCACTGACCCAACCCCCCACTGGTTTTTACAGCCAGAAGTTATGATGACTTATCTTCCTGGCACTGGAACCCTGGGCTAGGTGGTCTGGTGTGGGGCTGGTATCCCTCACTCCTGAGATATCCCTCCATTTTATTTCCGCTATATGTGGGTTTAGGACCAGCCTGTTCCATATGTCTATGTGTCCACCCTTCTACTCCTCCTACCCATCTGGGTGAATGTGGTTTCTTTAATTCCCTAGTTGTCAGATTTCTATACAGCTCAATTTTTGACAGTTCTGAGTGATATTTGTTCTGTAGTTTAGCTATAATTTTGATGTAGTTTTGCGAGGAGGTGAGCCATATTTATCTACACCTCCATCTTGACTGAAAGTCCTGTTTACTTTTTGTTTAACATGGTTTTTTTCATGGATGAGACAGTATTGCTTATCTAATTTTCTAAACATGCTTTCAGGGTAAATAGAGATAAGTTCACACTGGCAGTTTGAAGTCACAGTCCTGATTAAAATTACACATAACAAACCTGCCAAATGTTGTTTGGATTGGGGTCACCATCTCTAAGATAATAGTCCTGATGAACCTGTTCAGAAAGGCCTGCTTTGACTGTCAAACATCTGTGAAATGTATCCCAGAGGTGAATGCTTCTCCATTGATGAACATTCTTGATGCCCACAGCTCCCAACCCTCCCACAATTAGAGAAGAGCTCTGCACAGCTTCCTATGACACCATCACTGTTCACTGGACCTCCGATGATGAATTCAGTGTGGTTTCCTATGAGCTCCAGTATACCATATTCACTGGACAAGCCAATGTTGTTAGTGAGTATCGCACACCCTATTGATTCCTCTGTCTGGTGACTGTTTTCTGATTAGATTGTATTTCTGAATATAAACATCAAGGGAAGACAAAGAATGCACAATATTTATGGGCCTGCCTTTCGTAGCCCAACAAGATGATAGCACTCACTTGTACTAGTAAAAATAAGTGGCCAGTGATGAAAATTAATGATTTCTAGTAAACCACAAGGATGAATCTTACAAACTATTGTTAAGAGAGAGAGGCAGGAAAAGAAAGAATATATGCAGCATGATTTCATTTATACATTTATAACTTGAAAATACAAATAAACTGTTTTATTTAGAGATGCATATATAGGTGGAAAAACTATAAGTAAAAGTCAGGATGATGGTTACCTCTGGGATGGGAGGGGAGTGGCACCACTGAGAAGAAATACATGTTGATTCATGGGGTTAACAGCATTTTCTGGTTATATTCTGGTTATTTCATGGTTATATCATACATTTAATTTCATGTACTTTTCTGAATGTTATTTTCCAATGTTTTTAAAGAAAAGGATTTAATAAAATGAGTAGCCAAAGAACACCAGATACCTGGTCTCATTCAAAGGAGAGCAGGGCCATCATTTGAAATGTTACTAATTGGCCTCCACCTGGGAAGAACCTGCAGACCTTACTTGAAACACAGGGATGCCTCTCTCTCACTGAGGCCCACAAGCTGTTAGATATCATAGACAATTCAATGATCTCACATGGCAGTAGCTGGCTAGAAAGACCATAACAGAGTAAGCACTCCTTCCCACCCACAGAGTTATTTAATTTGACTTGCGTAAATGGCAAAGGACAAGAAGAGTTGACATTTGAGGAGAGCAAGTTTAAAACTTCTTTAGCAAATAAAAATAGAATATGTCAAAGTAGAAGCCATTTCAACAAAGAAATATTTTGAGTAAATCCATATCAACTTAATGTTCTCATATTGTATAAACCTATTCTCTCTTACCTACACTATTCTTTCCTAGCAGAAGTACATCTAAGGTACATGATGCTTAAAATAAAAATCTGATTTAAGATTACTTAAAAGAGACACGCCAAAAGATTCCACTTCTAAGTGACTAAAGTATAAATGACCCATGCCCAACAAATGGTTCCTCCTTTCTTCCACATATCCCCTTTTCCAATCTTCCCCTCCTCGACCCTCTGCCCTTCCACTTCCTAATTGGCCAGGCTTGGAAGCTTTTACAAAAATCTTACCAGAGATTTTATCAAACATTCATTTTAAAGAGATGAAATTCAAAAGATGGTCAGAAATTCCAAGACAAATCACAAAAAGATATCATGAAGGTTTGAGAACAGCAGATACAAAATGGAGGGATGATTTGTTGCAAAAAAAAAAAAAAAAAAACTGGGATCAATAAGGATTGTGTCGGACTCAAAAACAGAGAAAGTTCTCTGAAAACACACAGAGGATTGATAGGAGCATCATCTGTTGGTGAGCAAATAATATAACCAGAAAAAGAAACATTTGGAGCCATTTCATACCTAAAAGTTGCTTATTAGCCCACATAAGGAATGTTATATTTCTCTGAAGTTGTGTTTGCACAATCAAGGAAAAATTATATCAGTTTTGCATTGTTATGTAAGAACATTTCCAAAACTTAGCAGCTTACATTTAACAACACCCAGTTATTATTTTAGTTCCCATGGGTCAGGATTCTGGGCACAGTTTCACTGGGTCTTCTTCTTAGGGTCCATAAGGCTGAAATAAAAATGTTGGCTGGGCCAGATTCTCATCTGGAGGTCCAGTTAAAGAAGAATTCACTTAGCTCCCTCAGGTTGCTGTCAGAATTTATTTCATTATGGTTGTGAAATTCATGGAAGTGAGAGAGAGAGAGAGAGAGAGAGAGAGAGAGAGAGATGGTTTGCTACTTCAAGTATCTCACCCCACACTTAAAGAGCTTACCTGATTAGCTCACACCTACCCAGAGAAACTTTCTTTTGATTAACTCAGAGTCAACTGATTAGGGACTTTAGTTATATCTGTAAACTCTCTTCACCTTTGCCACATAATGTAATATCACAGGAATGATAAAGAAGATAAGACCTTTTCTCCTTTGCCATATCTGTTAGTTAGAAGCAGGTCACAAGTTTTGCCTACACTCAAGGAGAGAGAATTGTACAAAGTTATGAATAGTATGGAGTGGGAATTATGGAAGGCCACATAAGGACATGTTCACCACAGATAGTTATGTCTCTCTTGAAGTTTCTTGATTCAAATTACTGTGGGCATTTAGACAGCACACATAGCTTTGGCCTAGACTGATGGGCCTGTATCAGTCAGTTTTTGCTAAATAGCCAACAACCACAGAACCTAAGTAGCATAGAACAATAAATGTCTATTTCTTGTATACCTGGAATCATCTAGGGGTCAGCTAGGAGGTCATACTGATCTTGGTTAGGCTCTGGCACATGTCAGGCTAATAACTGAGGCAACTCAAGTGTTACACAACTCTTTCCTACAGTCAATTTCAATCGTGTTCTCCTGGTGATTGTAGAGGTGAAGGTGTAAGGACAGGACCAATTGCACACATGCTTTCCAAGCCCCTGTCTCTGACATGCCATTGTCCAAGCAAGTCCCATGGGTGAGCCCAGAGTCAGAATGGGAGGATCTACAGGGTTGTATGGCAAAGGGTGGGGATAGAGGGAGGAGTGTGGAAGTGGAGCCAGAAGTCAATCTACTCTAGAACTCCAACTTAATACCAGCTCTTCACCCTATCCCCTAAATGAAAGGCAGATATTTATTGCTTGAAACGTAGAGTTTCTCAGGTGGTTAAATATTGCTAACTTGACTTCCATATTGTTGGCATGGAAAATAATACTAAAATAAGACATGTAAATGGAATAGATAAGAATAGACTGTGCCTATAGAAATCCAACAACAGCAGCACTGCTGAGCATAATGAACTCAGTCAGAGCTTTATGCTGGGTGATTCCAGAGAAGGTATTTTGTTTCTGGAAACCAGTTGCTAAAAGAAAATAAAGGCAAATGGCTTGGTGAAGATTATGGACCTGACTTATTTAATGCACAGATGCCAGAAAGGCCCACTTTCCCAGGATGAATGGAAAATAATGAAAGTACAAGTTCCCATCTAACCAGGTGCTCTCATCAGCTTGTTGGTATCAGGATTTATTCATCTCTTTAATGTACAGTTATCCAATGCCCTAATGTTTTGATGCCTTATAGGATTAAATTGCAACAAAGAATTTAGATAAAAAGATAACTGAGACACAAGCATTTTCAAATTATTTTATTTTTAAATACTATACCTATTTGTAGTGACTGAGGGAGACCTGCATTAGCTCTGTAATTTGGGGCAAATAATTTAATGTCCTTTGAGTCAGTTTTCTCCTCTGTAAGAAGAGGTAATGTTATAATCTCATATGGTGAAGATAACAAAACTGAAGGCCTTAGCTCTATATTTGCCACAGTGGTAGCACATGGACATTCAAAGTTATTATTCCAACAAAAATGTAGACTACACTCACCCATCAGTGCATTTTTTAAAGGCTGTTATTTTTGTTATATGATGAAGGTCAATAATATAATTTGCCAGGATTATCTACATGCTAGCATTTTATACAATCTTCATATGAAAGGCTTTCCTTGAATGTTGTTTGACCATCTGTCCTATCATTTGGAGGAATATCCTTTGCAGATGTTAAAGTGAAAGATAAGATGTTGAAAGCATATTGTAAATTAAAAGATATAATGCCTAAAAACTGTCTGTAGCTTCTATGCCACCAGAAAATCTACTGTCTCCATTTCATGGTTCCTTCACTTGTCATAATAAATTCTAGTTAATCCTCCCCAACTGACTTTATTGAAGGAGAGTTACATAATGTCTATGGAGCTTTCTAATCTTTTTAAAAATTATTTTATTGTTGTTCAATTACAGTTGTCTATATTTTCTCGCCACTTCTCCCCCCACCCCCTCCAAACCACAGGGTTTGGAAGCAAGGGTTCCCTCCCTTGCTTCCACCCCCCCCTTGGTTTTGTCCATGTGTCCTTTATAGTAGTTCCCGAAAACCCTTCTCCCCTCTGTCCCCTCCCCCCTCCCCTCTAGCTGTTGTTAGATTGTTCTTATTTTCAATTACTTTGGTTATATTTTGTTTGCTTTTTTTCTTTTGTTAATTATGTTTCAGTTAAAGGTGAGATCATATGGTATTTAAGGCTCCCACTAATCAAATTCATACACTCAAATGCAGAATTATTGATGTTACCAATTTTTATTTTTCATTTTTATTAACAGACTCATGGTTGAAGATGTTAATGAATTTATTAACAAATAGATATGTACTTCATTTTACAGTGTTATCCATGTTGTTCACCCAAAACTACTTTTTTTAATTTTTTAAAATTGTTGCTCAATTACAGTTGTCCCCTTTTGTCCCCCTCACATCGAAAACTACTTTTAATGCATCATTTAAAATCTTAAATTAGTGCCTTTCCCCCACAGTTTATTTTTACTCTTAGTAAAAATCAAAAGATTCATTTCTTCAAGATTTTGTTTTATTTTTTTAATTTAATTATTGTTCAAGTACAGTTTTCTGTCTTATATTTCCAGCCCTTCCCACCCCCCTGCCAGTGCTCCAAGGCAAAGAAGTTATCTGTGTTTATTTGTCATTTTGAAAATATTCATGAAAGTTATTAAACATATACTATTTTTATAGAAAAGAAAGAAAACAGTGTTAACTTCTGTCCAATCTGTTAGACAAAGATGTTAGAAGTGGTATGCCATCTCTCCGAAGGGTGTACATGTTGCATAATGTTTTATGGCAAGATGACAGTTGTTATACAAGACAATGAAATCCCAAATGTAATTAGGATCTTCTAATGAGTAGCATTATATGGGGAAATGCTTCTGACCCACTGTGACTAAGAAAAAAATGTACAAAATTGAAAAACTCAATTAAGCTTTATTATAGACTAATTATCTTTAAGTTCCATTGTTGTTTTAATACTTCAAGCCGAATTGGAAAAGGTGAGTGTTGGAATACCCTGAAAGATTATTGGAAATGAATTTGGAGAAAAGTGAAGTTTCAGTCAGGATGGTTAGTGGGTGTTTCATAAAGAGATGAATAAAACATGGTCGATAGTCCCGACACAGTGGGGTATTGAGGCAGAAAAGTCTGGTGCTTGGTGCCATGTACAGAAAGTTAAGTGGTGCTGGCGCAAGACCAATGCTAGCAGTGCAATAATGGTGCACTCCAAGGCACCCCACTTACTCCATCCCCCAAAAGAAAATGGTCAATGTTGCTTTCTTGACATTTTTAATCAACTTCTCAATTATTACTCTGGCAATGGCAATTATATAAAAAGTAAGTCTAAACAGTAATAGTTATCAGTATTTATGAAACTACGTTGTGCTAGTGTAAAGCTATCCAATGAAATTTTACTACTTCATAAACATTTGTTCTTTTAATATTCAGGGAAAAAAATTAGTGACCTCTTCAAAGTAATCAGGATAGCCAGGGTCCATATTTTTGTTTGGAAAAGGTTCCTGAAACATTACATCTTCTTTGTTGGGTTAAGACTTTGGATTTTAGGCCAAATTGCAGTTTGCAGCAATTCCAGACATCTGCTTTATGATGTTGTTGAAAGCAGTCCCCTACCACATTAAACCCAGCTTTGGGTTGTACAATGATGTAAAGTTTATTGAAACATTTTTACATTTGCTTTCTTTGACCACAGTAGTCATTTTACTGTAATATATGCAATTAAACAGGAACAGTGTAAATGCAATGACATTGATAGGATTCTCATTGATTGTACTGAATGTTATTATTGTTTTCATTCATGCCTGGGTGCTGTTGACAAAGGTCTAGGAATATGAGTAGATTATCCTAGGCAATAGAAAAGCTCATTGTTTTGTCTTGTTGCTATTATAATATTATTATTAAATATCTAAAGTGAGTTACAGGCTTCTTGGGGCCCAGAACTTAGAGTTCAAAATGACTGTTCTTTGCTTGGATCAAAATCTACTATTTGGCTGTGGCACTATCCAGAAGTATTGAGTTTATTACAGCTATGTTCAAGCAGAAGGTAAGGTGAGAAATTAGCAAAAGTGATATGCTATAGGGAGACTCCCATGTTACTAAACTATTTGTGAATGTTTTCGACAGTCTTACATAAGTAAGAATTTGTGGAAAAACAGAGAGCTAAGAGTTGGGGGAAAATAGGAGGTGAGGGTAAGAGGTGGTGCTGTTTTAGCTGCTCCTCTGTATCTCGAAACACAAATACACACACACAACCTCTTCTCTGAGCTTCACATTATTTCCTTACTTCATGCTGGCTTTGTCAAATTTGGTGGTCCTCCTGGTGAAAATGTTCCCAGGTGGAAATGTAAAGAGGTGACAGAAAATTCCCAAAGTCAAATACGTGTGTGTGTGTGTGTGTGTGTGTGTGTGTGTGTATTTTAAAGACCCACTGAAGTGTGTCTGAAAATATGGTATACCCAAGATGCAAATCATATAAGGGGAATTTTCACAATTGACAAAATACTTTTATGTTCTTCTCAACTGTGAGACTACCATGAGCAATGTTTAATTCAAAGGTTAGAGAAAGTATTTAGTAGGATTTAAAGACAGGCTTCCTGAACTTCTTTCTACAGAAATGTTTTATTAGATTCTCAAGAAGTGAGACCAAAGAAAGATTAAGGGGCTGCTTCTTGAGAGTGTGGTAAGGTATAAGTTGACTCAAGATCAAAAGAACTAACCATTTAACTTGAAAATCCATGCAAAGGAAGGGATGGAGGAGTGAGTTTAGAGCCCTCAGGAAGTGCAAGGGCCAGCCTCTCTATCAAAAACTGGTGAAGGAAATTCACCACAGGCAGGAAACTTCATGACAACCCAGTCACCTAGGAGCCGGGAAAAGGTTCTATTAGAGTAGAGTTTGACAGGTAGAGAGGGGAGATAGGAAAGTTGGACCTAGTACCAAAGAGATGTTTTCAGCATCAGCCAGCTGCAAAACAAAGCAGGCTTCCTTTTTCTTGCATGTTCCTCCAAGTATCATAAATTCTCAGCCTGCTCCCCAACCCACAGTTTGCAGAATGCAGCCAGAGCAGCAGCCCTACTTTGCTCTGAAACCAGCCATGCTAGGAATGCAGCTGGTCAAATCCCCGTGGATGTTTTTCTAAGACCCACGCTGGGACCTGGTCTGCCCATTATAGTGCCACTGCTGCAAGGTGTTCTCAGGAACATGTCTCCTGAATGAGTTAACTGTGGCCACACTGATGATGGATCACAAATAACCCTGATGATCATTTTCTTAGCTTCCCTGGCAGAAGTTAGCTTGGAGTTGGCCAGTCTCTGTTGGCTTTCCTCCTGCATTGGCTAGACAGTAGAGCTGTCCCCTAAACCTCATCCTATCTGGATGAGCAGACGAATGTTCTTGTGACAATGGCAGAGGCACAAGAGGGCAACAGAGACTCTAAAAGTTTTATAATGCCTACTTTTGCAACTGGTACCTTGACATTTCAGCCTCAACCAATTGGTTGAAGCAAGTCACATGGCCATTCAAAGCCATATGATAAGGGAATATATCCATCTGTTTACAGGAAGCAACTGCCAAGTCTCTTAGGCCTGGATCCAGGGTGGGGAGATGAACTAGAGTAAAAAATGCAGTCTACTACATCTACTTTAGTAAAGTCAACTTCTCATACATCCCTCAACATCTCTTCTCACCTTCTGTGAGTCTCAGAATTGATATGTAAAAGACAGAAAACTGTACTTGAACAATAATTAAATTAAAATTTTTTAAAAGAATTGATATGTAAATATTTAATGATCATCATAATGACAATGGAGGGGAGGAATCAGTGGTGACCCGTAGCACATAATCTGTGCTTAAGATACCAGGCAGAACCATCTTTGCTGCTCTCATCCATACTGAACAAAATTTTCAATATAATAATTTTAAGTGTTGTTTTGCATTTAGAGCACACAATAGGAATACATAATAATAATTACAGGTTGAACTACTTGTGGCAGGACACTGAGCATTCAAGTTTATTGATTGTCTCCTTAAGAAGTGAGAAAGCATTCCATTTATGGTTTAAATAACTTGAAATTATGCAAATGTTGCCCCACATCTGGTTGGCTTTGCAGGTCTCTGTAACTCGGCAGATAGCTGGATGATTGTGCCCAACATCAAGCAGAACCACTACACTGTACATGGTCTTCAGAGTGGCACCAAGTACATCTTCATTGTCAAGGCCATCAACCAGGCAGGCAGCCGCAGCAGTGAGCCTGGGAAGTTGAAGACAAACAGTAAGTTACATAAGTTCAGAAAAAACTGTAGTGTCTCCTTTCAGCTGCCTCTGTTCCCCTTTCTTTTCCTTTCCTCTGTTTTAGGTGTCACTGCCTGTCTCAGAAAGCAAGTAGAGAACCAGTGGGGACTAGTGTATTTTGCATCAAATACCACTGGATTCCAAAACTGACTCTACTCTTAAAGGCTATGAGACGATTAACTTCTCTGTGCCTCTGACTTTTTAATGGACAGGGTCCAGAGGGGAGAGGGGAGAGAATCATAGGGGAAAAGGGGATGGACTCACATGAACAAGTATAAAGGCCACATGGACAATAACTAAGGGTGGGGGGTGGAAATGGGAGGGAGGTGGGGAGCATGGGGCGGGGGGGCGGGCAGGGTTGGGAATATAAGACAGAAAGCTGTACTTGAACAAGAATTAAATTTAAAAATTATTAAATAAATAAATAAATAATCCTGGAAGGGTTCTTGTGAGAATTAGAGTGTATGTGTGTATATGTGTGTGAGATACACAGTCAGTGCTTTGTAAATGGCAGATATTTTCTGTAGCAGATTAGGAAATTAATAACTCATGCAGGAATTTTTTTATTTTACTGATGTCTGCCTAGGTCTATGACTCTCAATCAGGGGTGATTCTGCAACACCCCACCACTCCAGGAGGGGATATTTAACAATGTCTGGACACATTTTTGGTTGTCGCAGCTGAGGTGGATGCTACTGGCAACTAGTAGTTTGAGGCCAGGGATGATGGGAAACATTCCACAATACACTGGACAGCCCACAACAAAAAATGATCTGGTTTATACACGTGTCTCATAACACTGTCGTCTCTCTCTCTGTCTGTGCCCACATGTGTTTTGTTTTAGCCTCTTTTTTTACATCTTTTGATCTAGAAATATTATGTTATATAACACAGTATTTCCTTACATTAAGACCTCCCAAGAGAAAGCAAATTGGAGTGTGTCAGTATGGTGCCATGTTATAGGATTGCCAGCCAGCCAGTCAACTAGAACAATAACTGTTGTTCTGGAGAACCCTCATTTAACTCAAATCCTTGATTTCAGTAGTCAAATAACTTTATATTACTGCTGATAAACACATACTTTTTAAAGATTTTATTTATTTATCTTTATAGGGGAAGGGAAGGAGAGGGGGGAGAGACATATCAATGTATGGCTGCTTCTTGTGCATCCCCTGCTGGGAACTGGCCTGCAACCCAGGCATGTGCCCTGACTGGGAATCGTAATAAACGCATACTCTTAAACATGAAACTAATTTCTCCTCTCAGTATTTCTGCTGGTATATGTTTTTAGAGAGTAAGTTGGAAAAAATGAGTAAATGCATACACTGGGGTTAATTCTATAAAATATATCTTTGAGACATGTCATGACTGTTTTTAAAGTCTGATTCTGAAAATATGTTATTGGTCATATTAAGTAAATAGTCCTTTTCCTCTTCCTCTTTTTCTTTTGTAAACTTGTTTCTAGGCCAACCATTTAAACTGGATCCCAAATCTGCACATCGAAAGCTAAAGGTGTCTCATGATAACTTGACAGTAGAACGTGATGAGTCATCATCCAAAAAGAGTCACACGCCTGAACGCTTCACCAGCCAAGGGAGCTATGGTGTAGCTGGAAACGTGTTCATTGATAGTGGCCGGCATTACTGGGAAGTGGTCATAAGTGGAAGCACATGGTAGGCAATTATATCTATTGTCTCCAGTTATAAAAAGGCACATCTTACTCTATACCAGAGCATCAACCCATACCAGAATCCACCTTGACAAAGAACATGCAGAAAACCTCTGTCATATCAGTCAGCCATTGCTACAGTCATGCTGTATAACAAACACCTCAAACCTCAGTGGCTTCAAACAACAATCATTTATTATTGCTTACTAACACCTCACATCTGTGGGTCAGCTAAGCAAGGCTAACCTCAGCTGGGCTTTTTGCTTTAAGCCAGGGGTGTCATACTCATTTTCACTGGGAGCCACATCAGCCTCACGGTTGCCTTCAAATGACCGAATGTAACTTTAGGACTGTATAAATGTAACTACTCCTTAACTAGGGCCAAGGAGCTCAGCACTGCTGCCAGGTAGAAACAACATGCTGGGCCAGATAAAACAAGGTAGAGGGCCAGATTTGGCCCATGTGCCTTGTGTTTGTCACCTGTGCTTTAAGTTATAAGTTGGATCTAGATCTGTTCTATGTGCCTCTTCATCCTCTTTGGATGTGTGGGCTACCCATGCCGTCTTCTTAAGGATCCCAAGAGTACAAGCACAGTTCAAGCCACTGCTTGCTTCATGTCTACTACTCATTGGCTAGCCACATGGCCAAGCCCAAAGCCAACAGTGCAAGGAAGTGTATTCCTCCCATGGAGGAGAGAAGAGAGAGTATTTGTCAAGTAATCATATAACCTACCATTCAACCAGTAAGAAAAATAACTGGTTTTAACTTCATTCATTTTTATTTATGGCAAGAATTGCAGTTATGATAGATTCCTCATCCCTGGGGAGATTTACTATGCTAACACTGCTCTTTTATGCCTAAAAACATGGGTCAGCAGACTACAGTCCTTGGGCCAAACCTGGCCCACTTCCTGTTTTTGTAAATAAAGCTTAATGGGAACACAGCCTCACCCATCTTTTCCATCTTGTCTATAGCTGCCTTTGAGCCACACAGCAGAGTTCAGTAGTTAACAGAATCCTATGATCCATAGAGCTGAAACATTAACTTTTTGGCCCATTATAGAAAAAGTTTCCCAATACCTACATTAAAACTTACTCTCATTACTTAAAAAAACTGATTTCTGTTGCCTTGTATGTTTTTTGATTCTGGACTGGGCCAATTGGTGCTAATGGCTGAGAACTGAAGTACTCAAGGAAGCAGTGATCATGGGCTGGGTGGGAATCACTTCAAAAGGTCTGGTAGATCCAGCCCCGGGACTTTGTAAACCTAAGGGTGAAAGTCAGGGTGCAGTCTACATTTTAATTAGTTTACCTTGCCAGGTTAACCTCACAAAGCTGACCTTGCTTATTCTGCAGCCACAAACTCAACACCTTACTCTGGCTGGCTGTTGCAAAAATTTACGTGTTTGCTGTGGCTCAGAAAGCTGTGGCTCAATTTTTATTTGAGCAGTCATCATCTAGCACAACTATGCACCAAGCACTAGTCTAAGCATTTTACAAATGTTGGCTCATTTATCCTAACCCTACAAGGGTAGGTACTGGTATCCCATTTTACAAAGGGAATGACTGAAACACATGCCCAATGTCACAAAGCTCACAGGTAGTAGAGTTAGGAAGTCTTCAATCAGAGTGCAAACTCTTACCCAAGAGTCCAATTTCTGGTTTGGCAGGTCAGGTGATTTTTGTCACAATTATTCAACACTACTTGTAGTGAGAAAGCAGCCATAGACCATATATCCACAAATGGGTGTGTCTGTACCAATAAAACTTCATTTGTGAAAATAAGCAGAGGGCCACATTTGGCTTGTGAGTTGTAGTTTGCTGATCCCTGCTCTTAACCAACATGCTGTATTTTTGAAACAGTATAATTAGTTTTTAGGGCTTACAGTGGTGTACTCAAGAAGTAATAGGTTAATCCTTGCTTTAAAAAAAACTCAAAACTGCATAACCTGAAGACGATGAATATTATAACATTGTTATTTTTGAGATGAGAATGCTAAAACACTTCTCATTTATTTAAAAAAAACTTTAAATTCAAATGTATGCAAATAATGTTTATATAAGTAAACTGAAATCTAAGTGAAATCACAGGCTTGGATGCTTCATGTCTCCCAAAAGTAGTAACTATATTGGCCAACCAAGTAGGTTTTCTTCTGTTGTGATCCTCACATTTCTCTTTGCCCAGAACCTTTTCCTGTTCCAGCATCCTCCTGGAGGATGGGAAATGAATCCTTCCACTTCATTCGGCTCTGGTCCAGACTGGCATTTATAGTTTTTAGCTCCACGGGGGCAAGATAAAAGCCCAAAGGAAAATTCAATGAATTGTTGCAGGTGCAGAGGAGCAAACATTTCTAGTTAATGTGCTGTGTTAACCTGGGATGGAATCCAGTGTCTAAATAATTACAAGCCCATTAATAATTATTTATGGTAAATGATACCTGATCATTATGATCTTATTCCCATTGATGAATAGTGTGGGAAATTCTGCCAGACCACTTCAGTTGTATAAACACAGATCAGCATTACCTTGAAAATACCCTCCAGATGTCAAAACCAACTTATAAAGGGGGAAATTTTTAAATTAATTGCCACAGTTTGGTTTTTTACAAACCTGATTTTGTCAAATTCAGAAAATTCTCATGTAGAACATAATTGAACATTTCCTGGGTGGTGTTAGCAAGCAAGGGAGTGACCTCTACCATCAAATTCTTCTGATGCCTTGATTTACAACAACTACTGACACATATATTTTTTCATGAAATACAGTCTTGACTTTAAATTAACATGCATGTTATGATCCATGCAATGGGGCATGTTAACATTGCTCTGAGAAGCATAATTTTTGTCCTTTTTTAATTCTCTGAGTCCCACTGCATAACTTAATGGAACATCACCTTCTGTCTGCTCCTTCAAGTTCAATAGAAATATGTGCATTTTTCAGATTAATGATAGTATAATGGTATTTTCCTTTGCTTAATGGACTGTACATGTAGTTCTTACTGTCTAATGCTGATAATGTGCAGTTGGTATTTTTTGAAATAGTGTTAACTAAGCATGGGTTCATGCAAAGATTACTGGGCCAGAAGTCAAGGGGAAGAGGGCAACATCCTGGATTTTGCTCCTAATTTTAACCTTCTCTGTGTTTTCTCATTTGCTGAATGAAGTCTTTCATACCTGCAGTAGCTATATTATAGGGAGTTTAGTTCAAATGGGGAATAAATGTCAAAGTTCTTTAATAAAAAAATAAAAGTGGTATGCAGCAACAAGAAGGAAACAATACAGATATGTGGCTATTTTGTGTTGCAAATGTAGATTCCAAATTATCTGAAAAAATGGCAACATTGTCTACCAGAGCACAGAGAATATCCATGGGGAAAATACCCCAAAATTACAAAACAAAAACCTTTCCAAAGTGCCTCAGTTAGGCTTCAATAGAAAAACAAAAGTTACCCTAGATACTCCAAGGAGGAAGAGAACCAGGGGCTTACTGGAGCTGAGGAAAGGCTGGGAGCACAAGTCAGGGAGCCTGCCATTCCAGTCCATGAAGCCTGGATGTGCTGTGGGTGCTGGAAGCTGACCCACAGCCCACAGGCTAGTATGCCCAGGAGCTCACCCAAAAGCTTCCATAAAGCTTACCTCTGCTGTCTGGAAAAGAGTGTTTACTCTTCTCTTAGAACTTCTGGGTCTTGTGCAAGGGACCCACACTGGCAGAACCTTATCCTGACTCCTACTGGAAAGAAGATTCTGGAAAGTGCAGCCCCAGGATTGTCCCTGTGATCTAGGGCAGGATTTGTGAGAGAGAAGAGAAAAGGTTGAATTGATGGCAGACAGGTTAACACACTGGAATTAATGGATTATTAATTCCATTCTCTTTTTTAATTCAATGATTTTTAAACAAAGCACTTTTAAACTGATTATATTTTAAACCCAACATGTGATTTTTAAAAGAATGTCCTTTTATCAAAGACCAATGAGGTTTTTGTCTCTGCATGGGTATGGTAACATATGTCAATATCTAGTTAGACTAGTTTTTGTTATAACATATTAAAAGTTGAGCTCTCAATCATTCACTCTTTATTAAGAATGGTGGGGTTTGCTTATCTTCATAACTGAAATACTATACATAGTAATATGTATAGTATTTACATATAGAGCCATACCTCAGTGGGGTAAAAAGAGATTAAGAAACTTAGAACATTGTGAAAAGAATTCTTAACATGTTTTTGAGCAGTGAGAGAACATTTAGAATAACCAGGATATCCATCTGCTTAAAGACATTCAGAATTTTTCAAAGTGTAGCAGGAAATATAAGCAGAACAGCTCTTGGCAGTGATGAATACACAATTTCTGATGAGGGTAGGCGTTAGAGAATGTTTTTTGTGGCCTTTTGAATGATCATAGGTTTAAATTCCGAATCTATTACTTATTAGTAATGTATCAATGGACAAAAATAATAAAATAACAGTTACTAAATGTTCCATGCCAGCCTTGTACCCAGGATTGTACATGTATTCTTTCCTTTGCTCCTCAAAATAACCTCAGATGGAGACTGTCATTGTCCCTGTTTTACAGATGAGAAAACTGAGGCCGTATGGTGACAAGAAACTTATCCCCAGAAATGAAAATCATTCTGCATGATTGCCTTCTGCAAAGTGGACTTGAAGTTGTGGAAAATGACAAACATGACCTCACTTGAAAAATTCAATGGTCAAGAGGAAAAGTCTAGAGTAGTGCTGTTCATGTAGCCATGGGCCACATGCAGCTATTTAAATTATTTCATTTAATTAAAATTAAATAAATATATAGAGTTCAGTTTCTCATTCTTAGCAGCCACAACTCCAGTGCCTGGTAGCCACATGTGGCTCCTGACCACCATATTGAACAGAGACTAACATTTAAATCATTGCAGAAAGTTCTGTTGGATGCTGCTGATCTAGAGAATTCATTGTGTGAGTCTTTATGACAGTATTTAAAAAAGCAGCAAAACACAGAGTTCAAATTCTCTTGTAATGTCTGAACTGAAAACAGGGATGTGGGTCAATACAATGGCCCCTTTCTGTCCACTATATGTTTGGGAGGGAAGAAGATGAGGAACATATGTGTCAGGGCTCTTGCCAAGCTTTCATTGAAGGAAATGAACAGGGACACCAGAGGAATGCATTCTCAGGACCCCTGAGGACCATAGAAAGTATTTCACGTATCTGTGCAATGTGCTCATTTTTTTTTCCTGTTGCTGTTTTGTTTCTGCAGGTATGCCATTGGCCTTGCATACAAATCAGCCCCGAAACATGAGTGGATTGGGAAGAATGCTGCTTCCTGGGCACTGTGCCGCTGCCACAATAACTGGGTGGTGAGACACAACAGCAAGGAAATCCCCATCGAGCCAGCCCCCCACCTCCGGCGCATTGGTATCCTGCTGGACTATGATAATGGTTCCATCGCTTTCTACGATGCTTTGAACTCCATCCACCTCTACACCTTTGACATCACATTCTCCCAGCCTGTGTGCCCCACCTTCACTGTGTGGAACAAATGTCTGACCATTATAACTGGGCTTCCCATCCCAGATCATCTGGACTGCACAGAGCAGCTGCCATGAGTACCTGGCCACATGGAGGTGCTTTCTTGGGAATAGAAAGGCTCATGGCCACCATTTAGGGGACAAAGAAAGCACAGGCTTCCTGAGTATGATTAAATCTCACCAAAAAATATCCAGGAATTAGCTAAGATAGGTCTCAAAACAGGCGATTGCTTGCCTCCTCTTTACTGTGTTTTGTATTAAGTATAGTCTTTAATAATTTCCTCAATTTTTTTGTATTTACAGGAAAATTTATAGATTATTTATAAAATAAACATAATGGGGATTACGATTCTTTTAGGAATTACTTGGTTTTGCACATTTAGAGGCCCATACATTTATCAGCTATTTACAATCTTTATTTCACCATAGTCTATGACAGTGCATAACAGAATATGCAACTGCTATAAAAATAAAATAGTTTTGAACCTAGTAGGGAAGTAAATGGGAATTCTTACTCTTGTTTATCTTGAGGTGTTTTAACTGTGATGTAAGAAGCTTTTGTTAGGTCAACTAAAGTGGAGAGTTAAAGCAAGAATGGAAAGAATTGAATTTGGAGCTTGGAATCTGCAATGGCCAAGTCTTTAATTACCTTCTGATGGCTGGTGAAATACCTGGAAAGAAAGGTTCTGAAACCTTTGGCCATATTGTACCCTGCTTTTCCCAGGATTAAGGATCCTGGAAGAATATTAAGAATGAGATTGCAATTGAAAATAGTCACTTTGAATCCTACTGATTATTCAGAAATTCAACCTGATTTGTGTTTCATCAGAATTAGGATTCTATTTCATGGCATAAATCTATTTCATTCTTCCTATTAATAGTTTCTTTAGGCCTGTGAAATTTATTCACTACATTTAATAGCTGCCCTATCCCTCCGCCCTCACACAAATAACTTTTCTTTTGTCACTGGGGCTGAGGAAATAAACATTTTCTACCACTAATAGCAGTACCACTGTGCGTTGATTTTGCTCTCCAGGACATGGCCCCAACCACCACTGCCATGTCCAAATATAAGTTACCCCCCAAGCATTTAACATTTATGACAAAGGACATTGCATAAAGTACTATTTGCTAGTACACATGCCTCAAAAGTTATTATAAACTGACTTTCATTAAACACATCTTGAAAGATGTAGAAGTCCCTCTGTATATTCTAGTATAGTTTACCATAGAGTTATAAGACAAAATCAAATTTGCTATTCCCACACTGGAACCTGCCAATGGAACCTGCTAATAGAATATCAGGTGGGATTTTTGGCATGCTGACCTGACATGTCAGAATGGTCCATAGAGTAAGGCTTTCTCAAGCAGTCCTTGGACCTGGAATCTGGCATTAGTTCTACCTTGATGAAAGGCATGATACCTACAAATCATTTCATGTGCTAAAATATTTATCTGGGCTACTGGGTCAGCCATTTTGATTGAACAGGCTAGTGGATTTAAGCATAGTTTTTAGTGATTTGTTTTTAAGCAAATCAACCAATTATTCTTCTGTACTCACTCCATCCATAGACCCACTGTTTCAATATCACATTGTGTGATTTTGAGTTTGGACCTCATGGCGACCTCCCATGCTTCTGTCCTCTTCACTGGCAGATGCTCTCCTTTTTCTTAACAGAGTCTCTATATTTACTATATTATTTATACCCAGATGAATATTTTGATAGCTACTTAGGTCGATTTCACATCTAAAAGATGAACACCTCAATGGGAAAAAATCATTCTTTGGAAACCTAATAGGATTTTTTTATAATATAAAAACAATGCGTATTTGCCTTCCCAGAATAAACTGAAGTGTTGTCTTAGTAACTTTTACATACTGTTTTTGGTAGCTGAATAATGAATATTTTAATGCACTTTGTACATTAACAGGTTTTAAATAAAAGGGTCTAAAATTCATGGTCTCCAGGTACCAATAAATACTACAGTTTGCCTTACGAAGTTAATGTAAAGCATTTACCAGAAGGACAATATTTCCATGAATATAATGTTTTTCAATATAAAGCAATTACTACTCAAATTTTCACTGCAAGCCATTTAGGTTATGTTTTGACTATTTTTATAAAGACAAGGGATTATGTTATAATTTTGTTGTGGAAGTCTCACTCTTTGCTAACTTAAAACATTGTGGATAATACCAGTTATGTCCATGTTGTCATATTTACCAGAAAATATGTATATGGTGGAAGTCCACATTGTTTACTTTCATTACTGTAATGATGTAGAAAATATTTCCATGTGGATTTTTTTGAAAGTCTAAAAAATATATGGTATACATACTGCAGTACAGTTCTTTAAATGGATCAGGGTCACAGTATTTTGTTTTTGAGGTCCTTCATGAGAAGCATTGTAACCCAGGGGAGGAAAAGATGGCAGTGCCAATTAAATTAATACAACAAAATTGATGCAGTGCCAGCTGAGGCTGCTGGATCCATCGTGTTTATGTCAACAATGCTATCACCATCTTGAGATTCTTAATAGTTTTGAACAAAGAGCCTGCATTTTCATTTTGCACTGGGCCTCAAATTATGCAGCCAGTCCTCAAAACAAAACTCAGAAATATGGCACCTCTCTTCTACATGGATACAAATGAAGAAACCTGGATCTAATGTCAAAGTGGCTGGCCATATAATTCAAGTAGGAATCTAAATAGATTAATATGAGAAAGAGCTTGGATGAAGATTTTCTTCCCAGCATTAAAAGAAAATGACTTCAAAAACTGACTGCAAATATTAATGATGGTTTCTGCTGGAGAAGAGGAAAAGAGCAGATGACAAACAGGCATTTTATTATGGTACTGATATATTGATCTTAAGCTTGCCAACGAACCAAACCAGCACCCTCCAATGAACGTGGAATTCCATTCTGGCTCCAGGCATATATGCATTGCTTGCAGAGACAGACATATATGCTCACTTGCATGTGCTTTTAATGTTGGGAAGTTGATGATCTATCTGGTCTGCCCTTGCAAAGTGTTAAGAAGAATACAAAGACAATAATGGGGGAGGAAGGTTATTTTCAAAATAGTGCTTCTCAACAAGGGGGCAATTGGTCAATGTCTGGAGTCATTTTTGGTTCGAACTTGGGAGAGGGTGCACCCGGCATCTCATGAATAGAGACCAGGAATGCTGCTCAACCTCCTACAATGTACAGCACAGCTATGACAAAGAATTGTCTGGCCCAAAATATAAGTAGTGCTGTAGATAAGAAACTCTTGTTCTTTGTGGATTTTTTAAAGGAAAAGTCTCACAAATATTTTCTACTTTTCCTGTAATTGAGTCAATGCCTGATATATCAAAAAGAGAAGAAAAGTGGACACCAAAATCTTCACTGCACTGGCTCCTTCACTTTCAAAAATATTTACATCATAATGAAAAATCTGAAAGCTGAAAAGCAATCCAAGCCAGTGTAAATGGGAATCCATTAATTAGTGTCATGAAGATGTGGTGGTGATTTGCTGAGTTTGTAAATGGAAAGTTGGTTCTCTGTGTTGCTCCTTTCACCTGGACAAATTCAGTCCCTGGTACTCGAGTCACACTGCCAAGACCTCACCCAGCCCAAGCTATTCTCTTCATTGCTGTTGTTTTCTGCTTCAAAATAAAATCATTTTTGTGGTTTCAAAGCCCTCTGACTCTGCCTGTCTCTGTTCCTTTTCTTCATTTTGTGTTTTCACATTCATGATTCCCACAAATATTTATCCAACTTACTACTTTGTGACATATAATCTATTTTTTTGCCTGAAATTTGCTCGTGTCTACCATCCTGCCTCTTCATTCAAAATACAGTTACTTTGCAAGACTCAAAATAGTACCCAGGGATTTTTTAAAAACACAACAAAAGAGAACCTATATGGCAGTGAAGACCTGGAACAAGAATGGCTTGATTTTGAGTCTTATAGGCGGGGTTGCAGGGGGGGGGGGAGGACAAGGATGATTTGAGCAGAGGAGTTGAGAGTCTTTACAGTGTGGTCTGGAACACTCCCAGCAGTTAGTCCATAAATCTATTCCCAACCCCACCCCCTGGTTCACAGAACTTGACTTACTCATTACAGATGCAGGCCCCTTTGATCTAAGTCAGTGCTGTGCAGTATGGTCATGGGTCTGCAGCATCAGCACCACCTGTGAACTTGTTGGAAATGCCAGTTCTGTAGCCCTACTCATCAGAATCTCAGGGGACATGACCCAGCAAGTAGAGTTCTAACGAGCTCTCCAGGGGGTTCTGATATTAGCAAAAATTTGTGAAGTGCAGTTCTGGAGGGCTTTATCCAGTCTCATATCCCATATGAAAATGCACTTAGATCTTGAAATGTGTTTTCAAGGTAATGTGCTTTATAACCAGCATGATGTGATGCAGTGATTCTTAACCTGGCTGAGCATTAAAACCACCTTTTATTTTTTTACAAATGCCAATTCCTGGAGCCCATCCTGAAAGATTAGAGATGAAGTCTAGAGTGTGGCCTGGCACCCTGTACAATTTTTGGGAGTGATTTTAAAGTGCAGCCAGGATAGGCAGCCAATGTTTATAAAGGTCAGATAGTACATATTTTAGGGTTTGAAGGCCATACTGTCTCTGTGGCAACTACTCTGCAACTGTAGAGTGAAAGCCACCATAAAGGATCTGTAAATGAATGAGTGAGGCTGTGTTACAATGAAACTCCATTTACAAACAAGCATGAGGCTACATTTAGCTTCTGCTGTATTTTGCCACCTCCTGCCGCAGCAAATATGAAACCAGAAAAGCCAGCATTCGTGCTGCCTGTAACTATGAGAACCAATAAAGACAGATTGAGTCTTTATGGACAGCAATCTGAGCATATGGCAAGTTATGTACTCTAACAAACCGTCTTACATTCTAGTTCAAACTGACCCTTTTGATAAGGACAAGAAAAGTGTAAGTAAGGGGTTTGGAATTCATGGAAAAGGTTAATCAGATAAAATGCTACAGCATTTTTCTGTGTTCTTGGCAGTGGTCTTTATGTGTGTCCTGGGTGATGGGTGTCTGACCCTGAGCACAACAGCCTAGACACCATCTCAATTGCTTTGCGGTCCTGAGACACAAAGGTGGAACTGCTTGTGGTCTCCTGGAGTCATGGTGGGTCATACCTTCAGTTCCTGAAATAATAGCTTTACATGCACTGATTGCTAAGTTTATTGACTACTATCTAATACTCTTATTTTCCAACTCTCAAGTCTCCCATCAGACACAGTACTAGACTAGCAGCACAAAGCCCTCAGGGCATGCTCTAACGATCTCATTCTCCTCACTCACTGACAACTCAGCTATGTCCCCTCATGGCTCTGGGCCTCAGTGAGCTTTCAAGTCCTTTCCATCTTTGAATCACATCAATTCTGAAATCACAGAACTTGTGGAGAATTAGAGTACTTAAGACAAGGCCACTCATGGATTATTAGAAGATTCTTTTATCCAACAGAGAAGGGTATGTGAATTCTAATGACTTGCTTTGCCTCCCTCATAATTTTGACTTGAATCAGCCCTTCTCTGAAGTGACAGGTGTGTAAAATATATTCCCTTTAATAAGAGTTTTGAAGTGCATTTAATTTGAACTTTGAAACTGAACAGACACTGCTGTAATTAATCACCTTTCAAATTCAACTTGAAGGGCATGTCATAGACCCCAGAGAGTAGCCTACCCTCTTTTTAAAGTTACTTTAAAAATATAGATGTAAAATATGTTGAAGAACATAGTTGCTTGTGATTATAGTAGGAGCATGAAAAGGGAGTCGTGTGGAACTTGCCAAATCTTTTCCCATGAGCATCATTCTTACTGTGGGATGCACATTCAAGAATGTAAAATAAAATGGGGTGAGGACTTGTAGTTGTGCTGTCTTAAAATGGGTGATTTATGGAAAGGAATTCAGGTCTCCCTTTGGATCTTTTTCAGCCATGTTCTAAGAGAATTATAAAAGCATGATTAAATAGGCAGCATAGCAATTAACAAGCAAATATGTCACAGCCAAAAACCAATTACTAATTAAGGAGAGACAGAAAAAATGGTTTAATGAACATTGGTTCTTTTGCATGGTCTATTTATTCTCAAAGCTCAACTTTTGATTATGTTCATTCGAAGCTGTTCGATTTCAGTTTATCTCATCCCTTCCATAATCTTATTCTTCAATATCTTTTCTCTTTCACCTCATCTTTTCTGTCAAGTTTCTCATAGGGCTGTTCAGATGTTCTGCTTCTGTTTCCTCACCTTGATACCTTCCCATACTCCATCAGGCATTCAGTGTCTTCACTCTACTGAAACAACACTGACTGATGTGAAAACTGTTTACAGCATCACATAGTTCCATCAATGTTTGGCCTCATCTTGACACACAGCATCTCATGAGATGTTGACCACTTCAGTTCCTTCCTAATCTGTTCTTAGACAATGCCATCTATACTATCTCCTCCTTTACCATTTTGTGCAAGTTCTCCCAATTTTAAATCTCTATGTCTAATTTCTCTACTGAGCTCACTCCATTTACTGACCTCTTTCTGGATGCCTAAAGGGCACCTCAAATTGGACATGTTCCAAACTGCACTTAGTGCTCTCTTCACAGAATCTTGCCCTATCCAGCAAGTGTCATTAATCAAAATCCAGAAATTCATATTTGTCTTCCTCACCCTCCATGTTCAATTGATCATCAAGCCCTGTTGGTTTTATTCCTTAAATATCTCTTCAACTGATTCACTCCTCTCCACATCTACATGTGCCCTCTGACTTTGGTGCCCCACCTTCTTCACAGTTCCATCCAATTTTCCAGAAACCAGTCTCCCTATTCTTTATGACAGCAACACAGAGTCGGCCTCCTTTCTCATTTCTTCTTGGTAGTTGGGTTCTCTGTTTTTGAACTCGCTCTGACATGATCTCCAGCACATACTCTAAACTTAGGGAGCAGCAGCCCTCCTTTTGGAATTTCACCCAATGCCTATGTTGCCTGTTTGTTCAACTTGACCTTATGTCATTAACTGGGTCTGCTGCCATGCTTCTTTTTCTGGGTTGATTTCTCTTTTTCTTTATTCTGAGTCTGTTCCCATGTTCCCAGATCTATTGCCTTGCAGCCCCTTTAAACAAACTGGTCACACCCATGTTTTCCAAAGACATGGTGACTCAAGAACAACTCCAGCCTCATTCATCCTACACTACATTTAATCTACAAGAAAACTCACTTTAAATAGTGAAGATATATATGGATTAAAAGTAACAAGATGACAAATCATATAGCATGCAAAACACTAATTAAAAGGAAGCTGAAGTAGCTATGTAACCAGCAGACAAAGTAGATGTCCAAACAATGAACATTCCCTGGGAGTTAATTCACTTAATAAATAAAGCACAGTTTCTTTCTATTCCCATTCACCTCCATGCCCAAAAGAACAAAAGTGAGAGCAATGACAGGGTCAGTTGAAGAAAAGTGTCTGGAGTTGAAAAGTTTGGAGCAGGCCTAAAAAATGGAATTGGCTATGCAGCCTTTTGGTTGGGTCTACTGTTTTTTAGAGTCTGTTGTTAGTACCCAATAAATAAGTTACTGTAGATGGTGAGAGATGAATAGCCTTGGTTTGAATTCCCATGTCAAGCCTTGTGAATCCAGTTTGGTGAGACCAGATTCAGAAGCAGCAAGAGACAGACAAGAATGAACATCCAGCTGTCAGTGTGGAACAATGAGTCCAATCAAAGCTACTGACCTTTGGCCCCTGGGGAACTGGTCCACACAGAGAAATGATGGGAGGTGTCCAAATCACAGCATCTGTTATCAGTTGCCTCTTGCTCCCTTCCCGAATTTCAAAACTGGCATTCAGGACATCCTGAAATGGAGAAGGTTTCTGTTGGGGGTATGTTTGAAACCTTCAAATGATTGACTGGAAGCAGAAGTGCGAGGGCATGAACCTTCAACCCCGGAGTTCGTGGGGGCCAACCAGCCTGCAGAGCCCAAGCCCTTGATCCCACCAGACAGGCAGTTCTCATTAAGCAATGCTGCTAGATTTGGTGCCAAAAACAGAAGGCCGCCTGCTCCCTCCTGAGCCTGGTTTCTAGGACCTGAAATACATGTATTTTTTTTTCATTTCCAAGTCAATCAATCTTTCCTTGGTGGAATTTTTCAAGCAATGCTAACACTTGTTGAGCAAAGGATGAGAGTAAAATTTTCCTGACATATAGCCACATGGGAAACATCCTGAGCATGAAGGACAAGCCCAGAGAAGAACTACAGAACTCCCACTCCCTACAGGGAACCAGGCAGGAGAGACTCTTCTGGACCAACACAGAAGTACCACTCTGGGTTTATGTTTGTATGAATTCAGACAGCAACTGCACATGCTGGGGCAGCAGACTTTCAAAGGTAGCTCATTCTTCCTGAGGTTTTTGCCCTTAACACCTGGAAGTCCTCTGGGATAGCTCTGACTTGAAGAATATAAACACAGCTCATTATAGCATCTGAGACACAAATGTGAACAATTTTCCTTAATGCTGTCAGGCACAGCCATCAAAAACATCACCCAAGTGAAATGACTAGGCTCTGGGTTGTAGGAAAATTCTGCTGCAGGGAGATTGAAATTGTGACACCTTTACAGCTTTGGAAGGAAATGAGATGACTGAGTGTTAAAATGCCCTGGTGGGACTTCCAGCCAAGATGGAGGCTAAGGTGGAAATACTGTACCTCCTCACACAAGCAAATTTAAGGACATCAAAGATTTAGAAACAAAAACACAACCAGAATAGACAGAAAACTGAACTGTACCAAAGTCCGACAACAACGAACCGTTCATCCAGACCAGTAAGAGGGGCAGAATCGGCAGCTGGCACAGAGGGGTCCCAGCAGAAAAAGGCAGTGGTTGGTGACCCTGGTGCAGGGAGAAAACCAGAAAAACCAGTAAGACTCGCAAGGCGGCTGGCTGAACATGGACACACATTCGCACGCAAATAAACCAGGCAAAAAATGGGCAGTGAGACAAACCACGCAACTCAGGGCCCCGGTGATGAGAAATAAAGCCTAAAAGCACCAATTGAAAAAACTTGTGGGAGTCGAGGTGCTGGGAGAGACTCCCAGCCTCACGGGAGAGTTTATTGGAGAGACCCACAGGGTCCTAGAACGTACACAAGCCCACCCACCCAGGAACCAACATCAGAAGGGCCCAATTTGCTTGTGGGAAGCAGCAGAGGGGACCAAAATCAGAGAGAGAGAGCAGAGCAAGTGCCATTATTCCCTCTCTGACCCCACCCCTACATACAGCTTCTGGACCCAGCAACTCGGTTGCCCTGCCCTGGAGAACACCTAAGGCTCTGCCCCTCATACCTAACAGGTGCGACCTGACCAAAAATGGCTCAGTCAGAAGAACAAATCAAAGCCCCAGAGCCAATACTTCTAAGTGACTAAGACATAGCCAGCCAACCTATCAGATGCACAGTTCAAAATACTGGTGATCAGGATGCTCATAGAACTGGTTGATTTTGGTCGCAAATTAGATGAAAAAATGACGGCTACACTAAGTGAAATGAAGGAAAATGTACAGGAAATCAATAGTGATGGAAAGAAAACTGGGACTCATATCAGTGGAGGGGAAGAAAGAAACAACCAAACAGAAAAGAATGAAAAAACAAGAATTCAAAAAAAAATGAGGAGAGGCTTAGGAACCTCCAGGAGATCTCTAAACATTCCAACACCCGAATTATAGGGGTACCAGGAGGGGAAGAGGAACAGCAACAAGTGGAAAACGTATTTGAACAAATAATAAAGGAGAACTTCCCCAGTCTGGCAAAGGAAATAGACTTCCAGGAAGTCCAGGAAACTCAGAGAGTCCCAAAGAAGTTGGACCCAAGGAGGAACACACCAAGGCACATCATAATTACATTAGCCAAGACTAAAATGAAGGAGAGAATCCTAGAAGCAGCAAGAGATAAGGGGACAGTCACCTACAAAGGAGTGCCCACCAGACTGTCAGCTGATTTCTCAAAAGAGACCTTACAGGCAAGAAGGGGCTGGAAAGAAGTATTCCAGGTCATGAAATCCAAAGACCTACAGCCAAGATTGCTCTATCCAGCAAAGCTTTCATTTAGAATGGAAAGGCAGAGAAAGCGCTTCTCAGATAAGATCAAATTCAAGGAGTTTATCATCACCAAGCCCTTGTTATATGAAATGTTAAAGGGACTTATCTAAGAAAAAGAAGATTAAAAATACGAACAGTAAAAGGACAGCAAACTCAGTTATTAACGACCACGCCTAAAACAAAAGCAAACTAAGAGGACAGCTAGATCAGGAGTGGAACCATAGAAATGAAGAACACATGGAGGGTTAGCAACAGGGGAGTGGGAGGAGGAGAGAGGGGGGAGAAGGTATAGAGAATAAGTAGCATACATGGTGGGGGAAAAATATACAGGGGGAGGGCAAGAGCAGTGTGGGAAATGTAGAAGCTAGAGAACTAATGACACATCGACATGAACTAAAGGGGGAAATGTGGGGGAGGGGTGTGCAGCATGGAGGGGAATGAAGGGGGGGAAATGGGACAACTGTAATGGCATAATCAATAAAATATATTTTTTAAAAATGCCCTGGTGAATTGGGTAGAAATTAGGAAGTTGTTCATTCTTACTAATTATAGTCTAGGTGAGAAGTTTTCATTTTCGATTTAGCCAAGATATTACAAACTTTGCTTGCTTATGTATTTTGGGTCTAATGCGATTACCAAGTATACTCTTCTACCCTCATGAACACACAGGAGAGGAAAGGCAGTATCTGTTAAATATATTTTCCATACATACTTTTCCCCCTTACCTCACTTGTTCCATGGACAAATTCCTCTGATGTCCTGCTGTTATCATTCAGTCTTTTCTCTAGCTGTCCCTTCTGTAAAGCAAAAGTTCTCTACCTCAGCATGATGGACACATGGGGTTGGATAATTCCTTGTTGGGGGGTTGTCCTGTGCACTATAGGATGTTGAGTAGCACCCCTGATCTCTGCCCACTAGATACCAGTAGCATCCCCCTCCCATTGTGACAACCAAATATCCAAATATGTCTCCATGCAGCACCAAATGTCCTCCAGTGCCAAATGTCTCCTGTTGGAGAACCACTGGCCCAGATGAACACTTTAATCATAATGTCAACACATATGTTGACATTAGAATTTTATAAATGTTCTATCATTATAACATAGTGATAAATATTATATAAATGTTCTATCATTATAACATTCCTTCTGTCCACAAAATCTTCTTATGTCACCTTCCTACCAATTTTCTATCCTTTCCTCTTTGCTCCCAGGCCACTGAATCACTTTGTAGGGTGTTTATTGATAATGTAGTCATTGTCAAGCTCACAAGTTCAAATTCCCTGGTGTGCTCCGGGGCCTATCAGAAAAGTCAAGAGAGAGAGAGGGAGGTGGGGATGTGGGAACAATAAACACCTCCAGCTTCTCCTTGGATCTGGAAGCTTCCAATAAGCAAATAACCAAGAGATCTGACTCTAGGTATACCTGGAACTCAGGTAGAGAAGTTTTGGTGTACTTGCTGATAATATTAGGCAAATTGTTTTTTCTGCAGGTGGAAAAAAGAGATTGACATAACAGTGTGTGTTTTTAAAAATACCAAAAACAAATTTAATAAGCTCTCAAACTATTTCTTTGCACTGCAAAAAATGGGTTATTTCCAGAGTTTCTTGCAGCACAGGAAATACTGGAACCCTCACCTTCCAAATTACACCTCAAGGTAAGATATTGCTTCTGGTCATGGCTATACTTCGTCTCTGCTGTCAGGAAATTAAGCTTGTCTGCCCAAAGCTAATGAGAGAATAGTTTTTTGTTTGTTTGTTTGGCAACAGCTATAAACATATTCTACATAGTATACGGGGACCTACATTTTGATTAGCCCCGAAGTATAGCTATTGTCTTTTCTTTCTTCCTCTATTACACAGTTCAGAAGAACACACCCATTTCTGCCTTCCCCCAAGGGATTTTCTTCTGTTAGAACATAACCTCCATGGAGGTAGGGATTGTGCTTGTTACTTCTTAATACATCTGGTACCTAACACAGCCCCTAGTTTGTTGCATGTCTTCAGTGGATATTTACTACAAGTAGGAAGAAAGGAAGAAGAAAGGCAAGGAAGGAGGGAGGAAGAAGAGAAGAAAGAGAAGAAGAAAGGAAGGAAAGGAGGGACAGAGACAGAAAGGAGGAAAAAAGAGAAATCGAGGAAGGAAAGAAAATAGAAAGAAAAAAAGAAAAGAAAGAAGGGAGGGGCAGCATCAATGTTAGGTTTATCTATTATTCAATTCAAATTTCTTTCAAGATCTAAAAAATTATACTACTAACAATAAGCCTCATTTGTTGCCATCTAACCCAGAGATTAGTAGTGCTTTTGGCATCCAGCAGCTCACAGTGAGCAAAGCTGGTTCATATGGTCCAACAGATGTGGTTTTTTCTTTACCTTTCTTTTTTAAAGTATTTTTATTAATTATGCTATTACAGTTTTCCCAATTTTTCCCCTAAATCCCCCTTCCACCCTGTCCTTCATCCTTCCAGCACCCCCTCCTTAGTTCATGTCCATGGGTTGTACATATAAGTTCCTTGACTCCTGTTTCCTATGCCATTTTTATCTCTCCCCATTTATTTTATGCCTACTAATTATGCTTCTTCTTCCCTGTACCTTTCCCCCCTATTCCTCCCTTCCCCCTCCCCACTGAACTCCCTCCATGTGATCTCCATTTCTCAGATTCTGTTCCTATTCTAGTTGCTTATTTAGTTTTTGTTTTCATTGTTTTTCTTTTCTTTTAGGTTCATTTGTTGATAGTTGTGAGTTTGTTGTCATTTTACTGTTCATAGTTTTATCTTCTTTTTCTTAGATAAGTTCCTTTAGCCTTTCATACAATAATAGCTTGGTGATGATGAACTCCTTTAGCTTGACCTTATCTAGGAAGCACTTTTCCTGCCCTTCCATTCTAAATAATAACTTTTCTGGATAGAGCAATCTTGGATGTAGGTCTTTGGATTTCATGACCTGGAATACTTCTTTCCAGCCCCTTCTTAGCCTGCAAGGTCTCTTTTGAGAAATTAGCTGACAGTCTGATGGGTACTCCTTTGTAGGTGACTGTCCCCTTATCTCTTGCTGCTTCTAGGATTCTCTCCTTCATTTTAGTCTTGACCTTATGATGTGCCTTGGTGTGTTCCTTCTTGGGTGCAACTTCTTTGGGACTCTCTGGGCTTCCTGGAAGTCTATTTCCTTCACAAGATTGGGGAAATTTTCTTTAATTATTTGTTCAAATGAGTTTTCAATTTCTTGCTCTTCCTCTTCTCCTTCTTGCACCCCTATAATTCAGATATTGGAACATTTCAAGTCATCCCAGAGAGTCCTCAGCCTCTCTGCATTTTTTTTATTCTTATTTCTTCATTGTGATTCAGTTGGATCTTTATTTCTTTCTTTTGTTCCAAACTGTTGCTTCGAGTCATGGTTTCCTTCCTGTCACTGTTGGTTCCCTGAATATTTTGCTTTATTTCATTTTGGGTATCTTTCATTTGTTTTTTGTTTTTCATTTTTTGATCAAGCTCACTCAGATCTGTGAGCATTTTGATTTTCAGGGCTTTAAATTCTCCATCAGATAGGTTGTCTAGCTCCTCATCACTTAGTTAGTTCTCTTTCTGAGTTTTTGCTGTGTTCATTCATTTGGGACATATTTCTTTGTCTTTGCTTACCTGGTAAGTTCTAGGGAGCAAGGCCTTAGGTATTCACCTGGGCAGAGCAACCCTCTTTGCTGCACTATGGCACTGCCTGTGGGGATAAGGGCCAGTGAGGGAACAATGCAGCTCACCTGCTCCTCTCTAGCTCACTTTCCAACATACGAGACTGGGACCCGCAACCACAGTAGTCCACAGTCAACTCTGAGTCTCAGTTTCCCCTTAAGTCAGCCCCACCCATGCATCCCGCAGCCTTGCCACAGCCAGCCCTGCCTGTCTGGTCTGCTGCCTTGCCTCAGTTTTTCTGAGCTGGCCCATGTGGTCTGCTGCCTTCCCAGTTTGGTTGTTCTGGTTGCCTTTTTCTTTAATTCCTTGGTTGTCAGAGTTCCATGCAGTTTTATTTTCTGGTACTTCTGGTTGTTTATTAATTTTAGATTGGTTGTTATCCTCCTTTTGGTTGTGCAAAAGTAAGCGAAGGGTTTTTACCTAGGCCTCCTCTTGGCGGGAACTCCTAAGAGGTGTGGTTGAATGCACACTGACCACAAGAGAAACTAAGCAACTGTGACAAGTTGGTAGATGCTCCACTTTGCAAGTTACACATATTCTGATTAACTTATTATTAGAAAAGAGGACAAAGGCTTCTGCTTTGGAGCCATAAAAAAAAGAAACAGAATTAGAATAAAAGAACAAGATTAAAAGTCTTCCAATTCATTCCATGACCTTCCAGCAAAGCCAAAAATTATTTTTTTACTTTCCTTTTCTACAGATTTTTGAAGATAACTCTACCTCTTGAAAAGTCCTCTTTAAATCGCATCAATTTTTCAACTCTCAAATTTAGTCTCTTTTCTCCACTCTAGTGAAATATATTTATTGAAGAAAATTTTGAAAAATATCAAAGAACACAATGGAGAAAAATAAATGCCCATGGTGTTACAGAAATCATTTAATCAATGAAATATTTTATTTCTGAAAAAAACTCATTTCTGCTACATATTGTATGAATCATTCTGCCTTTACATCCTGATTCAAAATCCACTTCTTTATTCACCATTAATGAGAGTGTTGTATATTTTTGAAGTATGTTTAAAAGTCTTATTTTAGGACATGAGCCAAAAGGCAAGTTTCTCCAACTCATTAACCTGCTCCATAAACTTTAAACCACTGTTTCCTACAGGAGAAAAACATACCTGGGAATAGAGTTACTATTTTAATTCTTTCCTTCTATTTCAAGACCAGTTTATCCCCATTTCATCTGAATGAAAATTACTTGAGAATGTTTCCTCCCTTGTGCAATTGGGACTTAACAATTTAAGTCTGGTTAAGAAATCCAATTGCTTCACTCAGTCAAAGAACCAGAAGCTAAACAAAAATTAAGAACCAAAGGAAATCCGTCATGATGGTGTAGGGAGTCCCATGGAGGGTGCCGCCAATCAGAGAGACTTCTGGATGGATTGCACCTTCTGACCTCATCTGTTAACTCTGTGCAGAGTTTCCTCAGGCTTCTACCATAAGAAGAAGGAAGGAGGTACCCCTTGTATAGTGTTTGTCCACAGCTATCTCCCAACCTTTTCCTTTCCAAAGAGGAAAGGGAATTGTTGGGTTCAGTTTGTATAAATTTCATTTGTTTTTCCACTTCAGGATTATGTTCTTTGGCTGGGAATTTGGGAATTCTGCTTCTGCGGGCCTCAGCCTGAAAGCCATCACTTCTCCAACTTATCCAGGTGGGAGCTGGAGTCCAGGCCACTCAAGGAGCCTTCTTAGCTTCCAGGAGGCCTGAAACCAGGGCTTCCTGCTCTGCTTGGGGAAGCCTGCTCACGGATCCGGAAGGGGGCTGCTTTTCTGGACCTAGCACTGGGCTCATGCCCACATTTTAATGACAGGCTGGAGCCAAGTACTTTTGCTGATTGGGAAAGCTATATGCTTGCTTAGGGCTTTTTAGTCATAAAAAGCCTTTTCAGGCTTTCTTCCCAGGCTGTTTCCACCTTGGTCTTGGGGTTTTGAGCTTAATAGTCTGCATACAGTTATCAATGGTCAAAGTGCTCTGCCAACATATTAGGGCTCTCCAGTGTGGTCTGGCCTTGCACAGAATCAATAAAAGACATAACCTCTGTCTCAAAAACCTTGTGCCCCCAAAGCCTGGTAAGCATATGTAGATATGAATGCTGATAATCAATCATTGACAAACATCTGAAACATAGTAAAACCTTGTTAATCCACTGTTGCTGATCCCAAATAGCACATAATTCAAAGCAACTGCTGTTCCTGCCCTCTATTTTTATTTAATGAATATATTAAATAACTCTAAACTGGTGATGGGAGGTGTATTTTTTCAAATCCCTGGCATTTCAAATTTCTAGGATGTTGCTCTAATTTTATTTTCATGATTAAGTAACTGACATTATTTTTCTGTATCCACCATTGAAGTTCTCCCTAAAAAATTTTTTCATCGGAGCTACAATGGCATTAGTGTTTTCATGAGAAAGCTAAGTCTCACAATGTCCAAAGAAGTTGTTAACATCAGCTAGAAATCCAAGTGTGGTTAGTGACTGCAGTTTTTAAAGAAATTTTATGTGATTTTGAAAATGATACATGTTTATGGCAGAAAGTCTTGGAAATGAAGAACACCATGAAGGAAAAACAAAAAAAATGTTCATGATCCCATATGAAGAGAAAACACTGGTTTATTTACCTTAAAGTCATGGAGATGTTTACCAGAGGAGATGGTGTAGGGTAAGTAGAGGCAGTCTGGCTTCCTCACCCAGGTGTCTGGGTAACCAAGGGAAGTAATGTTTCCATAGTCTTGGAGGGGCCTGATAACCAGTGTTCTCACAGCCTTGAGACTGGGTCCAATAAACCATTTACATAACATAAAGTGGGTTCACATGCACAGAATTATGTTATGTTATGTAATGTTCTGGCATTTTCTCCGGCTTTTTCCCCTCTAGTACTTAAACAGGTAGGGACCCCCTGCTGAGGATGATGATGATGATGAGAGACACCCAAGGGGACAGGTGCCACAATGGGTGCCACAATGAGTGCCACTCTGGGGAACAGGGGCCATGACATGAGACATACAGACAGACATGCAGCTTGCAGCATGCGTGGCTTGCCCACCCATGGATAAAAGCATGCCAGACACCCCAACGGCTCCATGAATATATTTCCATCTATATGAATCCCACCTATCTGCCTGCCCTTGAAGGGTAGAAACACAGATGGAGAAAGTAAGAGAGAAAGACAGAGTCCTTTGTTATCTGCTTTTTTCACTTATCAAAAAATTGATACCTCCTTTACACTAATTTGAATCCAGAGTAGAGAATTTAGTTACTGTTGACAACATCATTATGAACTCTATTTTTCACAAAGCAGAATTCATGATAAATTAGACACACTCCCATTTCAATTTCTGAAATAAAGAAATACTCATTCCAAGATGGCCCCTCACACAATAAGTGTAAATACACGCTGAGACCCAAGAACAATTTTATATACTCGTTGCTATATTGAGGGAGATTGTGTTAAAGCAATGGTTCTCAACTTGTGGTGATTTTGTCCCCCAGGGTACATTGGCAGTGTCTAGAGCCATCTTTGGCTGTTACAACTTGGAGGGGCAGGTTGTTACTGGCACGTAGTGGGTGGAGGCCAGGGACGTTGCTAAATGTGTTACAGAGCACAGGATGTCCTCTCAAACACAGAAAAATGATTCAGCCCCAGGTGTTCATAGTTCTGGGGTTGCGAAACCCTGAGTTAAACTCATCCCATTCTTATCCATAGGGAATCACAGTTTGAGAGGCCACAGAGATTCAGAGAGAACAAGAGACCAAACTGCCTGCCCTTCCAAGGACTCAGAAGGACAAATATTCTGACAGCGTAGCATAATATTTAGAAGCATTGGTGTGAAGATTAAATGAGTATGAAATAGTGTAGTGCCTGACACATTGTAAAGTTGCTGTTGCCATTTGGGCTAAATCCAGTAACTTTTGACACTTGGCTTCCAAACTGAGATGCACACTTGAGATGTCCTCTAGCCATGAACAAGTCAACAAAGGGCTCAGGAAAAAAATGCAATCATTTCTTTAAGAGTTCATTTGTGTTCTAAACAAGAGCAATGCATCATGTGGATGGAAGCCTTTTCTTGGTTACCATTGTTCTGTAATCACGGTATAATCAAGTGGCCTAAGAAATTCTTCAGGCTATAGATTGCTTACCCAATGCTAAGCACCTTCTAATGGCAAATGCTAAGTGAATTTGTGGTAAATGGCATAATGATATTCTTCTGTTGAACAGTTTTCCAGCCAAGTAAATCTTTGGTTTTAGAATTCTAGACAGCTATCATCCGGTTGTCCTTCCCAGCATTAACTAATCACCAGTGAAAAATACAACTGTCATTCACAAATCATATCAAAGATTGGAACAGCTGGAATCAAATTCAAGAGACTGCATCATTTTATCATCTTGACATTAATCATTCTACTTGGATAGTACAGGCAATCTGGAGCAAAGAATAATTTATGTTGCAATATAAAAGTTAACCATTTAGGCCTGGGAGACTTCATCCCACTCCCTCCTTCCAACCCAGAATATCCCTAGAGACTCAAGTCCAAGGATTACATGAAAATGTTTTATGAAAGATTACTTAAAAAGTAGTCATGAGAGCTGGGGGAAAATTTGCATATAAACAAGGCTGAGTTGTCTGATCACCTTGGTTAGGAGCTAGCAAACTTCAGCTCATGGGCCAGATCCTGGCCACTGCCTATTTCTCTATGGCCTGTGAGATTAAAATTTGGTAGCATGTGAAATTTATATGAAATTCAAATTTCACTGTACATAAAGAAAGCTTTATTGGTACATAGCCATTCCCGTTTGCTTACATAATGTCTACTTTCATTCTACAATAGCAGAGATGAATAGTTTTAACAGAGACCATATGGCTCACAAGTTCCAAAATATCTAATTGGCCTTTTACAGAAAAATGCTTGCTCACTGTGATCTAGGGATCTAGTGACTCACCATTATTTTTTCTGTGCAATAATTACAAACTTTATGAAGTATCTATTGAGTTTTACCTGCCTTACCACTGCCCCCCAATAGGACAGCACTCTAGCACCCTGATGGGCAATTACATGTACCCTGTAGTGAATGGTCTTGGTGCAAAAATAACTTTCAACTCACCCAGCCAATATATCTGCTACTTGCATCTTAGTGTCCTTCAATCTGCACCTATGACTTCGGGAGGAACTTCCTATGAATTCTTCATGTATTTATTTGACAAAATGTATACATGTATTTGATAGATGTATTTATCTGTGGCCCATCTCCTACTTTCAGGTCCTGCTCTAGGCTCTGCACACAATATACCAAGTGTTAGCACCAATGAGTATATAGATAGATAGATAGATAGATGATAAACAACCAGCCAAATAAATTAACAAGTAACTTTAGATAGTGATCAGTGTTACAAAGACAATCAAAGTGGCTATTTGACAAGGAGTGGGAGAGGTTGGCTAATGTAAATTGGTAGTAAGGAATGGCATCACCAAGGAAGCCATGTGAAATGTGGACTGCTATTTACAGGGACCTGAAAATGTTGAGTATATGGTTTTTAGTTCAAAGGAGATATAAGGCTAACAGTCTAAAATTGGAAGTTGTAAGTCAATAAAGAGAAATTTATTTATTTTTTATGTATTTTATTGATTATGCCATTACAGTTGTCCCATTCCCCCCTACACTCCCCTCCACCCTGCACACCCTTCCCCCCTTTCGTTCATGTCCATGTGTCACAAGTTCTTTAGATTCTGCATTTCCCATAGTATTCCTGCCCCCCCTGTCTATTTTCTACCTACCATCTATGCTACTTATTCTCTATACCTTCTCCCCTCCTCCTCCTCCCACTCCCCCATTGCTAACCCTCCATGTGATCTTCATTTCTGTGGTTCTGCTCCTGATCTAGCTGTCCTCTTATTTTGCTTTTGTTTTAGGTGTGGTTGTTAATAACTGTGAGTTTGCTGTCCTTTCACTGTTCCTATTTTTTATCTTCTTTTTCTTAGATAAGTCCCTTTAACATTTCATATAACAAGGGCTTGGTGATGATGAACTCCTTGAATTTGACCTTATCTGAGAAGCACTTGATCTGTCCTTCCATTCTAAATGAAAGCTTTGCTGGATAGAGCAATTTTGGCTGTAGGTCTTTGGATTTCATGACTTGGAATACTTCCTTCCAGCTCCTTCTTGCCTGTAAGGTCTCTTTTGAGAAATCCACTGACAGTCTGATGGGCACTCCTTTGTAGGTGACTGTCCCTTTATCTCTTGCTGCTTCTAGAATTCTCTCCTTCATTTTAATCTTGGATAATGTAATTATGATGTGCCTTGGTGTGTTTAAATCCCTGAGCATCTAAAAAGAGAGGATAGAAGAGTAAGGTAAATGTGATCTTCAAGGAGACAAAAGGAAGAAATGCTTTAAGAACCAGAAAGTGACTCTGATGGGGGCAAATTTTGAAGCAGGTCTATAAAGGATGGGCCAGCATTGGTTTGATATAGATTTCTGGGTGTTATAGTCCCAAATGCAGGCAGTCCTCAGAGACAGTGGAGAAAAAAATCCCCTCAGTGTGTAGTCAAGTAAGACATTCCTTTCCCCGTTTTCCTGGGATAGCAAGACAGAAGGCCTGAATTAGTTTCAATACTCCATCACAGGTGGTGGCTAAAGGTCTGGATGGATGGTTCTTGGGTAGAAAAAAAACAAGAATAGAGGGATTGGTGGGAAGCAATAGTCATTGCCAAATAGGCCTAGAATATTAAAACTTCCATGTCACATTTCAATGCTAATCTGGCCAAATCATTGCAAAGTGTTTAATTTCCCAGATGTAGTATGTCAGAGAGTACAAATGTCCACCAAAATTTTTATATTCTCTCCTTAGTATAGAATTGTCACTTGAAAATGGTCACTGAGCCAAAGGCTGCATTTCCTAGCCCTGCTTTGGCTCTTTTTTGTTACACAGTTAGTCTAACCTAACTAATATAAACCTGAACCCAAGATGAGATGACATATACCAGCCACCCCTATCTGGCTAGCAAGTTGCAAGTTACAGTCTCATAGAAGCGACTTTCCATCACCTTTGCCATATTTTATTAGTTAGAAGCAAGTCACTAGGGCAACTCACACTCAAGAGGAAGGAATTACACCAGGGCATAGCCCACTCCACTAAGTAACATAAAGTATTTGCAATAACAGAATATTAGTCCATCTCTCCCTCTTGAGGTAGAAAAATCAGCAAAGAACTACATTTAACAGGAGAGAGTTTTTTGTTTTGTTTTGTTTTGGTGGGGTGAGTACTATAAAAGGACAGTACCCCAGTAAAAGGATAGGACTGCTACAGTGCACATATTTCTTTTTCAGGTGAACAAGATCTTCTTGAGTTGAAACTTGAGATTCGACATGACCTTCTCAATGCTTCTTCCTTTTCCCTTTCCTCAAATTGCCTCATAAAGCAAGCAAAATAGTGAGACTCCAGGTGGAGCCAAGTCACAATCAACATGTGTCATTAACTTGGGGTATATTAGCCTATATATTTTTCACAGTTAAACAATTAAATAATTTTGAATAACAATAAAAAGACTGTTTCAATCCTGAGACTCTTCTATGTTGGGATCAAAGGCAGGAAATTTGGTGCATATGGCACCATTGTTTTGCCCTTGACCCCAACAAAAATTGACCTCTGTTGGCTATTTTATTTTGTTTTTAGTTCTTGGTGAGGAAAAAATCTCTAACTAGGCTAAACTAGGTGTGAGAGATGGAGAAATGAAATGAGTTTTCTCTAAATTATTTAAAGATACCTAGAAGCCATTTGTGAGGGCCAAATAAGGTGAATGTAAACATTGAAGTGCTACCCTAACTTATAAAGTTCTCTAAATAAAAACTTGCAAGGAAGTCTGATCTATAAGACAGATAAATCCAGAGCCATCTGATTAAAATTTGGATGGGATGTGGAGAAATCCATCTACCACAATCCTTTTACTTCTCACAAGTAAGCACTAAAGGTGTTCTGTAGAGTAAATTTGAAAACCACAGGGCTACACACTGGAAGATACTCTATGTTTATTTTTGTGTGCATTTAATCTCCAAGGTAAGTTTAGTCTGCTTGTTCACCCTGGAGATACTGGCAGGTCAGTGTTTGTTAGGTAAGACCAGAAGTTGCATTTGGAGAGGGTGTTTCGGAAGAGGTTGGATGTTTTGTAGCTGAGAGTCTGGCCCTATTTGAGACTCAAACAAAATGGGAGCAGGGACTTTCTTAACCTCTAAGAGGGCTAAGCTTGAAGAAGGGTGAGGTGTGGAAAGAAATGCTTTAAGGAAGATTCTGGAAAATACCATGCAAATTCACTTCTGACCCAGCCTTGGAAACAGATCTCTAGCTTCTTGAGATACACTTGCAGAATCTAAAAAATCAAATTTCATTAAAAATTGTATGAAAATGTGGGAGGCTCCCCTGTTAAAATTTTTACAATGGTGTGTTAGTGTGACCTCCACCAGTTCAGATTCTTTCTTCTCTTTGGATTCACTTTGTTATTTTAAATTTATATACATTTTTAAATTTCTGAGGACTTCATATAACCATTGTATTTTGCTCATGAGCCCCAAACTTAAATTAAGCCATTTGAACAAGAAATTCTTGGAAATCTTTACATACAGTGTTTCCTTATTTGTCATACATTTTTGCTGTATTAATGGCAGTGACTATAAATTTTTGATAATGTCAAATTAAACATTATTCAATATAAGAACTTTTCCAAAGAAAAGAACTTTCATAGCTGAGTTTAACTCAAATATTTGCCTGCTATTTTTTCCAGTTAATGATATTGACATTTTACTATATTAGTTCATTAGAGCATGAAACTTCCTGTCTTGTTTCTGAAAAGCTATTTTAGTACTTCATATAAAAGTAACTCTATACCACTGGGACATAGCAAATGCAATGAAACGATCAACCACTCAGTGGGAAAAAAAGCATTGCAAGCCACTAATCATTATTTTAAATGGAGCACATTTTAGACCTCTCACCTCATAGAAGCAGTCCATACTTTTTACCACAATAGGTTCCTTGCCATCTCTTTAAATACTAGAGTGGTGAAAAGTAAATCTTTTTCTTTTTTACTTGTTTTGTTATATATGAAAAGCTTGCTCCCCCTTGCCATAGGTCTGAGTGGATATGTTAATTTTTAAAAAGACTATATACCTACCTGTTGCAGATTCTATTTTTTTGAAGTTGTCCATAACTATGTTTCCTGTCCTTCATGTTCTTCTTAAAATATGTCTTAGTCTAGTCTCCTGTCAAAAGGTAGGAATTTAGGTTCCTTCTTCTTGAACCTCCTTGAGCTTATGACTGCAATGACTTCCAAGCCTGGTTATATGGAAGATGTTCACTCTTGGAATCCAGACACCATGCTGTGAGGAAGCTCAAGCAGCCACATAGAGAGGCCACCTGCAGTGTTCTAGTCCCTACTAGATGTGTGACTGAGTGAGCCTCCAGATGATCCCAGCCCCAGCTGTTGAGTCACCCCCTCTGCTTTTGATTCTTCCCAGTTGAGGCTCTAGACATCGCAGAGCAGTCACAAGCCATCCATCTCTGCTCTATCCAAATTCCTGGCCCATGGAATTGTGACATAATAAAATGGTTGTTTGTGGCACTAAGTTTGGGGTGGTTGTTATGCAGCAATAATAACAGAAACACTGACCTCCCATTTGGTTGTCAATTTAGTGACATGATGGTGTTCTTTCATTCCTCCAATATCTACTGAGCACTCCAAGTGTCCCAACCCACTGTGCAGGTGCCAGAGATGTATGGGAACATAGGAGAGGTGGGAACATAGGAGAGGTGGCTCTCGTATTTCAGGAGTTTACAGTTTAGCAGGGAGAGACTGTTTGTAAACAAGTTAGTGCAAGAATGAGTTTTAGGTAACATGATCCATTTGCAGGGCTCAAGCAAGAGTGCGTATGAAGGCCCGTCCAAATCACAGGCCCTCCTCTTCCTGTCTCCAGTTCCATGGAAAACCACAAAAGGCCTCAGGCACTAAAGTGGACACCCCAACTTGCACATCAAGGGCCATCTAAACATTCTCCTTCCCCTTGGCCTGGAGGTGTGCACAACAGAATGCTCTGCCCCCTGCTTTTGGATACATGAAAAACACTGGGAAGGATCCATGTAGGCTTAGAAGCAGGCTTAGACATTTGGTCACAGAATGCCTAGGTCTCAGGTACAGGGATGTAGTCCAGAAGGAGGCCCCACATCCATTTATCCCAATAGAGTCATGGGCATTGGGAGAGTTTTAGACAGAGGAGGACCTTCAATTCATGAGGCTCAGGCAGGTCCCCTGGCTCTAAAGAAGACATGCTAGTGGTACAAAGTGGAAGTGTCATTCTAACTTTACCCACTTAGAGAAGCATCATGGACTAGATGACTCTTGTACTACATCTTGAAAAATGCATTATTCTGGAAACATGATTGTTGGTATCAGTGCACATTTTAATATTGGTATTATTCAGATTAACTGGTACACAAAGCACCAGCTAGTTGACAAAACATTTTCCTTTTACATTGGTTTTGGTGCAATGTAAGAGTCACAACCTCAGACACAAATAGTCATCACAAGGGGACTGACTGGAATTATAAACCTGAGCCCTCTTCTGGGCTTCTACCACTATCTGTATGTGCAACTTTATCAAGGCAATTAACCTCTGTGAGTGTGGGAAAAGAGCTCAGGAGGCTTGTACCAGGTGTGCAAATCTACAAGCAAACAGACTGTTTGAAGGAAGATATACAAATGGACTGCAAAACTACTAATTAACCATTGCTCAAAAGGAAACAAGCACCAGAAAATAAAATAAAATTTTAGACTTTATTAATTAATGACGCTTCAAGTTAAGGTGTGGTGTCAGCAAACACTTTCTGTAAAGAGACAAAAAGAAATATGTTTGGCTTTACTAACCATATAGTCTTGGTCACTACTACTCATTGCTGCCATGGTAGTGCAAAAATAGCCCATAGACAATGAGCATAGTGGTATTCCAACAAAACTTTATTTGTAAATATAAGCAGAAGACTGAATTTGGCCTAAAGGCTGTGGTCTGCCAATTCCTGGTGTTTGTTTTAAAAAAAAACCTATCTGGGGTCATTCCATTATGAAATGAAAATTTTCAGTCATCATATTAAAAATAAAACTAAGCAATATGACTCATCTTGGCTAGGACCTCCAGAATGTGCTGGAAGTAATCAGTAATATTAGTGGACACTTTTGCCTTTTTTGTGAGATGGTTTGTTTTTAAATGAAACAAAACCTTTATCATCATTAGACACAGTACAGATCATTGGGATTCTATACTTATTGAGTTAATCATATAGGGTAAATATTTTTAAAAAAACATGAAAGAGAAACATTTTTCTTAGAAAAAGGCTATTTTTATTTCTTAGATTACTTATCTTTCTTTGAAATGTCATTTTTCCTAACACCAATTCCATCTCCAAAGTAAAAATGGAGACTGTTTTACATTTTTAAAATTAAAAGTATATGAAAAACACACAGATAAGTCATAGATCTCAAGAAGGTTATAATTACATAGGAGAGAGAAAATAAGACTGGAAACTACTGCAGTACAAGATGGAGCAAGGAGAGCAAGGCCACTCCCTGTCCTAGGCTTGCATTGTTTTGTTACATCTCCAAGAAAGGGAGTTCTTAGTTCTTTGCAGACATACCACGTTCCAGGGTCAGGAAAATGCAGTTCTTAGCAGGGAAACCAGGCACTTGCCAGGCAAGCCTGTGCTAATGGAGCTGGGACAGCGGAGTCACACTTTGTTCATGGCCCAGTCCTAGCAATGCAGAACCTAGAACAAGGGAAGCAAAACCAGGTTCAGATCCACAGGTGGACTTGAGATTGATGAAACACTCAGTCCTAGTCATGGCTGGCTCAGAAACTGCTCAGGAAAGAACATAGAGTGGCAGTCCCTGAGTTAGGCTGGGGAGGGAAGGCAGGATTGATAATGGGTGATAATGACTTGTTATTCTTGACAGTATGGGGCCAAGGAGGTTAGTTGATTCTTAAGACTCTTCCTGAAGTTGCTTGGTAAGGATTAACAGTTTGCATAGAGAAGGTTCCTGTTTAGTGTGGTACCTAAATGTCTAATATCTGAAATAAATTCCCTGAGTATAACAAACTATGCAGAGACTAGGAAGCAATAATATTTCACATCACTTCAGTTTGTCATTGGCACCAGTTCAACACCAACAGGAATTCCCAATTTGGAGTGCGATGAAGAAGGACATTTTATTCAGTGCAAATAGCTCAACAGTGATACAGCATAGCTATAAAAACAGCACAGCCATGGAAAGCTCTGAGGCCAGGTGGCCCTGGAGCCAGGCCCCTCTCCAGCCAGACAGCTCCTCTGATGAGACATTTTCTGTGTTTCAGCTCAGCCACAGAGATGCAGTCTTTAGTCTTCAGTGGAAAGGGAAAGTGTGCTCTCTGAGCCAGAGGGGAGCTAGTTTATATGGACCAGAGTCCCCGCCCTTGGTCCTTAACTGGTCTGTCCTCCTGCAAATGAGGACTCCAAATTCTTGCAGTTTGATTGATCCAAAGGGTGCTTTCCTGATTGGTCAGAACAGCGCCTCTCTGGCCAGAACTGCTCAGCTGCAATTGGATAGGGAAATCCTCAGTCCTATTGCTTGAAATAGGACTGCAGGAACTCCTTTATAAGGGCTGCTCAGATGGCAGGAACACGGTACAGAGGCAAGCAGTTCATCGCAGGCTTCTCTGTGAAGTGCAGTTTGTGTGAGAGGTCTCTATGTAGAAATGGCTGCTAGGCTCCATTTTTAAAAAAATTTGAGCCCAGTTAGCCACCAGGAGCCCTTATTAGTAGGTGTCTTTTTTCCCCTCAGGGTTCACAGGTTAAAATGCGCTCTGCACAGAGCATGTTCTACCCTCTCTAGTCTCATTTTCACAGTGCTGTTTTAACTTGTTGTGTGATTTTGATCAGGTTATTTAATTTCTTTGCACTTTAGTCTTCTCACCTTGCTAAAATGGGGGGGGGGGGGAGCAATGGTTACCCACCTCATAGGGCTGTTGAGGTAATTAATGAGCTCACACCTATAATGTGCTGTTGTGGGTAGCTATAGCTTTGGCTGCTCAAACTTCATTTACTTGCATTAATTATTTTGTTATTTTCTGTGTTTTATGATGCTTTGACATATGGGGCCTTGCTGATACTAGAAAGACTTCCCTTCCTAGGGAAGGTAATTCCTAGAGACAGCAAACCAATCAATCCATCCACAGCCCATCTTTGCCAACTACCTCCTTGATTGAGCTCTCACAATTTGAGCCACTATCCCCATTATAGTCTGATTTCTGTCCCCCCAAAATTCATATTTTGAAAACCTACCCCCCAATATGATGGCATTAGGACATGAAGACTTTGGGAGGTAATAAAGTTCTGAGGGTAGAACCCCATGATGGAATTAGTGCCCTTATGAAAGAAACCCCAGAGAGCTCTCTTGCCTTCTTTCCTCCATGTGAAAACACAGCAAGAGTCTTCAAACTAGAAGAGGGTTCTCACTACAACCTAATTGTACTAGCACTGTGATCTCAGACTTCCAGCTCCCAAAACTGTGGGAAAGAAGTTTCTAATGTTTATAAACCACCAAGTCTATGGTATTCTGTTAGAGCAGCTTGAATGGACTAAGATAATTCCCCTGCCATAATATCACCCCAAGGCCAGCTACTAGGCAGCAAGGGGCAGTCCCTACATTCCAAAGCCCACTAAAATTATTTAAACTGGCCAATATCAAGTCTGTCTACCCTGCTTTATCCTTTCTTTGCTATGAAAACCACAATAAACACTTTGCCCATGTTTTTTTCTGGCCCCTCTACCTCCTGAGTAACTTTCCCATGTGGCCCTGTGTGGTATGTTGGGACTCCTATTTTTAGAGATCTGTGAATATGAACTTCTTTCTTCATGACAATTATTTTCATGTCTGTGCATTTTGCCATACCTAATTAAAACAAATCCCAGGTACATTGTAACACACTACCCTTCTCCAGTGTCTATAGCCCAAATCTTTCTTGGGCATTGTATTGGTTGTCTACTGCTATATTACAAATTACCACAAACTTGACAGCATAAAATAATGTGCACTTATTATTATATAGTCTCTTTAGGTAAAGAGATTGGCCAGAGCATAGCTAGGTCCTTTGCTTCACAGTCTGTCACAAGTCTGCAACTGAGTGGCTGGCCAAGGCTGAAGTACCATCTGAAGGCTTGACTGGAGAAGGATCTTCTTCTAAGTCACATGTTTGTGGGAAAGATCCAGTTCCTAGGTTGGACTAAGGACCTCCATTCTTCAATGGTTATTGGCTGGAGGTTGCTTTCAGCTCTTTGCCGTATGGGCCTCTCCAACATGGAAACTTGTTTCATCAAAATATGCAAGCTCAGAAGGCAACAGAGTCTGATATCAAGACAGAAGTCACTATCTTATGTAACCTAATCACAGACATGCCATCCCATCACCTTTGCTGTATTCTGCTGATTACAAGTGAATAACTAGACCCAGCCTTGCTCAAGGGGATAAGAATACACAAAGGCATAAATACCAGGAAGCAGGAATCACAGGGAGGCATCTTAAAAACCACATAACTACAGGAATCATCCCTCCTTCATTCTTGGCCCCTAAGTTTTGGATGGAGCTCCCCTGATTCAGGAGTGGGGCATATGACTAGGCCTCAGCCAATCGGAACACCACATTCCCCAGGCTTTGTGATTACTGATCAGTTACAGTATGGGCACATCACCCATTAAGTCTCAATAAGATTCTGAAAAGGCACCTCTCACTGTTTTTCATGAGCTTGAACCTAAGAGGGTACAAAAGTCTAGACCAGCTGTTGCCATATTGCTACCAAATGAAGTTTGGGGTAGAAATAATATAAAGTAGATGGAGCCAAGAAATTGAAGGTGAGAAAAGGAGAAGGCAAAAAACATCACTGGAAAGCTAAATAATTTAATATGGCTTGAAACATTCATCTCATGTTGATGGAGCCGAAGGATGTATCTTTAAGCATACTCCTTTCTTCCAATTCTCAGCCCTTTGTAAAAGCTGAGCTGAACACAAAACTCCCCTTATTTTTTGATAAAAAAGTACTGAGTCTTCTGTTTAACAAATAAAAGAGCAATGTGCATTACTTGGCAGAGTAGACACAGCATAAGATATTTTAATTTCTAAAAATAAAGTTACATACAATCCTTTGAGGTGTTCACCAGTTAATATTTAGACCTGAGGATTTAAAAATAATCAGCATCCATGAAAAGCAATCTCTCCCCCTTTTTTCTTAATGCTTTTTTGAACAAAAGTGTTTCGTAGACTGAACTCTCTAATGAGGGAATATTTATATGACATACCAAAGCAGATGTGAGTCTCATTTTATGAAATCCAAACCCAGATGGTCTTTTCTTTCCATTGTCTTATGTAATTTATATGAAAGCAGAACATAAAAAAAATTCAAATGTAATTTCTTTTCCACCATTTATGCTTAATGGCCCTGTAATCACTTTCATGGCCTCAGTTTCTCTGCTGAGTCTCCAGAGGGTCTGTGGATTACTTCATGTCACAGAGGTGCTTTGCAGCAATTGGAAATGCCCAGCAAGAGTGGAAATGTCTGTTATCATGAAACATGCATTTCCAATTTAGAATATTCCACCATGTGTCCTCCGTAGAGAGTCCAAAATACTCTTCTAATTTGAATCAGCCCAGAGGATATAAACTAAAAGAAAGACCCATAGATGGAAAAAAATGAAATAAAATAAAAAACTGACCCTGTGCTCAACTTCTTTAAATGAGTTTTCTTAAGGAACATTCTATTTCATTTGGTCATCTATAGGGAATGAAAAAGAGGATTGAGGGATGAAAGAGGAGAATACAAAGGGCTGAGAGAGGTGTCTAGAAATTTCTTCTTGCTTGAGAATTCCTGGAATATGATGGTAAGAGGGTTTAATTTTTCTACTTGGCTTAGTGACAGTTTCTGCCACCTTCCCAGACATTACCTTGACAACCAATTCATGCTGCGTTCTTGAGAATTCGTTAGCAGGCTCAGAACAGAATAATAACACCCATTTAGTTATCCTCTATTTAAAATTGTATTTGTAAATGTTGGCTTCAAACACTCTAAAGGGCATTTGGAGCTCCATGGATTGCATTAAATTGGACTGTGTAATGTAGTATATTTTCCAGCACCTCATAAATTGTACAGTATTCATATATTCACAGTGTAGAGATATCTCAGATTCTCTTTGAAATTAAAAATTATTTTCTTTTTGTTTCTCCTTGAATTCAATTCCCACTCTCCCAAGCCTGTGAGTAATTGAGTGAGCAAGAGAGCACTGAGTTCCTCCACCAGTGACCAGTTATCTAGAGAGTTTCAAGGGGGAGGGAGCCAATGATTTGGGGTCCTAAGTGACTATAGGTAGGTGCAGGCAGGGAGGTCTGAGCAGCCAAAAGAAAATTAATATAGGGCCTTGGGCATCTTGGGTCTAGAAATTTCCATAAGTCAAGGAGAGCTTGTATTTGGATGTTTTTCTGAGCACAAAATTCTCTGCGTTTAACGGAAGGTATGTAGTGCTTTGTATTTTCCTCTTTGTGCTTCTAAAACTACATGCAAAAAAAAAAAGCTTTTCCACATTTGCAGGCAACAGCTAAGAAGCAACAAGAGAGTTAAAAAAATTTACACACCATTAAACTTAGAGTCCCTCATAACACTCTGAGCTTTTATGACAGATGCTGAAAATATGTACCGCCTGAATAGCGCTGGGGATCAGGTCAGGTCCTTCGCCATTTCACTCTCTTTTAAGTTTATTTTTTCAGGGGATGGACCTTAAAACATCTTGTATTTCCCGTTCACCAAGTCTGTCCTTCCAACAGCACCTTGATTCCCCTGACAGCATCCTGTCAGCAAATATAAGTCAATAAAAGCTAGTTCTACCCAGCAGGTCCTGTGACTCCATCCAATTCTGAGAGCCAGCAGAGCTGCATTCACTTTCCCTGCTTCAGACACATTCCCATTGGACTTGAGTGTTGAACACGGAGCCCCAAAGAACACTTATGTGGGTGAAGATTACAAAATCACAACTGTTGAATATACCCAGTGTGTGATTGCTTTTCCTACAGGCTTGCTGTGGAATGGGTCCAGGTCTCAGGGGGACTGTGAAAGTGGATGAAAAGCACAGGAAGCAGTGGAGGTGGCTGAATGGACTCTTCTGTTTTGTAAATGTGGATGAATTAGAAGCAAAATTGTCATGTTGTTGGGGAACTGTCTGGACTTACAGGCCAGAAGTCCCTGGTCAAAAGCAATTTTACCATGCGTGACTAATATGTCACTTCTTATATTTAATTAGCAGCCACTGCATGCTGCAGTTTTTATGTGGATGTCCTGACATTGGCACAATGACACAGTTCACCCACCAGTCCACCATTAGAAAGAAACTTACCTCTTCTTCTAACTGAAGAAGAAACAAGGACATTTGGCAGTTGGATGATTTATATCTCCTAGGCAGCTTCACATATTTTTAGAGTTATATCAGTGACTAAAACCACACAATAAATATCTCCAGATTCAAAGGACTCTTAATTTTTTTAAATACAAACCTTCAAATATACAAAATGTTTTGGTCATTTCCATAAAGCACAATTGATTTTAATAACTCAATTACCTTAAAGAGAGCCTTAATGAGTACCACCACTCCCCTTAAATGGAAATAGTTCTGAATTTTAAGATCTTATAAACATAAAAGTATATTATTTGATTATTTTTTATGTAAATAATGTCTTGTATATTTCAGCAGCCTGCCATTTCCATGGCAAATGCATTTTGGTAGCGAAACCATATTTTCCCCATTAGAAATTTTGTTTTAAATGAAGCCTCCCCCATAAAAGAAAAAGATAAGCATCTAATTGGAGAACCCTGGGAGTTTTGAGTTAGAATTTTTGTCAGCTTATTGCTCTCTTTGGCTGAAAATGTCTGGATATCTGCACACAAAAGCACACTGCTCTGTGCTTGTCATGTTTTTAACTTTAATCTCTGCTATAAAAAAATTGCATTGTAGGCCCTTGAAAAGCTTTCACCATGAAAAGGAAATATAATAACCATTCCTACATAGAGGCCAGGTGTCCTGCAGTAACAAGCCTGGTGATAGAGTGGTGCCTCCCCTCTGATGACCATGCATGCCGTGCTGATCTTGCTGGGTTGCAGTCAAGACAGTAATAACCTTGGGCTGAGGACAGCTGGGCACACCACATCATCCCACACAATGGAGCTATGCTGTGGGGGGAACTGCTGGGAAACTTCGAAATACAATAAGCTTGATCTCTCATGTGGGAAAATCCATGGTGTTTAAGAGCTTCATAAAGTGGCATGCTTTTGTCTCTGTGTATAAAAGTCCCCAGTAAATTCTAACATTACCACCATTGTAAAATGCAGCAACGGAAACGTTGAGCTGTGCTATGTGATCCCCAGTGGCAAAGGTTAGGAAGAACCAAAATTCATAATGACTTCCAAGAAAATACTATTAGAGTGTAATTTAAGTAGGCTTTACAGCCATAATTTTTAGTGGGATGCAAAATGTGCTTTTGTGACATACACACCCCCACCAAAATGGTAACCATTAACAAGAAAAATTGACAAGAATAAAAAAGATGAAAGGTCAGTTGGGAAATTAAGAGGGTGACCATTTGCCACAATTGGCTCTACTGCAGAAGTTCATGAAAGCAGACCACGTGTTGTTTCATAGAATTCTATGACAGTGCAGAAGGATCCACTGTCCACATGAAGGGACACCACTTTCCTTGTAACTGTAATTTCAGTATATACCTCAAGCCTGTGATTTGAGGCTGAGACAGGCACTTCCATTTAATTATCATGTCTCACATGCAGTGGATATTAGTCACTCAGACTTATATGAAAGTGGTAATCTGGGTTTTCCCACATATAGACCACAATTCATGAATGTGTATCAATTTCACTGTGAGGTGGGGCTAGTCAGTGAGGAAGTGAAGACAAACTCTTTCAAAAGGCTACTGGCAAGACAAAACTAATAGGGCAAATCCTTTGCTATCAACTAATTTGGGGAATGGGGTATTATGGTTAACTACCCAGCTTAATTTAGGATTAGCTTAAATGTATCAATTTTCTGGAATAAAGGACTATAACATATATTTAATATAAAATTAAAAATTCAGCCCAGGCTGGTGTAGCTCAGTGGATTGAGCGCGGGCCTGCAAACTAAACAACCGCGGTTCAATTCCCAGTCAGGGCAGCTGCCTGGGTTTCAGGCCAGTTCCCAGCAGGGGAGGTACGAGATACAACCACACATTGATGTTTTTCTCCCTCTCTCTCCTTCTCCTCCCCCTCTCTAAAAAAATGAATAAATAAAATCTTTATAAAAAGAATATTTTTTTAAAAATTTAGTAACATCCACTATTTTAGAAAATACATTTTATTTGACCCCCCCACCCCCGGTCTAGGGGTTAACAAACTTTCTCGGTGAAGGAGCAAATAGTAAATATTTTGGGTTTCACAGGCTATACAACCTCTGTCTCAATTACTCAACTTTGCTGTTGTACAACACAGAAACAAATGGCATGGCTCCAATAATACTTTATTTACACAGACAGTGATCTGAATTTGGCTGGTAGCACATGGTCTGTTGAAACCTCATCTAGAACAGCCCTGTCCAATGCAAATAAATATAACAGCAGCCACAGAGGTAGTGTTAAGTTTTTAGTAGCCACCTTAAGAAACATTAGAAAGAAATAAGTAAAATTAATTTCAATAATATATTTTATTTAACCCAATATAGTCATATCAAAAATATTATGGCGAACGTGTAATCAATTAGAAATTATCAATGAGATATTTTACAGCCTTGATCTATACTAAATGTTAGGAATCCAGTGTGTATTTTACAAATACAGCACATTTCCATCCAGATTGATCATATTTCAAGGGCTCAAAAGCTACAAGGATTAGTGGCTACTAGTTTGGACAGTGCAAATTTAGAATCTTTGCCACAACCGTAAACAGTTCCATAATACTGAGATTTTGTCCTCTGCTATGCTAATTGACAAAGTTAGAATTACTGATTCAAGGTTTTGTGTGGGGTCCTTCCCCAAAACCAGCAGCTAGGACCCACTGCAGAGATGCACCAGGTTCCCATACCCTGAGCTCAGAGAACTGCTAACTGCTGACAACCACCTGAGCCCCTGAGGGACACCCTGACAGGGGTTTGTCAGCAGAGTGGGCACAATAACCCCACTCCATATAATGTGAGAGGGGTCATTATGATGGACATGGGTTTAAAGACATTCTCTCCTCTTTTGAAAAAGCAGAGCTCCTAGACCATATTCTTTTCCAAACCCGAGGAAGAGAGCTCCATAAAAAGTCTCTCACAACTATTCGCAAGAGGGGAGCTGAACACCCCATTCCATGATAGAATACTTTCTTAGCTACTAGACTTGCAGTCCTCTCCATTGTTCCAGGAGTAATGAGAGGAACCCTGGGGAAAAGTGGAATATTCCAGTGAACAGAGGGGTAGGGGCAGCTTCTCAATGAGTTTGCAAGATGGATCCCAAGTGTGCTGTGGAGCCTCAGGCTGGAGTCAAAAGTGCTAGATCTTACAAGTAACTGCCTACAGAGACTAGAACCACAACCCTAACCTTGTGCTGCAGGGAAGGAGAGCTGTGGTGGACTTAAACAGTGCTGCCTTAAAATGCACAGTACTGGGTCATCTCAGCCAACACAAGACAGTTGAAATAACCACAAGTGACAAAGTAATGAACTTAGACTGAACTGAATATTTGGAGAGCCTGCTGTTCAGGGAAGTGTGTTGGCTAGTAGTTATTACAAAAAGTAAAATCATTTGATCTCTATCCTATGGGTCGAGACTCTCCCAATAACATGGTCTCTATCCATAGGGTTTTTCACTCACTGGATACAGGAAATTAGAAGTCTGTTAATTATAAAAGCTTGAGAAACCTAAACTATTATGGAACCTAAACTAAATTTTCCATATAAATGGAAGCTGTGGCAGTACAGTCGAGACAATTTCAGATAGAATGACTGTTGAGAAAAAGAAAAGGAGCCCCTGACATGTGAGAGCTGGCAGGCACTCCCAGCCAGGCCTGGGTGTTTTGCTCTTGAACACGAACAGTTTCACAGAACATCATCAGACAAGGCCAACCTGTGACCATGATGGAGCAAGACAAAAATAAGAATAGTATGTAATTATATTAGAATACAAACAAAACACAAGCCACAAAATACAAACCCTTCCCCTCTTATGGTTAATTGCTACTTCTTTGTCAATTACAGCTTTGGCCTTCTAGTCATCTCTCCTCCTAGATGAGATTTATTGTGATATCCAGTCCCAGAATTACCCCCACTTCCCCAGATCATGTGATCCAGATCAAAGCCCTGCTTCCTTACACCCTCTCCAAAGTCACCTAACATAACTTCAAATCTTAAAATAAGTGTATTGGGGTCCCCAAGATCATTCCCAAGTTTGGTGATTCATTAGGGCTCATGGGACTCAGCATGTAGTTATACTTGTGGCTAAGATTTATTGCAGTGAGAGGATACAAAGCAAAATAATCAAAATGTATGTGAGTAAAGTCCAGAGGAAATGAGGCACAAGTTTCCAGAGTCTTCTCCCTGTGGAGTCACACAAGATGTGTTTAATTCCTCCAGTATTGAGTTGTTACAACATGTGAAATGTCACCAGTGAAGCTCACTAGACACTCAGTATACTTTTTTTTACTAGGAGCTAGTTACATAGGTACTCCCTGCCTACCATGTACCAAAATTCCAGACTTCCAGAAGAAAAGCAGGTGCTCAGCATATACCACAGTGCCTTCACAGACAATTTAAGCACAGTGAGCTACTCTTACCAGTTAGGGAATGGTGGGAACACATCCCCAGAGTCCCTACTCCCAGATGAAAGCCAAGCCAGCCTTGCAGACAGGTCTTTGAAAGGATAGCAGTCTCAGGCCTGCATTGTTAACTGTTTTCTGCACCCTCTTGTTGAGATGCCCAATTGGTCCCCAAGGTGTGTGTTCTCTCTACAAGTAAGAAACCAAACTAGTTTAACTCCAACTGTGTTCCTAAGGCTCTTCAGCTGGAAGTCATTGGCATTGTCCAGAGTCAGTGTGGAAGGATCTGCACTAGGTAAACCTTAAAATCAGTCCTAATCTGTCCAGCGTTACCCCAGAAGCCCCTCCAGGTGTGGGACTACAAATCTGACCAGACCATGGAAAACAGGTAGAACAATGCTAAGGAAGTAAAGCAAGATGAACACTTCTGTGGCTGTGAATATGCATCACAAGCAGCCATACAACCTATATGTATATATTGAGTGCCTACTGTGGAGAGAACACTCTGCAGAAGTTGAGGGGTGATCAGGCTTTTCCCCCACAATGAGGGAAATAAGGCATCAGTAGCTAAGAAGATAAATAATAAAGGATCCAAGACACACAGGCAATGAATGATACAATTATTGCTAATTGAGTAAGGGGAATAGGCAGGTGGGAACCAATGCTGGATGAGCTGTATGCCTGGGATATATTATCTGCCTTGTTCTTCATAGCAATTTCCTGAGGTGACCATTGTGTTCCCTTCATCCTGGGTAGCTGGATATCGAAAGGGACCGTTCACCCAGCCAAGGTCCACGAGTAGGTGGCAGAGCTAGAATTTCATCACAGGGTCAAGAGGCTGCAAATCCCATGCTCTGAGAGTTTTCATCAGCTCAAATTATGTGACTCCCATGGCCCCACATTGTAGAGGAAGTAGGATGATGGGAACAAAGGCCTGAAGGAAGAAAAAGGCAGATATTTGTGGAAGAATGCTCCAGAGAGGGTGCTTGTTTTCAAGCAGCAGAAACTCAACTCTGGGGATCCTATTTTATTTTATTTTAAATATTTTATTTATTTATTTTCAGAAAGAGGGGAAGGGAAGGAGAGAGGGAGAGAAATATCAATGTGTGGTTGCCTCTTGTGCGTCCCCTGCTGGGAACTGGCCTGCAACCCAGGCATGTGCCCTGACTGGGAATCAAACCGCGATCCTTTGCTTCGCAGGCCTGTGCTCAATCCACTGAGCTATACCAGCCAGGGCTTATTTTTTTTAAGTTGGAATTTTATTTGAAATCATACTTTTATCCCTTTTTCTTTTCCAAATAGCATCCCCGTGTATTTTTGGCTAAAAAGTTTCTTTTTGTAAAAGTATATTTTATCAATTATGCTATTACAGTTGTCCTGACATTTTCTTCACTTTACCCTCCTCCTCCCTGCATTCTCCCACCCTCCAGCATCCCCTTCCACTTTAGTTCATGTCCATGGGTTATACATATAAGTTCTTTGGCTTCTCTATTTCCTATACTATTCTTAACTCCCCCCTGTCTGTTTTATGCCTACAAATTATGCTTCTTATTCTCTGTACCTTATCCGCCATCACCCCCACTGATAACCCTCCATGTGATCTCCATTTCTGGGATGCTGTTCCTGTTCCAGTTGTTTGCTTAGTTTGTTTTTGTTTTTTAGGTTCAGTTGTTGATAGTTGTTTGTTGTCATTTTACAGTTCATAGTTTTTGATCTTCTTCTATTTCTTAGATAAGTCCCTTTAACATTTCATATATTAAGGACTTGATGATGGTGAACTCCTTTAACTTGACCTTATCTTGGAAGCACTTGATCTGCCCTTTCATTCTAAATGAAAGCTTTGCTGGATAGAGTAATCTTGGATGTAGGTCCTTGTCATTCATGACTTGGAATACTTCTTTCCAGTCCCTTCTTGCCTACAAAGTCTTTTGAGAAATCGGCTGACAGACTTATGTATGGGCCCTCTTTTTTTAGGTAAGTGTCTCCTTTTCTCTTGCTGCTTTTAAGATTCTCTCCTTCTCTTTCATCTTGAGTAATGTAACTATGATGTGCCTTGGTGTGTTCCTCCTTGGGTCCAATTTCTTTGGGACTCTCTGGGTTTGGGAATCTTATTGAGAAGACTAATTAATTTGGAAGTTGAAAATGTAGCAGAGACACTCAATGGGACAATTGCAGAAATAGACCCAGAAAACCAGGGGGCAGATGGGGAGTTAGGGAACAAGGGGGGCTTGGTAACAGAGCAACGTCTAGTATTTATACCCTGTTCATCTGATTTTTTTTTACCTCTTTTTCATAGGTTCATCCTCTTATCAGGAAACACAGGTCAGGGCACTGAGGACTCCCAGGGAAATGGAGTGTAGCCACTGCCCTCGAGGGTATCACAAACTAACAGGGGAGCAATCATGATGTAAGAAGAACAATAAAAGCAGTAGTCATGGTACAGCATCCATAAAAATGCTAATGGAGTAACAAAAAAGGATCAATTAGTCCCACAAGAGGGGCACAGGAGAGCTTTATGAAAGTGTCTATATTGCTTATGTTCTTTTTTTAATTTAATTCTTGTTCAAGTACAGCTTTCTGTCTTATATTCCGAACCCTGCCCACCCCCGGCCCCGTGCTCCCCAACTTCCTCCCATTTCTGTCCCCCACCCTTAGTTATTGTCCATGTGTCCTTTATACTTGTTCATGTGAGTCCATCCCCTTTTCCCCTATGATTCTCTCTCCTCTCCCCTCTGGACCCTGTCAGCACGTTCTGTATTTGAGTGTCATTGGTCATATTTTGCTTGCTTGTTTGTTTTGTTGTTTAGATTCCTGTTAACGGTGAGATCATATGGTATTTGTCTTTCACCGCCTGGCTTATTTCGCTCAGCATAATACTTTCCAGTTCCATCCATGATGTTGCAAAGGGTAGGAGTTCCTTCTTCCTTTCTGCAGCATATAATTCCATTATGTAAATGTACCATAGCTTTTTGATCCAGTCATTTACCAATGGGCATCTAGGTTGCTTCCAACTCTTGGCTATGAGAAATGTTCTATTTCCTCACCTTTCTGTGTCGATACCCAAACCAGATTGGAAACTACTCAACCGTAAGGACTGTAATTTCTAATCACTTCTCAGAGAAGAACCCCTACCATGGTGTGAGGATGTGTGTCAGTGCCCAGGGCACACATCTTTAGCCCTGATTTTATAGCCCTCTTTCCCTGGGCAAGAGTAGGTTCAGCATCCTGACCAATACTGTACTGCATTCAATGGCATTTGACACAACACATAACAGTTATTCTTCACTAACAAGTGTGGGCACATTATGGAAAAATTAAAGTTTGCTGCTTTGAATCACTGGCATTTTACACATTTTACTTAATTCCTAGATTAATAAAATGTAAAATAGCTCTCTTCAGGTTAACTGTTTTCATTGACAATAGTCACCTCCTTCAGTAATTTAACTGCATTTGGTGGAATGATTTTATCTACACAAGAAACTAGAGACTTCAGGGTGTAGCCTGTCAGATGATCTAATTAGTCCACTTCAATTATTTAAATCACAATGTCCCTACTTTAAATACTTTAAGTTCACATGAAAAAGTTCTTTTGGGAACCAGATACTTTGTGCTGTTTCATGGAGTATTATTTTTACTGTTGCAAAAGCGGAAGCCCTTGCAATTAAATTGGTAAGAAGATTCTTGATAAGGAGAGGTAGCTCCTCCCAAGTAGGAGGGAGTCAGAGTCACTTTGGAGGTGTTTACCTGCTACATATGTCCTCAGGAAATCTTAATTCCCCTGCTTCCAATGTGTATCCTTGCCAGAGTAAATTCATGCTGCTTTGGGATATTCCCCCAAAGAAAGGTGGGAACGTGGTTTAGGGAGAGAGGCCAGCTTGTAGTCCAGACTGAGTATCCAGGTATGAACACTTTGATGGCTTGCCCACAACAAGGTTTAGGTCTTGGATGGTGAGGAAGTCATCTCCGCCCCTCCCCCCGCCCCCAAACAGCAGTGATGACACAAGGGCAAAATATTTACATTTTTAATAGACAGTCTCCATGTAGCCCATCCTTTCTCTCTTCTGGTAACATGATCCTGGCTCAGCCACCATAATAAAATCAGTTTGAATTTTCTTGATGAGAGTAGGAGGAACTCCTAGCATACCAGCAGTTCATTTACAAACCATCTCTTTGGCTTCTTGCTTCAAATGGCCAGTTTTCTCCATTTTGATTTTTATTAGCTTTGTTTTCAGGGATTTATATTTCTTCATCTTTTTTTAAATGCAGGGTGGATCCATTCCTATACTGGAATGGAGCCCTTTTACATCAACTTTAATAGCTGACCACCCCCCAATAGCTGATTCTTCTAGAGCAAATGGGATTGCTCATCTGTGGGTTTCATAATTATAGGAAGTAATCATAGTTAGCCTTTAAATGCAAAATACGTTATTTCTTATTGTTTCAAATACTTCAGAAACCACCTCATGTTATCAAGGCTAATCCCATTCATAAGCATGAGGTCAATGGTAGAGTCTAAATTAGGGGGCTTTTTAAGAAATATTTTTTATTATCTGATTATTGAGTGTAGACATCAGAGCCAGTCTATCTTTCTTAGTCTGGTTCTAACTTTTTCTGAAAATGTTTGGCTTACTTAGAGTTCCCTATATTTGGCCTCCTGTACTAAAGAGAGAAAAAAACTTAAATGACACTTTATAAATAAGCACATGCTTAATAGAAGTACAAAATACCCTTTTAAATCAATACTCCCTTATGTAATAAAATTAATATATAATAAAATATTTCCTATTATTGTCATTTTATTTTTATTATAACTTCCTTAGGACACTTTTTATGTATTTATCATGTACTCATAGCCTTTCTTTCATAGACTCAGCTTTCTGCTAAAAACAAACATTTCATACCCACTTTGTTTTTCCCTCCAGCAAGATATAAAATCTGATAGTCACAAAGTCCCTTTTAATGGAAAATAGAATTAGAAGCCCAAATCTGCACATTCAGAGCACATAGTAAGGACTTACAATAATTGGCTTTCAGGTCACTTCAGTGATAGAACTAGAACAATTTTTCTATTTAAGGTCATGACCTAATATGGTTATTTCCATTATAATGCTAATACTAATAAATATATTTTAAAACTTTTGTTTGCATTTAAATTTTTAACGCTTATTTTCTGTACAATATAACAGTTTAAACTTCTAAATCCTTTCCCAAGCTGTAATCATATCCCTTCTTTTAAAATTCTTCACATGTCTGTTTGACCACTATTTTGTAATTAACCTTTTGACCTGTATGTGTCTATTGGGAATTACAATATCTACCTCACTGGGTTGTTTTGAGAACTCAGTGAGATAATGTAAGTGAACCTTTTTTGGGGTAAATTGTCCATTTTTGATTAGCATGCTGATGTATAAAAATAATCATATAGCTTCCACAAAAGTAAAATTGAGAAGACATAATTCCAGTTGAAGTTAAATAGTTTTGAATCTACTCATAGCTAGTCCCATATATGTAATCACTTTTCTCCCTGTTCTTATGTATGTATCAAGCCTTAAATACATAATGAGATATGAATCCTGGACTGTTTGAATATACTTCAATAGCATATTTTTCTAAAAAGCAAGCTCTGAGTCCTTGTGACAAGTAGACAAAATAAACTCTAAAGTCATTTTCAGTTTTAACCATCTATGACTCTAGGGTTGTAGATTTGCATCTTTCTCAAGAGGTAATTATCTCTCTACCTGCAAAATATATTTTCATGAGGACACCACAAGGAAAATGAGGAGTAAAAGGCAGAACTTGGGAAATCAAGGGGACTTCAGCGAAATAAGAGTGGAGAGTCTTCATTTACATGCACAGATAGCAGTGAGATGATACATCAATGCTTTCTTTAGCTTAGATTTCATTTGACAATATTTTTACTCCAATGTTCTAAAAAGATATGAGATCGAGAATAGGCTGACAGTGACCAGAGAGGAGGGGGAGGGAGTTTCATGGGAAAAGGGGGAGGATTTACAGGAACTAGTATAAAGGACACATGGACAACAACTAAGGGGGGTGGAAATGGGAGGGAGGTGGGGAACACTGGGGGGGTGGGCTGGGTTAGGAGTAAAAGAAAATTGTACGTGAACAACAATTAAATAAATTTTTTAAAAGATATAAAATTAATGTAATGCACCTCATTAAAATAATGAAAAACCCACATGATCATCTCTATTGATTCAGGAAAAGCATTTGACAAAATTCAACACATTTTTATGATAAAAACACTAAAAATAACTAGGAGTAGAAGGAAACAATTTCAACATATTAAAGGTCATATATTTAAAAAACACAGCTAACATTATATTCAATGGTGAAAGGCTAAAACTTTTCCTCTAACATCAGAAACAAGACAAGGATGCCCATTTTTACCACTTCTATTCAACATAGTACTAGAAGTTCTAGCCAGAGCAATTAAGCAAGAAAGAAATAAAATACACCCAAAATAAAATAAAAAGACATCAGTTGGAAAGGAACAACTACCTCTTTACAGATGACATAATCTTATATATGAAACATGCTAAAAATTTTAAAAATGTTCGAATTAATAAATTAGCTCAACTAGTTGTCCAATATAAAACCAGCAAAAATAAGTTGTGTTTCTATATACTAACAATAAGCAGTCCAAAAAATTTTTAAAGATTTTATTTACTTGCTCTCAGACAGAGGGGAGGGGAAGGAGAAAGGGAGAGAAACATCAACGTGTGGTTGCCTCCCACCCGTCCCCCACTGGGGACCCGGCCCGCAACCCGGGCATGTACCCCGACCGGGAATCAAACCAGCCACCCTTCGGTTCATAGGCTGGCACTCAATCCACTGAGCTACACCAGCCAGGGCCAAAAAGAAAATTTTTTAAATCACTTAGAATAGCATAAAAAAGAACAAAACACTGAGGAATAAACTTACAAAATGAACTGAAAGACTTTTACACTGAAAACTATAAAATATTGCAGAAAAATTAAAGAAGAAACAAATAAATGGAAAGACATTTTTGTCTTCATTGATTGGAAGACCTGATATTGTTAAGATATCTATGCTACCCAAAGTGATCAACAGATTCAACACAATACCTATTAAAAGCTCACCAATGCTTTTTTCAGGAATAAAAAAATTCATCCAAAAATTAATATGGAATCTCAGGGGACTCCAAATAGCCAAAACAATCTTGAAAAAGGAACAAATTTGGAATTCTCACACTTCTTGATTTCAAAACTTACTACAAAGATACAGAAATCAAAACAGTATGGCACTGGCGTAAAGAGATATATAGATAAATGGAATTAAATAGAGAGCTTAGAAATAAATTCTTGCATATATAGTCAAATGAATTTTGAACAGTGCCATTACCATTCACTAGGAAAAAGACAGTCTTTTCAGCATATGGTGATGGGGAAACTGGATATTTATACACAAAAGAATGAAGATAAACTTTTATCTTGCATCATAAACAAAAATTAAGTGGATCAGACTTATAAACATAAAATCTAAAACTGTAAAACTCTTGGAAAAAATATGGGAGGAAAACTTCATAATATTACATTTGACAATGATTTCTTGTATATGACACTGAAAAAATAGATAAATTGGACTACATCAAAATTTAAAACTTTTGTGCATTGAAGGACACTATCAACAAAGTGAAAAGGCAACCTGCAAAATGGGAAGAAATGTTTCCAAATCATCTGGTAAAGAGTTAATGTCTAGAATACTCAAAGAACTACAACTCAATAACAAAAATCGCTATTAGCCCTGGCTGGTGTGTCTCAGTGGATTGAGCACAAGCCTGTGAACCAAAGGGTGGCCAGTTCGATCCCCAGTCAGGGCACATGCCTCAGTTGCAGGCCAGGTCCCCTGTTGGGGGAGCATGAGAGGTAACCACACATTGATGTATCTCTCCTTCTCTTTCTCCTTCCCTTCCCTCTCTCTAAAAATAAATAAAAGAAAGCCCTTTTAAAAATCCCAATTAAAAATTGACAAAACACTTGAATAAGCATTTCCCCAAGGAATCTACAAATGGCAAGTTAAAATATGGAAAAGTGGTCAACATCACTAATTATTAAGGAAATGCAAATCAAAACCACAATGTGATACCACTTCATACCCATAAGATGGCCATTATAAAAATAAAACACAGAATATAACAAGTGTTGGCTAGCACATGAAGAGATTTGAGGCCCTGTGCACTGCTAGTAGAAATGGAAAAGGGTAAAGCTGCTATGGAAAGCAGCATGGCAGTTCCTAAAAAATTAAAAATAGAATTATCACATGTTCCAGCAAGTCCACTTCTGTGTACATACTCAAAAGAATGGGAAACAGATACTTGAATAGATACTTGTACCCCTATGTTCACAGCACCCCTATGATTCACAATAGCTAAATGGTAGAAGCAACTCAAATGTCTATCAATGGATATATGGATAAACAAAATGTAATTTATGTGCTCAGTGGAATATTATACAGCCTTAAAAAGGAAGGGAATTCTCACACCTGCTACACATGGATGAACCTGGAAGACATTAGGCTAAGTGAAATAAGCTAGTCACAAAGGGACAAATACTGTATGTTTCCACTTATATGACATACATGAAGTGGTCAAATTCATAGAGACAGCAATTGGAATGGTGGTTATCGGGGCTAGGGGAGGGGGAGATGAGGAGCTAGTATTTAATGAGTACAGAGTTTCAGCTTAGGAAGATGAAAAAATTAAGAGGAATGTAAGTGGTAGTTGCACAACCATGTGAATATGCTTAATGCCATTGAACTGTACACTTAAAATGGTAAATTATATATATATATATTTTTATTTAACTTTTGTTCAAGTACAGTTTTCTTTCTTGTATTCCCAGCCCTGCCCCCCCAGTGCTCCCCACCTCCCTCCCATCTCCGCTCCCCACCTTAGTTATAAATTATATTATATATACGTTCTCCTGCAATAAAAGGGGTATAGAATTAAAGAATTATACCATTTGAGATGCTCTTGAAATATTAACCAATATGTGAAACTGTTAGATATAGCATTCTTATTTCACACACACTTTGACCAAATACAAATATACACATCCTCAAGAGGCCAAATTCATTTTGGGAAACTTTGGAGATCTATCTGACCAGGATTTCTTAAGGTGGGGTTCAAGCATGGCTTGAAACTGCTGTAATTTAATGCATATTAAAGTGTATATGTGATTTTTCTTCTGGAGTCCATGGTTTAATTCAGATTCTCAAAGGACTAAGACACTATAACATTTAAGGATACCTGAAAGCATTGATACCTTGAGCTTTGACTACAATGTATTTGCTAAGCTGTCAGTAGAGCTGACATGGAGATGAGGAACCAAATGAGAAAATGAAAATACACCCAGGCCAGGACAAGCTAACATGCATCCTCCAGTGTCCACATGGATAGTTATTCCAGGTCTCCATGTTCTCCTGCACATGGAAAAACAACACATAACCCTGTCTTCATACTGAACCTATGTCTGTGTGATTATGATACATTTGCCAGGAAAAGACCTTCATTGTTTTAGTTTTTATTTCATTTTCCTGATTATAATTTGTTTTATTTATTCAGGGGTTATGGAGTGGATTTTTCACATTGCTGCTGGATAAAAAGGAAGCATTAAACTCATCATGAAAACGTGTCACTATTCATTTGGGGGTCTTTGATAATATTTTTCAAACTGTCTTCAGATGAGACTGTGAGAGGGTGTTTCAGATGTACACAGGGAGGGAATGAAAAGCTAAGCTGCACCTTCAGACTTCCAAACACCTTCGAAGTACTTTTGTCTCTTTGTGCCTGCCTTACACTTACACACACTTCACTGGAAAAGTCTATGCACTTTTCTGAATTATACAAACTCCATCAAGTATTAAATTTGGCTCAGTCAGGAGAAGCTAGATTGTATTACAGCAACACACAGCCTTCAAAATATCAGGGCTTCACCAACCAAAAACCTTGCTCTCTCTCATATGTCTGACATGTTTGTATAGGTTTATGCTCATTGCAATCACTCAGGGAACCAGACTGATGCAAGATCCATGTGGACAATCTTCCATAATAAACAAGGTAGGCAAAGGGGAAGTGCTATATTACACACTGACTCTGAAAGAATCTCCTATTCTTTTCTTGTAATCCTCACTGGAGGATATGTTTATTGAGGGAGAGACAAAGAGAAAGAGAGAGACAGACAGACAGACATCAGTTGTCTCCCATACACACCCCAACCAAGGATTGAACACATAACCCAGTCATGTGCCCTGACCTGACCAGGAATTTAACCAGCAACCTTTTGGTGTACAGGAATGATACTCCAACCAACCGAGCCACCTGGCCAGGGATCCTCTCATTTTTTTAACTAACGCAACTCACCTGGCCACACCTACGTTCAGGGCAGCGAGAGAAGTGAAATCCTCTGGCATGCCAGGAAAGAGAAGAGAATTAGGATATTTGTGACAGCATGAACAACCTCTATAATGCTTGCATTAGTTAAGCCACAATCATATGAGAAATGTTTTATAAAAAGATTAATAGGAGATTACTTAAAGTTCTGTTTGGAAGTACATAATCTCAAAAGATAAGAGAAATCTGTAAAGGAATTTCCCTACAAAGTATTTTTTTCTACTTTTTTTGGAAGAAGGAAGGTTAATAATCAAACTGGTCATATTTAGGATTCGGGCAGTGGGTATGTCTGGTCATAAATTAAATTCCACAGCAGTGATAACGTTGTACCAGTCAGCATAAGCTAGTCAGAAGACTAGTATAATTTGCTCAATTTGTCTTCTTAAATTTGACAGAGCACTTGTGGCCTATCAAATAGGGAGTAAATAGACTCACTCTTCCAACTACCCTTCCCTGCCACTTCTCTGAATGGGCCTGAGCAGAAAGTAAACCAATAAGGGGTCAAAATATGAAGCTGTGAAAGTGAGGGGCCAATAAAGAATGACCTGGCCTTCTTCACTAGACAGCAGTGAGGGTGGAGCAGGGAAAGCAGGTAAAGGTCTGAAGCCAAGGCCACTAGGATTGAAGTGTTACATCCACTATTTTCACATGTTTCCCTAACACCTAATTCTCCTTCTCTGTTTTTCTCAGACAGGAAAGGTGAGGACAGAGCCTGATGACCCAGCCATGGAACATGAGAGAGGATTAATACCACACCAGTATAAGCCACTTCTTAAAGGAAAGCAACTCATCCATTAAAGATACTATTATAGAGCCAAGGTGGGAGGCAACTAATAGGCTTCTTCTTTATACCCACTTCCATTTTAAGTGCTTTGGGTATGGACAGCATAATTAGGTGGAAACATGACATATTGTTTGGTCTTGGGACTACTTAAACAGGTTGACTTTGACTCAAGCTAGTGTAAAAGTACAATACAAAATAACCAACATTCAGGACTTCTGGCCAAGATGGAGGTGTAGGTAGACACACTATGCCTCCTCACACAACCAAAAGAAGGACAACAAATTTAAAAACAAAAAACAACCAGAACTGACAGAAAATCTAACTGTATGGAAGTCCAACAACCAAGGAACTAAAGAAGAGATATTCATCCAGACTGGTAGGAGGGGCAGAGACAGTCAGCAGGCTGGAGAGGACTCATGGCAAGGTGGCAGCTGGAGGACTGGGGCAGGCAAGGCGGTGGCTGGCAGACCAGATGAGGGGGTGGCTTGTGGACTGGGTGGTCCCACATTCACATGCAGATAAACCAAGAAGAACAATGGGGGAGTGAGACAGACTACACAACCCAGGGTTCCAATATCAGGAAATAAAGCCTCAGAACATCGGACTGAAAACACCTGTGGGGGTTGAGGCAGCAGCAGGAGAGACTCCCAGCCTCACAGGAGAATTCATTGGAGAGGTCCACAGGGTCCTAGAACATACACAAAACCCACTCACCTGGGAATCAGCAACAGAAGGGTCCAATTTGATTGTGGGTAGTGGGACAAGTGACTGGAAACAGAGAACAGAGCAAGCAGCACTGTTCCGTCTTGGACCCCTCCCCCACATACAGAGTCACAACCCAATGACATGGGTTGCCTTGCCCTGGTGAACACCTAAGGCTCTTCCCCTTCCCCATAACAGGCACAATGAGACAAAAAAATGTGGCCCAAATGAAAGAACAGATCAAAGCTCCTGAAATAATACAACTAAATGATGAAGAGATAGCCAACCTATCAGATGCATGGTTCAAAACACTGGTTATCAGGATGCTCCAGGAACTCACTGGGTAACTTCAACAGCATAAAAAAAGACCCAGGCAGTAATGAAGGTTACATTGTGAAATAAAGAAAAATCTACAGGAAACCAACAGTGACAGGAAGAAAACCAGGACTCAAATCAAGGGTTTGGAGCAGAAGGAAGAAACAAACATTCAACCAGAACAGAATGAAGAAACAAGAATTCAAAAGAATAAGGAGAGCCTTAGGGACCTCCAGAACATCTTTCAGTGTTCCAACATCCAAATCATAGGGGTGCCAGAAGGAGAACAGAAAGACCAAGAAATTGAAAACTTACTTCAAAACATAATGAAGGAGAACTTCCTTAATCTGGCAAAGGAAATAAACTTTCAGGGAGTCCAGGAAGCTCAGAGAGTCCCAAAGAAGTTGGACCCAAGGAGGAACACACCAAGGCACATGATAATTACATTACCCAAGATGAAAGAGGAGGAGAGAATCTTAAAAGCAACAAGAGAAAAGGAGACAGTTACCTAAAAAAGAGGGCCCATACATAAGTCTGTCAGCTGATTTCTCAAAAGAAACCTTGCAGGCAAGAAGGGGCTGGAAAGAAGTATTCCAAGTCATGAAAGGCAAGGACCTACATCTAAGATGAGTCTATCCAGCAAAGCTTTCATTTACAGTGGAAGGGCAGGTAAAGTGCTTCCCAGATAAGGTCAAGTTAAAGGAGTTCATTATCACCAAGACTTTATTATCTGAAACGTTAAAGGGACTTATCTAAGAAATAGAAGAAGATCAAAAACTATGAACTGTAAAATGACAACAAACAACTATCAACAACTGAACCTAAAAAACAAAAACAAACTAAGCAAACAACTGGAATAGGAACAGCATCCCAGAAATGGAGATCACATGGAGGGTTATCAGTGGGGAGAAAGAGGGGAGAATGAGGATAAGGTACAGAGAATAAGAAGCATAATTTGTAGGCATAAAACAGACAGGGGGAGGTTAAGAATAGTATAGGAAATAGAGAAGCCAAAGAACTTATATGTTTGACCCATGGACATGAACTAAAGTGGAAGGAATGCGGGTGGGAGAGGGTGTGCAGGGCGGAGGGGAATAAAGAAGGGGAAATGGGATAACTGTAATAGCATAATCAGTAAAATATATTCAATAAATAAATAAATAGAACAAAAAGCCAAAATAACCAACATTCATTCATTCATCTGATCATTCAACATATATCTATTGAGTGGGCACTAGCACTTCAATCTGTCAATTAAATACATATATTATTCACTACTCCTTCCTACAATCCTCATATTTAGGCAGCTCTGTACCCATACTCCCCAAATATTAGATCACATTCTACAACTTGAAAATGATTGACTCAGCTTCACATGAAAAACAGCAAACTAGAATACACATGTACCTCTCCTGCTTCCTAAAATCCCTTTCTTAAGTCCCATGACTATACATACATTTACCAAAAAAAAAAAAAAGGCAGAAACCTAGGCCAACAATGAAAAGAGAGGAGATAATAGGATCAAACTTTCAGTAGCTGGTGAGCAGATAGATATGATCATTTGTTTAGTAGGCCCAAGAAAATGGAAACCTAAATCAGCAATGGAGAAAGCCAAAGGAAAAATCAGTATTATGGGTCCCCCAAACCCAAGGCTCAAGAATTCATTGGCTCAGATACTACAGCAAAACAGTGTAAATGTAGAACTAATGGTAGAAGGGTTGTTGGAATCATTATTTCACAGAACTAGGACAGATAATTCTAAGACTTTAATGGAAACAAAAAAGACCCCAAATAGCCAAAACAATATTGAAAAAGAACAAAGCTAGAGGTATCATGCTCCCTGATATCAAACACAAGTTTGTATGTTGCAAAGCCATAGTAATCAAAACAGTAGAGTACCTGCACAAAAATACACACAGAAATCAATCAAAGAGAATAGTAAGTTTGGAAATAAACCCATACCCAAAAGGTCAATTAGTGCACAGCAAAGGAAGCAAGAATACACAATGGGGAAAAAACAGTCCCTTCAATAAATGGTGTTGGGAAAGCTGGACAACTACAGGCCAAAGAATGAAATTGAACTATTATCTTGCACCACACACAAAAATAAGCTAAAAATGGATTAAAGACTTGAATGTAAGACCTGAAACCATAAAAATCCTAGAAGAAAAATAGGCAGTCAGCCTTTTGACATCAGATTTAGCAATATTTTTTTGGATATGTCTTCTCAGAAAAGAATAACAAAACCGAAAATAATCAAATGGGACTACATCAAACCAAAAAGCTTTTGCACAGCAAAGGAAACCATCAACAAAATGAAAAGACAACCTACCAAATGGGAGAAGATATTTGCAAATGATTTAATGTCCAAAATATATAAAGGGGTTAATATCTAAAATATATATAAGAACTCATAGAACTAAATATTAAAAAACAAATTATCTAATTAAGACTAGGTACAGGACTTTAAGTACTGGTAGGAAAATGGAGAAAATTTGCCACAAAATATCCTTAAAAGACAAAGATGGATGTTCTTGCCCCTCAATATTATGGGGTTCACCTATCTCAAGTTTATGATGGCCAAGTTGGATTGTCATCTAAAAGCATTCAGTATGGCAATTTGAACCAAGTTTGTAGGTTTGGGACTGAGTTCATGATTTTCAAACTGCCCATCAGGAAGCCAAGAAATAAATGCTGCAAGAAAATCAACAAACTTTCTAGTTGCAACCTTGACCTGTGCAGATCAAAGGTGAAGACAGGTCAGGATCCTTGGGGACTTTATTTCATACACAGAAGATTCCAATCCTCAGGACCTGCCAATCACATAATCAACACAAACACTAAACTCATCTAAACATACTCAGAGCTTTTTTCTCCCTGACTATACACACACATGCACACATATACACACACAATTCATATATGTACGTGACCATACACACACACACATACATTTTTTTCTGAAATCATAGGTTTCCCTGAACATCACATTTTATCAAACCCATGGTTCTCTTTGACATGATGTAGGTTAGGAATCCCATGTAAGAGGACTTGCCCAAATTCTAAAGACTGGTTATTGCTCTCCTCTATGTTGACACCAAAATTACAGGAAATGGGAAACTGATAATAACAAAAGCAAAAAATAAACAAATAACCCTCCTTTCTACATTTTCTAAAAATATATATGTACCTTATTTCTTATTATAAAAGTAACATAAGCATTAGAATAAACTTCCAACACTAATAGGATCATAAAATAGGTAGACACTTAGAAAAGTTTGCATACCATGTGATACACTATTCCAGACACTTTTCTATGTATGAATATATTTTAAAGCAAAACTGAAGTCATTTAATATAATCTCTTCAGAGACCTGCTTTCTCACCAAGCAAACATTTTTCCTATCAATTCACTCACACTTTCTCAACAATAGCAATATGTAAAAGGCAAAAATTTCTTAAGTGATTGAATTTTTTAAGATTTCCCCTTATTTATCTGGTTGATCAATCTTCTGGTCTACACACACACAAAAAAATGGAGAAATGGTATAGTGGCAAGTTTCTGAGCTGGAAATCAAGCAACTTCACTCATATCTCTGGGCTTCTTTGCTTTTATGTAAAATGAAGAGTTGGAAGGAAGTGTTTTTGAGATAGCTTCAGGAAGGGAAGAGTCTGCTCATCTTGGAGTCAGGGGTGTCAATCTTCAGCTAATGTCATACTAGACAGGAATCCTGTGCCAGTCACTTAGCTTCACTAAGTGCTGCTGTCCTCTTCCATATAAAGGACTGAAATTAACTCACTTTAACAGGCTGTTGCATGGGAATTTCCCTGTCTGGAATTCTGGCTGGAGCCCAAAGCTGAAGACAATAGATAATGCTACACTATCCATGAAGGATTTGTTAAGTGACTTAAATCTGACCCTATGACCCTTATTCATTGCTCACCACCTGCCTGCACATGAGAGGAGCTCAGGCTCCGAGACAAGGGAGCCGCACAGAGAAGAGGAGGAGAGGACCATGAGTTTGTTCTTCTCCCCTTGTGGAGAATAATCAGAGTGCTTTTCTACTTCCTGAAAGGGTAGAAGCCAGTGTCAGGGACCTCTGTTCTTCCCTCTGTCCCAGTGTTTGGGCTACAGAGACTGGCACCTGACTCTTCTCTTGTTGGGCAAGTTTAAAGATGAGAAAAGAGGTCAGAGGCTGGGGTTGGCATAGCCTACACCTCCAGAGTTCTGTGGGAAAAGGAGACAAGTTTTCTGAGGCTAAAACAGTGATGCCAAATGCAGCTGCACCAGACTAACCTGCCCAAGGACAAGCCTGCCAGAGCATGATGACCCCAATGCAAAGTGGCCATGAGGGGCCCATGGTCAGAGGTATGCTAGAGAGAGAATGGATGGAACTGGGAAGCTAGGAAAACTTTGAGGTCCCACAGAGGCAGGGTACTCCACATCCACAAAAGCACTGCACATGAGGAAGAGCCAGCTTTGTGATGGCTGCCCACATGGGCCCCCACACCAGACTGTGAGAGTATCAGATCAGTGGAAGGTTATGATCCCTGATCTCCCTCCCTCCTTCAGCTGGACACTGTGGAGCAGGCAGAAGCTGCAGACAGTTGGAGAAGGAACAGGTTGAAGATGGAAGTGAGGAAAAGAGACTCTGCCCATTTTCTTCATTAAGGTTTCCAATCTGGGCAGGCTATGAGTGATGGGAAATCTGAGAACCTTTGAATTGCATATGCTATCAAAATATCAATTTAGAAGGGACCAGATTTCTCAATAGCTAAAAATAAGACTGTTCTAATATATTCAGAAGAAACCAAAAAACTATGGGCTCTGCCTGAGATTTGCTCTGGTGGGACAGGGAGTAGGGAAGGTAGATGCAGCCCAGTAGGCAATGAGAGGAGGAAAACAGAATTGTTCCCTTATGAAACCCTATATCATTTATCTCAGAGCTGCTCACCCTGTAATATGCCTATGCATCACCTGGGTCTTGTTAAAATGCAGATTCTGATTCAGAAGATCTGGAACCAAAAACCTGCATTGTAAAGAAGCTCCCAGGTAATGCTGGCATTGTTGGCCCATGGAGCACACTTTGAATAGCAAGAGTCTAGACCAAAAGTTGGCAAACTCTAGCCCGTGAGCCAAATCTGGTCAACTGCCTATTTTTGTAAATAATGTTTTATTAGAGCATAGCCTCAGTTATCCTTTTTTTGTATTGTCAATGGCTGCTTTCACACTACAATGCAGAGCTCAAGAGTCACTTCAGAGCTCTATAACCCACAAAGCTGAAAATATTTGCAATCTGGCTCTTTATAAACAGCCCCCTCACCTACCAGAGAGGAAGGGGTGGGTCTTTTGCCATAGTTAAATAATGTATTTCTTCTACAAGAACAATGGGTGTCTTAGTGGCCCAACCAAGATGGTAGCCCAACAGTGAAGTACCCTGCCTGTCTCATAAGTACACTCACTCCCTAGTTTCCACTCTAACTTGGCCATTTAGGAAACAGAGGCTTCTTTAATGCTGTCTGAAGATTTGGATGGACCTTGTTTTTTTCATTGAGCTCAGTGGAACATACATCAAGCATTGATGGTCATCACCTCCCACACCCAAGGTCACTCTGGAGATGCTCATATTTAGAAAAAATGCCCTTTATTTTTTTAAAGATTTTATTTATTTTTAGAGAGAGGGAAAGGGAGGGAGAAAGAGGAGAGAAACATCAATGTGTAGTTACGTCTTGCATGCTCCCTACCAAGGATCTGGCCTGCAACCCAGGCATGTGCCCTAACTGGGAATCAAACCAGCGACTCTTTGGTTTGCAGGCCAACGTTCAATCCACTGAGCCATATCAGCCAGGGCCAATGCCCTTTTATTTCTTTATTTTAAGAGTTTATTTATTTATTTTTTTAGAGGGGGAATGGGGAGAGAAACATCAATGTGTGTTTGCCTCTTGCACGCCCCCTACTAGGGACCTGGCCCACAACTGAGGCATGTGCCTTGACTGGGAATTCAACTAGTGACCCTTTGATTCTCAGGCCACCACTCAGCCACTGAGCCACACAAGCCAGGGCTCAATGCCCTTATTTCTTAACTTTAGGGAGAAACTCTCTCCTTACAAACACCAGAACCCTAACCTAGCAGTCCCGCAGGAGTACGTCAACACAATTTATCTGCCTTAGAACCTCTCTTCCCTGACCCAAAGGTCATAGCAGAGACCCTATAGGACTTCCTATTTTGTCTTCTTTGGTCCTTCTTGATTGTTTCTGAAACAAGATCTTGTGAAGGTCACAGATTCTTCACATCTTACCTTCCTGCCACCAAACAGCTCTATCTGGCCCAACTCTGCCTTCAAGGCAGCATCCTTTCAACAAGTATTTATGAAGTAACTGCTGTATGCTGAGCACTGTCCTCCACTGTGAAGAGGACAAGTACCTGGCCCTGTCTTCAGTGGCTTTCCAGTCTCTGGGTCTATATAATAGTCTCAGGGGCCACTGGGGCTTTAATGATTATCTCCATGAGACCTTTAAATGGAAGTTACTTTTACTTACTTTAGCTTACTTTAGTTTATCTCTAAATTCATATATGATTTGGGGAGAAATATGACTTTGAGAGTCTACAAAAGAATGTGCCAAATCCGGGATGAATTATAATGCTAACAAAGGTGATTTAGGCCTAACCAAGAAATGGAAGATAGAAATACCAATACAAATACTAGAGAAAAGTGAAGTATTTGTCAATAATTGCTTTGGAGTAGCAATTCTCCCAAAATGGAAGGGATCCTTCCCAGTGAAATGTGACGAGTACTCTCTGCAATTGCCTCCCTATTGTTATTATATCCAATAGACCTACTGATCATTGAAAAATTCTTGTTGCTTAACTTTTAAAGGATGAATTTCAAGGACCTACCAAGGGTTTCAACCACAGGCTCCACTGGTTTTAAAGGCTATGTTTAATCAAAGCCAGGTGGGCATGATTTCAGTTGGAGTTTTCTAAATGATACCCCAATGTCCATATAACTAGATATGCTATATGGATATGGAATATACCATATATGTAATATATGGACTCTATGGCATATTATATATATCATGTATACCACTTCATTCTGCAGATAAGAAGGTAGTCCTATCTAGTCTTTAAACATTGCAGTATTAATAAGTAACAGGCTGGAAGGCATCCATGCCTCTGGGACATCATCATGTTCCTTCCCCCAGTCTGCCCTTGCTGATACCTAGAGGGCCTCTTGACTCTTCTGATGCTAACAGTATTCTCATGCATATCTTCTAATCATTCCCTTTTTAGCATCCACATTTTCAGGTCCTCTGATCCCCCCTTCATTTTTCAGTGTCTGAAGATGCTCTGAATGTCCTCGTAATCCTTTTTCATAGGAGTTGGAAATAAAAGACAGAGCTCCAGTGACTTGCTTTGAGATATCAAAGTAAATACTCAATTAGAACGCAGGTCTCCAGGGTGTTTTGTTAAACTCTTCCCTTTATTAAATGTTACACATAATAAATTTCCAAGACAGCACCATTCCTGGAATGTACAGTATACATTACCCAGAGCCCAGTAGAGTTAACTTTGCCACAGGCACCTTAAGATTCATTTCTATATTTGCTTCTCTATTGGTGGGTTTTTAGAGGAAATATTAAGTTTACACTCACATAGACAGAGAACATTACTTCCCAAAATGGTCTTTGACCATTACCTACTCCTTTTCCAAGTTTATCGTCTGAGAGATGATTCTTTTCCAGAGTTAGTCAGCCCACTGAAAAGAGTAGAACCCAATTTTTCAAGTACCAATTATCCATATACAGACACCATTCATTTAAATAAATAAACAGGTTATTTTCCTCCAAAAGCCTTTGGGTTTCTATGGTCCATTTTAGTTAATAATAAAAACAGATGAAATTTTTTAAAAATTTTATTGCTCTTCAATTACAGTTGTCCTTATTCCCCCCATTATTCTCCCCCACCCTACCCATCCACACCTCCCACATTCCATCCTCCCCCCCACAGTTGTCTTTGTTCATGGGTTCTTTATACATATCCCTTGATGACCCTTCCCCTTCTTTTTCCCATTATTCCCCTCGCCTCTGGTTACTGTCAGATTGTTCTTTATTTCCATTTCTCTGGTCCTATTTTGCTCATTGTTTGTTTTGTTGATTAGGTTCCACTTATAGGTAAGATCATATGGTATTTGTCTTTCACTGCCTGGCATATTTCACTTAGCATAATACCCTCCAGTTCCATCCATACTATCATGCAAAGGGTAGGAGTCCCTTCTTCCTCTCTGCTGTGTAGTATTTCAGTGTAAATGTACCACCGTTCTTTGATCCATTCATTTACTGATAAGCACTTAGTCTATTTCCAGCACTTGGCTATTGTAAATAACACTGCTGTGAACTTTGGGGTGCATAGGTTCATTTGAATTGGTGTTTCGGGATTCTTAGAGTATAGGCCCAGCAGTGGAATTGCCAAGTCAAAAGCAGTTCTATTTTTAGAAATACAGATGAAATTTATTTAGTGTGTACATTTTGGCAAGCAGTGTGCTAGGTTTGTAGACCACCATTCAAAGATACCATTATTTTTATCATGTACATTTTATAAGTAAGAAGCTGAGGTATGGAGAGGGCAAGTAATTATCCAAGGTGATGCAACCAGAATTTGAATCCATGGAGTCAACCTCAGGAAGCCTGGCAGCAAAACTGTGGCTCTCAGCCACCTCTGTATCTTTTTTTTTTCTGGTTACCACAAAATCTTTCAAGGACAGCTCCAATTATCCATTGCTGCATAACAAACTGCCCAGCTGATGGGAAATTTGAGCTCATCTGATGGTTCTGGCTCAGAGCCTCTTCTCATCTTGGGTGGTGGCTATCAGATGAAGGTTGGGGCTGAGGTCATCTGAAAGCTTTGTGCTCACACATGTGATGCGTAGGATGACTGGGATGGCTGGAGCTGGTCGGTCATCTCTCTGTCCATGCAGCTTCACTACATGGCTAGTCAGGCTTCCTCACAACATAGCAGCATGCTCCCCCCACAGCAAGAGTTCCAAGAGAACCTAGCAAGGCTTATTCTGTCTCAGCCTTGGAAATTCCAGAATGTCAATCTTACCATGGTAAGTAGAAATGCTCTCTTTTGACTATTCTGTTGCTCTATTTTGAGGAAAAAACACCATTTTCTAATAATTTGAGGTTTCTTTTAATGGAAATGAAATAGAATCCTACTCTGAAAAGAGATTAGTTATGTTTTTTAAGGTGACTGGTTTTGTTTTTATTGCTCTTTTTATGTGTAGATTATCATTCCATCTGTCTTCTTAAACTTTCTAGATCATTCTTGAGCAAGTTGAAGATATTGATATTTATCCAAACAGAACTTTCAATTTTCATTCCATAGCCAGAAAAACCACCACCATCTCCACTGTCAACAATGAAACAACAAAAAGTTCTCAGCTGAGTCCACCACAAAAAGAACACCATGCTGATATGGCTTTTATTGTGTATAGAATCATTTGTCACTGATCCCTCAACTCCATCATGGCCTCCAGCTGAGCTTGTGGATTTTAGTCATCCAAAAGCCATTCTATCATTTACCTGACACAATGATCCTTTCCAACAGAAGATGTCAAACAACAAAGGAAACGTAAGAACCAAGAGACTTAGATTTTTCCAACTTTGCATAAAAAGTAGGAGAAGGAGTCTTAGCCAAAGTTTAAGTCTTTTGGTGAAAATTAGAGCAACATCTTATTTTTCCTACTGCAGCCATTTTGTGGTGGTAGAGAGAGTATCAGACCTCTATCTGCCTGTACTTTTGTTTGTATTTGTTTCATAATGCAGGTTTTCTCTAAAAGGACCCAGAGAGTAAATCTTGCAACAAAGATGCTTTTAAATCAAAAACCTTGTCTCTGTGGGAACATGTGTGACTAGAGACTCTACCATAACCCACAGCTGTGCTGTGGGTCATTTGGTCTGCATCGTTCTTTTGTCTCTAGCTGACAAAGGCAGGCAGGGGAACCATCTGGTCTGCATCTATTGAATAAAATACATCTGGATGATAAAATATTCTTTTTATAAAAACAAAACTTTCAGAAAGGTGAAGTTGACTAAAAGAGGGATTTGGGTTTTTGTTTGTTTGTTTGTTTGAATGAGATTTCAAATGTTGTTGACCTATTTCACAGGTAAGACTTGGCCCATGAATAAATATTACTAACTTCAATGGATGATTCAGCCATGCCCACCTTCCAGTTGCTTGGGATTAAGTTCTCAGTGATGTAATTATCTTCTCAAGAATTTGAGAGTGAACATTCTCCTTCCCATTTAATATCTTAATGTTAACTAAACAGGAGTGATAGTGACCCCAAAAAACAAGCTCTCTTGGATCACTGGAGGCATGGCATGATGCCAAATAGCCTGCAATGCAGAGGACAGCCCCACAACAATTATCTGATAAAAAATATGAATAGCACCAAGGTTGCAAAAATCTACCAAGGGTGCCCATCTGGTGCCCCAAGATCCCCCAGGCATCTCCCAGAGGACACCACTTTATGTCTCTGGTCTCTGACCCATGGGGATGATCTCAGTTCACCCTATCCCCTCTGCCCGTTCCAGTCCCTTTAGCCTGGGTGGGGGTCAGGGCTCTTCATCCCCCACTGGAAAGTCATCCTTTGGGTTGTAAAGAACTGGCTTCCTGGCAGTATCATCAACAAGACCAAAACAATTATTTCATTCCATGGTGTTTCTTGAGTCTTTATATAACACATGCTTTAGCATAGGAGCAAAAGATAAGATCATATATGTTTTATACTTAACTCTGTTACAGCTTATGACATCTAGGATAAATGGACCTTTGGGTGCTCTATTTCTAGACAGAAAGCTAGTTATGAACATATACAAAAGATTTCAAAACATTTCTTCACTTTTTTACTGAGTGGCTTTTTAGTTAGAGTCACCGGGTAAAATAGAGTCTAATTCAACTGGAATTTCAGATAAACAATGAAGTTTTTTAGTATAAGTATGTCTCATGAAAAGTAAGATCTCAGCAGTGTTAAGAAGACCATGTTTGAGATATATTTATCTCAAAAACTATTCCTTGTTTATTTCAAAGTCAAATTTAACTGGGTATCCTGTTGTGGTTTGTTGTTGTTGTTGTTGTTATTGTTATGGTCATTTTTGGTGGTTTTTTTAATTTTTAATTTTTTAATTTTTTTTCCAAATCTGGCAACTCTATTTTCTGTATATCAAGAGCAGTATCAAGTATGAGCCTTGAGTGCCTTCTTCTGCTGGTGGCTTCTCCCCATTTTTCTCTTTCCTTTTTCTGACTTCCCAATCCTTCTTCCTAAGATGGGTGCAAACACTCCTTGCAGCTATACCACTCTCCTGAGTAAATATAACATATTTTTTAAATCCCCCTTTCCACCAAAAGTGGGTCAAGTTGAGGAGGGAAGCCCAAAACAGCAGCAGTAGTAGGCATCAGAATCTTTATTCTGAAAAGCCCTATATTATGAAAATTAAATGAATTGAAACACAATGTAAACATGTTGTTGTTTTCATCAAACCTTTTTAAAAGTTCTGCTTTATAACAAGTGTGAATTATTAAATGATTCAATTCTTCATAGGATTTCTTTACACAGAAAATTTCCCTTGCACATTCAACATCTGATTTAATTTACTAATTTAATAGTATACTTTTCCAGAAATATATACTCAAAGAATGTTGGAGAAATAAGTATGGGAGAAAAGATGGAAAAAAGAAGTATGGGACAAGTAAAAATTTTTGCACCAAAAAAGAAAATGAACATTACTTGACAGAAATTACTTGTAAGATCTCAAAATTAAAAGAAAAAAGAAATGTAAGTGGAGAAATCAAATTATAAGACATGTGCAATATCTGTAATCAGATAATAAAGGTCTTACAAATAAAGACTAGGTGATAGGATACAAGCAATTATACGGATACTCTATTTAGAGTATCTAGAATTCCAGTAGTTTCTACAATTTACCTGGTATCCATGTTTTGCCCAGAAAGGCTAAACTATGTTTCATATACTGATCAATGTCCCTATGATTCATGCAAAGGAAAGGTGAGTTTCAAAAATGATATCATAATTCTAATAGTTTAGAAAATAGACTCACAAAGACAGGGATGCGCTCTGTCATGTTAGCTTCTTTCCTCCTAGTACCTAAAACAACACTTAGGCAAAAACAAATACTTGTCGAATGAATGCTTATATAAACACAATCATTATATTATGTAAACCTGCCTTTATTTACACTTCCTATGAAGTCAATGCTGACAAAGCATTCCTTGTATAATAAACAGAGTAAGTGATGGTGTTGAAGGACATGGCTGATTCCCCAACACCTTCACTAACCACCAATCACACTACATCCCCAAGGGTTACAGTGCCTAAAATTCTTACATTTGTGATGCCTTCTCTTCAAGGTGAGATGATGTCTATAAAGATTTATTAAGTATCTTTCCACTCTGTGCTGTCCAGTGCAGTAAGTACTAGAAACAAAGCTGCTGTCTTCAAGAAAGAAGAGCAACAGGTAAAATATTAGTTCCAGCTCATACAAGTGAGTAACCTATCTACATTTATAACAAACCAAGGCATACCAGAAGCCCATAGCCGGAAGAGGGCATAGAGATTGAGCTAAATCTTGAAAGTTACACACAAGATTACTGCAATAGTCAACACAAGCAAACTGCTATAACAAACAGCCTCAAATCTCAGGGGCTTGACACAACAGAAGTTCTTGCATTGACACAAAGTCCAGTGAGATGCACCCCCGCCACACACACAGCTGTTTTGAGCAGCTCTTTTTCAACCAGACTCTTTCTGTTTGGGACTTCCACGAACCTTTACAGTCTCAGAGATATCCAGAGCTTTAATTCATCCTGCTTAATTCTCTCTAACTGGCCTATCCAGGAAGGAAGGATGAAGGTCCTTCTGCAGCACTTTCAAGGGACCATGCCTGGAAGCAGCAAACATCAACATTGCCCCCAATCTCTCATATATACATTATCTGATGGCCCACTCAATGCAAGAGTTTTCCTGTGGGCCCAGGAAGTGGAAACCATTTTATGAATTTTGCATCAATGCCTCAACAAGACAAGAAACAGAAGAGTAAACCAGGCAGAGGAAAGTAGCGGTTCCTGATCAAATGAAAACAGGGGAGAAACCAAGTAAGAAGCAAAGTTAGAGAAGCCAAGAGCTCTGAAGGAAGGGGACAAGGAACCATGTGTGATATATCAGGAGGGAAAGTAACCCCTAAAAATAAAGGCAGAGGGGTAGAACTGTGTAATGATCAGAGAGGGAGGAATGAGCCATTGATATTTTCCAGAAAGAGAGATAAAGACAGCTACTCTTGCTCCAACTGCCTTCAGTTATGCATTTACTTATTAAATCTTCATAAAATTATAGGAACATAGCCCTGATTTATACAAATCTAAGACTTCTTTATACTTCTGATTTCTCCTTTCTGCAAGTTATAACAACAAGAAGCTTTGAAAGTGGTTAATAAATATACAGGAATGTGGTCCTTCTGGAAAAGCCACAGGGGAGGGACTGAGTGTACCTAATATTTATGTAAATTTTAACCACATAATGAGCAACTCAAGAAATAATGATGTGACTGCTGGGACCAATCTCTTGAACTGCAAATCATTTGATTCACAAGAAACAGCCTGCTGCTCTGTCAACAGTGTAGGCTCTGCATTTAGATGAGTTTTGGTGGGAACTGAAAATAGCAAACCTAAATATTAATGGACTTAGTGATGTTTTTTTTTAAAAAATGAGCAATTTAAAAATGGATGTATAGCGTGAAGAATTGTTGGTCACACTGGATTCTAAAAGTGCTGATATAATAAGAACATATTACTTTCTGGAACATAAAAGCAGTTGACCTTCGAGATGTGAGAATTTACATGTTTTCTTTTGCTTATTGTGTGCCCTTTTTGTTGCATCAAAGAGTTGGAGAAATGTATATGAAAATGTAAAATTCCTCTCCATACTGGATAGTTCTTAGAGAAATGAAAGACTTTGTGAAACAATAAAATGAATGCGTGAATATGTTATATAAGGCTGGAAGGGAAGTGAGAGGAGTAGTCATTTCCTTCTTTTTCTTTTACTGTAATTTTCCTACTTGTTTATTCTTCCATGTATGTAGTGATTTGCATCCGTTCTACTTATGCTCCTAGATTTCAATATTTAAATAGTGCCTCTCTGTTATCCCCATTCTGTCCAGAACTAAGAATTTATTTGCCTTATTATAATGTGCTCCTCAATTTTATTATCATCTTCAACTCTTTGCAAGTGGCTTATAGATCTTCTCCTACCACAAGTTCCATCTAAAATTTAAATTCTCATGAAAGTCACTTGCATATTCTAAACACTCCTAATTTATAATCTTACGTTTCCTCAAAGCAGGCACACATATTATTTTAAGAGCAGACACTAGTAGACACAAGAGTTCTCAGGAGCCTTGGGCTCCCGGTTTGGGTTTGTGCCTACTCTACAGTCAGCTTGATTCCTATCAAGGAGAGTGAATAACGGGAAAGTAGGAAAGTACTCCTTGGTGTGTCACTCTAACAATTTAGTTAGTCAGTCCTGCTTGATTTTAAAATAGCAATGTTTGTTTCTGCAAAACAATATGATCTAAGAGAAAAGCCTAAAAAAAACTAATGTGTTTTTAATGGTATATTTATTACCATTCTACTACTCTCATTATAAATATAAAAGGTCATTAAAATGTAGAAGGCTTTTTGTCAGATTATTTAGCTCTCAGGACAAAAATAAGCATTTAATAGCTTGTGGAAATTAACAACTTGATCCCTTACCAGGAAACACGTCAGTTCCTCTCTATAATTCCTCTTAAACATCATAACTAGTCAAAATAGATTTACACTTGAGAAGGTCACACATATTCCCCTGGGAAACACTCTCCCATTCAACTACATTTTGATGCATGACTTTACGAAGAACAGTACACTTTACAGCACTTTCTGACTTCCCTTTCTCGGCTTGGGAACTGAAAGGCATGAACAACAATGGGAGATGTCATTTAAAGCAAAGACAGTTGAATTTGGTTTCATTTAAAGTTAATTGTACACTTTGAGTGATTTGGTTTTGGCAAAATCCAAAGCATATTTTGCAAATCGCTTTTCCCATTAAATGCTAAAACTCTTTATTTTTAAAAGGAAATGTAATCCATATGTTTGGAATTTGTTTACACTAAAATTATAAAAATATATATTTTATTCATGTTCCAGAAGCTTTCTTCACCATTTTGTACCTCTTTCAAAAATCAAGGAGTCGTGTATTGCCAAAAACTAATGAGAGCAAACCCATAAATGTTAGAAATATTGATTTTATGATTCCTTCTGGTCTGACCTTAGAAAAACATGTCTTTGGGTTTTAATCACCCATTGTAGAGAAAAACGCCCTTTCTTTGGAGAAACTTGTACCAAACAGGACTTTTATGGGACTGAATTCCTGTTGTGTATGAAGGTTTTATTCCACCTACACTTACCAAGCTGCTTGACCAAATTAAATTATGAAAATAAATTCAGTAAAAAAAAAAACAAAAAATTGAGAACTTTCTAAATGCTTATTTATTAAAAAACATATCCAAAATTGTCAACTTGAACTCAAGGGGTTCATTAAATATAAAAAGGTTTCTTACTAAGGTCAAAAACCTCCCATCTGAAAATAAGGAAGGCCAAAAGGATATAATGACACCAGATGTTCCTTTCCAAAGAGGTTGAATATGAAGATGAATTTATCTTGGTATAGGATCATAAAATTGTCAAAGTAGAGATCTGCCAACTGAAAAGGATGTGATAATAAATATTTTAGGCTTTGAAAATCACATAGTTTCTGTCACAACTACTCAATTCTGTTACTATGGTACAAAAGCAGTCACAGGTAATACATAAATGAATGTATGTGGCTGTATACCAATAAAGCTTGATTAACAAAAACAGGATGAATTTGGCCCATGGCTATAGTTTGCTAAGGGCCATGCCTTAGAGCTACTTAACAAAACACACAACTCTATTTGATATATATCTAAAGTCACACTTGAAAAAATTGACTTTGGATGGTGAAAGACAAGACTCAACATTTCATCTCTTCTATTATTTTCATTCTTGGGACTTTCATTTTGAGACACAAAGAATTAACTTGTGGAGAGTCTGAAACATTGTCCTTTTTGCTCATAAACATTAATCAGGTGCATGAAGTTACCAGTGTGGATTTAACCCTCTGGAGTTAGTGTGTTTGCAGCCTGCTCTGTACTTTTAGACTTTGTATGATGGGTGGTATATTCTTAATTAATATGAACATTAAGATGTTTAAGAAGTGCTAGTTATTTTCTAGCATGAGGTAGTATTTTTATTAGCATGATCCTAGTCTGGTTATCCTGTCTTCAAAGTGCTTCTACTAGTCTTTTTGCTTAATAAATACACAATGTTGACTTGTGGTCAATGGTTTCAAATCTGAACCTTGGACCAAAGTCTTATGCTTGTATAGCATGGTGACTGAGAGAGCACAGCACAGGCTGTTGTGGTGCCAGGCCATGCTGAGTCCAGTATCTAATCTGTCACTTACTAGCTGTGTGACCTTGGAAAGATGTCAATGTCAATGTTAGTGATTCTCTTCTCTCTTATGATAATAAACTCTTAATGTTTGTCAGGACATATAGTTCTGAATAAAGAATAGAATAAAAATATACTTTTCAGCTTCTCCTGCAAGTAGTTGTAGCTATTTGACTAAGATCTAGATGATGAGAATAAAATTGATATGATTGATTAACTGTTTTCTCAAGTTTAATAAGATGTGTTTATATGTAGATTCTATTTTATCTTGCTCGGGATTCAGTGAGCTTCTGAATATTGATGTTTTTCATCATTTCTGAAAGTTTCTCAGCATTCATCACTTCAAAATTATTTCTCTCCAAATCTCAGTCCCTCTCTCTCTTTCCTCTATTTCTGAAACTTCAAGAAAACTTACACTAAGCTTTATTGCTATCTTCTGTCTCTGTTCTGAGTTTCATCCTTTGGCTTTGTGTTCTTCATTTTGGAGTATTTCTCCATCTGTGAGGTTATTCTCAATCTATGGTTAATATTGTTTTTTTTCTATTGTTGCATTTTTCACATCTAGAATTTTTATCTGGCTCTTTCACAAAATTGCTATGTCAATTTTTATGGTTTCTAGTTCTACGTCAAGTTTTTATAATTTTGTTTTTATATTCTCCAACACAATAATTTTTGTTTTTTTATAGTCTGAATTTGATCATTCCAATCATTGTAATTTGCAGGTCTTTTTCTCTTCTGTGTTGCTTTTGTTGGTTTTTGTCTGTATGGTCTTTTCTGCTTGTTTGTCTAGTTAACTTTGATCCTGTGCTTCACATTACATTAAAACTATTATTTGTGAAAATAATTTGAAGAAAATGGTGGTGCTTTCTTAGTTATGTTTATCTCTGTAGATGCCTGGAGCTAGTGCTTACAATTTAGTATCACCTTGATCTAAGTTTTAGATTTGAGATTTTCTGAGGGGGAAATCATGTTTTTTCAAAGCTGGCTTTCAGATGAGGCAAGGATTAATTTACTTTCAGTTTACCTTTACTTCAAGAACACAATCCTTTGGGGCTCAGCCTAAAGAGGATTCAAATCTTCATTCTCCTAGTCCCTTAGAGTCACAAAAGGGCAACTAAGTATTCCCTAAGACAAAGGCAGCTCCAAGTGCTTGCTCAATTTTTCTGAGTTCTCAGATTCTCTAAGTGGTCAGGCCAATAATTTCTCAGCAACTTATTAGCTCTTGGATGCTTCTGAGGTTTTAAAAATAACCCATACAGCTTTTTTAGTTGTGGGAGGATTGGTTCATACTACCAGAAGTGGAACTCTTAAGATTTCCACTTATATTCTTAAGGGGAAGGGGAAGCATACTTTTCTTCCCTCCCTAATAGCCATCTTTACTTTGAGACATCATTGAAATAATGACCAATCTTAGACCATGCAAATCAGTACACCTCTTGAAAGGAAAGCAGATAAATCAGAGAAAAAGAGTCCAGACACCTGGAGGCTTGTTGAGCCCAACAAACATACAAGTCTGGACTGCCTATTTTTAGACTATTACATTGAGTAATAACAATTCACTACTTTTTGGACCTCATTGCATATATGCAAAAACCCATATTCACCCATATTCTGACTAAAAGAACAAGTCACTTAATCTCTACAGTACATATTTGTAATGATGGTCCCAATTCTTCCCCTGACTTCAAAAAAGCAGGATGCAAACAGGCTTAAAAACCACTTGTGTTTTCTCATTTTATAGATTGCTAAAGCACCCCTGCCTCTACCATGGGAAAATGCATAAGCTAGATTGCAGAAGGCATGTAAGAGACATGTGGAGGAGGGTTGACATGTAATGGAGTCAACCCAGCCGAGGCCATTATAGATTTACTGCCCAGGTGACCTGCAGCTCACTGTAAATGAATGAGCAGGCCCAGACAAAATCAGCAAAATTCCCAACTGACCCACACACTCAAAAGCCATAATGAATGGTTGTTACAAGCCACTGAGTTTTGGGGAGGCTTGTTATATAGTATTAAGCATGGCAAGATGCAGTGATTACATGGGGATAATTATAATACTTACCTCATAGTTTTATTTTTAGATTTAAATGAGTTGTTTCAAATATGCCCCTTAGAATAGTCACTAGTCTATAGTAAGCACTCAAAATGTATTTTGTACTCATATTATGGTGACTCTTATTATTATTAACTGTTACTGAGATCTACAGTTCCTCCAAGCCAGGAAATTCAGTGTTTATCACGTATAACTGACTCCAGTGTCTAAATCGCCTCAGTTTTCTAAGGCACTGTTATTCCCTTTGTTCTTCCTTTTTCCTTCTTACAAAATCTCACCTCTCGTATCAAGTACCTCAAAGATAGTTTTGCTCTTTCTTTTGAACACTGCATAGATGAAGCACATGAATACTTGAGCGAGTTCTCTGGTGTTTATCTCAGATTTACCAGAGGGAAGAAACAGTCTGAATGGCAGATTGCTGAGGCAGGAGTCATAAGGCAGAGTGTGAGTCCTGCTTTCTTTACTGAGTAGTTGTAAAACTTATGTTAGTCACCTCAGAGCTTCAGGTTAAATTTCTTCACACAAGAACTGAGATATTTAATGGCAGACTGGGTCTTACTTGTCATTGCATCCCTAGGGCTAATACATTATAGATGTTTGGTGAATGTTCGTTGATTTTATTGAATGGAATAAAATCAAACTGAGTGCATTGAATTAAGGAAATTGGCTAAACCTCAGAAAGTTCCTTTTCAGCTTAGTTTTTCTATGATTTACCACATTTCTTCTTTTAAATATCTTTTAAACAACACCTCTCCATAACAAACAAATGAAATGATATCAGGTTGGCTTCCAGTAGAAATCATTTTTATCCTTCCCTCCCAATGGGTGTTGTTCTTTGAAGCAAACTGTTTGGAAAAAAATGTGAACATGAGCCATTTTCTGTGTATCCATAGACTTTGTTTTCCTAAAGCGACAACCTAATTTCCTCCTCTTGTCTCTTCTACCAGTGACTATGCTGTGGGAACAAGATGAGCAGGGCTCCAGTATCAGGAGAAAGGACATACTTTCTCTATTATTAATTTAATGCAAAAATAAATTTAATAATTACAGAGAAATTATGACATGTGAAAAGCATAACAGACAGCCTTTAGTTTTTACCTTGAAATGTCAAACCACAGGAAGCAAGCCTACAAATTGGCCTCTTTCACATTTCCCTTTAATATATGTACTTAACCTTTTCAGTATGTTGCCTATTGACTGTCTTGTCTGAATTTAAAAAATAGTTTACTGTAAACATGCCTGTATATATGTTATTTTTGCAAATAAAATAAAAATGTATCTTACTGCAAAAACTAAGATACATTATGTTAACACTGTCAGGAAGGTGGGCATGAAGTTAATGGGGAGACCAAATGGTAGAATGGCCATTAAGATGACAGATTTGGTTTTGAGTAGGTAGGACTTCTGTACAACTCAGTTTCGTTTGTATTTTCCTGATACCAACATTGAGAAATGCAAGGTCTGAATTGTCTGAATTGTCAAAGTGTCTGGTGTGATTTTATTTGGAAAGTTTTTGACACTAACCTGGATGAGGTTTTGAAATTAACCATAAATATGGCCACAGAACCAAAATATTTACTTCCAGCTCTTCAGGTTTTGAGTTAAAATAAATGTATACCAGTAACTATTTTTCTTGTTCTCTCTGCCTTTCCCTCTTCCTTCCCTCTTTCTTTCTCTCTCTTTGAAAAATGCCAATCTTTGTTCATTACACAAAGACAGAAGAAACATTTTACACCTGTCAGAACAGGTGAGGGAATCAGTGCCAGATACAGAGGTGGCAGCAAAATTCACTTTGTTTGAAAGTCAGGAAAGGGTCCCCACAGCTGGATGGTGAATGGAAACCTGGCGCTGTCTTGTATGACTTTCATCCGCACTTTAATGTACAGTCAAATCACCTGAGACCTAGATAAAAAGTAGATTCTGATTCAGTAGGTCTGGGGCAGAGCCTGAGAGTCTGCATTTCTAATGAACTACCAGGTGATGGCAATATTTCTGGGTCAGGCACCACTCTTTGCATAGCAAGGTGAGCACTGGATCCCAAACAAGGCTGCGCTTTGCAATTCCCTAGGGAGTTGTAAAAAATGCTAATGCCTGAGTCCTGCCCCCAGAGATTCTGATGAATTTGGTCTGGAGTCTGACAGCTGGGGCATCAGGCTGTGCAGAGTTGCCCAGATGATTCTAACATTTGGCAAAGTTTGAGAGAGACTGTCTTAGAGCTCCAGAGGTGAGAATTGGACTTGGATCAGTGATGACCATTTTGAAAAGAGATTATTAGTAAATATGAAGAAAAATAATATTAATTCTACAATCAAATTGACCATCTACCCATCACCCATCATGTGATTTCTATAAACCGTCATCCATTATAAAACTAATTTGGGCTATCAGGGGAATCCATGTAATTCAAAGCTGGATGCATTTTACAAATAAGTGATCTGGTTTCATTACTCTTTTTCCTGGGAACTGTGCCTGGCCAAGCTGTGATCAGCTTCCTGCCTCTCATTGTATCAATAAATACATCAGCATCAGGCCACTGGGACCTCATCTATAGAGAGCAGAGTATGCAAGATGATCCAACAGTTAATGTTTTAGACTTGTCTCTTCCCATTTCTAAATTACATACTTATTGTATTCAGGCGAAATCAACATGAGGCCAAGTCTGCAGATGTTTGAAAACTTCCAGATGATTCCTTAAGTTGTTCATTTTTTATCCTGATGTAAAGACGCCTACATTTATGGTCTTTATTGTGTATATTTAAAGTGTTCCAATAAACCTAAGTGTTCCATTCCTATCTTCCATGTCTCCAGACTAGGAGAGAAGACACATACATGTTTATTAACAAGACTACAATGCTAGTTGATGTATCCACACCCTCAATCTGGCCTTTTACTGCCTAGGTCTATCTGGGCTACTTCTCATATATTATAGTCTTCAGAACCTTGTCTTCTATTCCTTCAAGTATTACAATGCATTTTTAAAACAAGTCCCCTTATATCACCCCACCACCACTACTACTTGTATTCTATTCATTACAGTCTGTTTTCTCTGGGTAATTGATCCAGTTCCCAGCTTCTATTACATAAAAAAAAGGCTACATCTGATAAGCCCAACTATTTTTATCTGTGCTGCACAACCTATCAAATATGGTTAATCCAATTAATGGTCGGTGGTTTATATAATTTGTTCTTAAAGTGGGTCCTTGGACCAGCAGCACCAAGAAGCTTCATACAAATGCAGAATTGGGGCCCCAACCCCAACCAACTCAGGCTTTCCAGGGGTGGATTCAGAAATCTGTGTCTCACAGCCCTTGCAATGACTCCTATGTCAGCTCAAGTCTGAGAAGTGCTGTAGACATTAACTGCAGTTACTCTGTAGATTTTGTGAGCCTGCTCTCACCAGGTGTATAAAATTAGCTATGAAATATGCCACCATTGAATCTCAATGGCATACAACTACAATCAGTTCTTCCTTACTCATGGAGTACTCAGTGCTTCTGCAGGCCGGCTGGGAAACTCCTCTTCAGATGGTGGGTTGAGACCAGGTGTGCTCCATATTTCTTATTCTGGGGCTCAAGCTGGAGGAGTGGCAACTACCTGGGCATATAATTCTTGTGGCAGCAGTCAGAAGGTCCCCAGAAGACCAATCTTCTTAAGGCCTAGCTTCAGAACTGAGACATCATCTCTTTTGCCCTCATTCCATTGGCCCAAGCTCCTCACATAGCCAAGTCTGGTGGGATAGAGAAATATAGTTCTATTCTGGTGACTGAGAGCAAGGGAAGTGAATATTTACAGAAGAAAACTCTAACAGAGCACATTGGGACAATGAGTAAACAAATCCAGTGTAGGTCTTTCCAGTTACAAAATGCAAGTAAATTCTATTAGGTTAACAATAGTAATCAAGTGAGAACAGCAGATATTTCAGGAGAGCAGCACTCGGCCTATAGAGAGTTTTTGTCATTCTTTCATATTCATGTGATAAACCCTAGACAAAGAATTTCCATCCACATTTCCTTTTTTATTCTGCTTCTAAAGGACATATGCAGAATGCAGTTTTTTAAAAAAATCAAGGGAAATACCTGCTGCAGCACTTTCCCCTATGGTTATTTCCACTTTGAAAAGCTGACCAAATATTTTTCTCTCCTACTGTGTTTTTTAAAGAAAACTCTCTTAAATTCCCATCATTGACTCTCTAACCACACTCAACTGGCAAAAGTCAAAAAGAAACATATCTCCCCTGAAGACATAGTGAAGTCTGCCACTACTAACAGAATTAATCATGTGCCAGTCATGGAATCCTTACAGGATTGGGGACAACACCATCAATACCCTTGGAGGTTCAGAAGGCAATTTTAAAATTCGCTGATGACAGGACTGGGAGAGATTTCATTTCCCTAGCTCAGTGGTTTGGACATTGGGCCCAATAAATGTTTGTTGAAGTGAAAATACATGGAATCTGCTCAAGATGTCAAGTAAATGGCCAATTCTAAGCTCAATGTAATTTGTAAAGGGGAGCAAAAGGAAGCCCACCTGCCATGAGCCAATGCTGAAATGTGAATGTGTCACCAAGTAATGAACACATGGAACAAAAGCAGAAGCACTCTACCCAAGAGGGTAGTGAAGTTTCCTGAACTCTTTTTTGTGGGTTAGAACTAGTTGAAGAATTATTAACAGGGTAAGACAGTCCAATACCTCTAGAAGGAACTACCTGTGCAGGCTGTGTGCACAATCCTGGTTTATCTGGAGCTGTGGGCAGGACAAGTTTTTCAAAATGGGTCTATAAGGAGTAAGGTGGGACTTTGGGGGAAAAGTAGGATGCTTTCTTAAATGCCTGCTCTGGAATTCCAGCTCTGGCCTCCTTGTTTCTTACATTGTTAGATACTAGGCAAGTTATGTAAACCTTCTTCTGTAGAGTTAGAATAATATATCTGGGTGGCTCTGAAGCTCAGCTGGTTTTGTATGTGAAGAGATCCATTGATATGCAGAATACTCTTACTAGGAATAATGCTGATACTGGGGAGACTAGGGTGATGATGGACTCTCTTCCCTCAGAGGAAATGCTTGGAACAGACATTGTTGCCTATGAGGCAGCCAAGCATACAGTTGTAGATACAGTGCACAAGATCTACAACTGTATGCTTGGCTGCCTCGTTGTCCATCTAAAGGCCACACTGATGAACAGATTTTCAAAGATGGTACAAACATACTAAAAGTCACCACCATATTCACTGAATGAGATCTTGATTGTGGTTAATATTTAAAAAATACTGATTTTCGGGGGGTTGGTTAAGATGGCGACAGAGTAGCACCGAGGGAACCCAGCTCTCGTGCATCTGGTGGAAAATCCGGGCAGATCTACCGAAGAACAGCATAATCAACCAACAGTTCCACAACATTTATGAAAATAGGAGACCAGAGAGTGTGACAGAGGAACCAAACAGTGGCAGGTTGGCAAGGACTCCAGAAGGCGAGTGAGGACAAAAGTGGCTGCGCCCCGCGGCCTCTCAGGCTGCGGGCTGCGCCCTGGCGCGCCCAGGGCAGGCGAACTCTGGCGGAGCGTGGGTACCGATGAGAATTGGAGTGCAATGGAGGCTGGCACCATCAGGGGGAAACAGGAGCCCTGTCTGAATCCGGGGCCGGGGCGCCAGTGACGGAGTGAACGCTGGAGAACCGGCATCGGGTGGGCCTGCAACACACTCCGTGGGAGAGAACTGACTCCCCCCTCCCCATCTAGGCAGTCAGGTTAATACCAGGCAGAGACCTGTGCGCTTAAGTTAACATAAAGGGTGGCAACGGCGGACGCTGTGGTCGCCAGCCCGCCAGCCCGCCAGCCCGAGGGATTTAAGGACACTGTCATTGCTGGTCTTTTGGGATTGGGCTGGGCTGAGAGACAGGCTTTGTGGAGAAGTCTCTATTGGGAACGCCTAGGTCCTGCACGGGATGGAGAAGGATGGCGCCATATACCGCGGGACACAGGCAGCCTCACGGGGCTGTGCACGACCACAGACCAATCCGCAGCCTGCTAGCGCGGGCCTGCAAACCTGCCCTCAGAGACGCGGCAACCAGAAAAACCAGTTTGGACAATTTGAAACCAACAAAGGAACGGTGCTTCCTTTTTTTTCCTCCTTCTCTAGAGAGTGTGTGTGTGTGTGTGTGTGTGTGTTTTCCCTTCCCCCCTTTTTTTTCTTCTTTTTTTCTTTCTTTTTCTCTCTCAACCTCTTTTGTAATTAATCTTATATCTTGTAAACT